>NC_090933.1:389500956-389803986 GCF_040938575.1 Ambystoma mexicanum
CCAAGAGCCCTCTATATCTGCCCAGCGGGAACACACAGGATTTACTTGGGTTCACGGCTATACCTGAGAGTTCAGCAAACCTCCCCACCACTTCCAACACATACTAGTGAAATTAAATGTGATGTTTCCCCAACGACAATGCCTATTGCGTCATATTGCTGCCTTAAATAAATCGCCAGAGGCTCCAAGGCCAAAATGTACAACATGGGGGACCAGGGGCATCCCTGTCTGGTCCCTCTCCCAAGTTGCCACCTTTCAGAGATCAGTTCCCGTCTTCACTCTCGCTAATGGCTCACTATATAGGAGTTCTACCCAGTGAAGATATCCTGGTCCCATACCGCGTAGTTGGCTAGGGCCGCCTTCAGCCAGGGCCATCTGACCAAGTCAAATGCCTTGACCGCATCCAGCGACACTATCGCCATTTCTCTAGTGTCCCCTCCAGTATGTTTAATCACTCGATGGAGTCGCCTCAAATTATTCGAGATATTCCTATTTGGGACATATCCTGTTTGATCAGGATGAATCAGTTTGTTTATGACCTTCTTTAATCTGTTTGCTAGAACCGCTGTTAAAATCTTACTATCTTGGTTTAACAACGATAGGGGCCTATAGGAACCGCAGTCACTACCAGGCCTGTTGGGCTTGGGGAGTAGTATAATAACCGCTTCGCGCAGTGATTCCGGTAATCTCCCAACTTCATATGCTTCATTAAGCATTTCCAGCATTGAGGGGAGAATCTCTGCTTTATATGTTTTATAAAATTTGCTTGGGAGTCCGTCAGTTTGCGGGGTTTTACACGTGGGCAGCTGCCTCACCACTTATTCTAGCTCTTCTAGAGTGATCAGGGTATCTAGCTCCTCCTTTTCGTCCACACTAATTTGGGGTAGCCCAATGTCTTTCAGTATGTCTCCTATCTCCCCTCTTCTGCTTCCCGTCTCATCTTGTCTCCGTACAAGCATCTATAATAGTCTGCAAATTCTTGATTAACCCCCTCTTGAGTATCCACTACTTCGCCATTGTCTTTCACTATTGTTCTGATTGGGGGCCTTGGAGTCTTGTTTTTGTAGAGCCACGCAAGGAGTCTTCCTGGTTTGTCGCCTCCAGGATGTTGCCTTTCTATGTACTTTTTATAATTAAGATTACATAATCTCTCCCAGTATCCTGCACATTTCTGCTGCAGGCCCAGTGCCATTTCTGTATCTACCTTAGTGTTGCTGCCCCGTTCCAATACCCTCTCCAATTCCTTTTCAGAGTCCTGTAATTCGGTCAGAATCCCATCCTGCAGTCCTTTAGACTTGGCTATGGCAATTCCTCTCACTACCACTTTAAAGGCTTCCCAAAGTGTGCCCGCTGTCTTGACACTGCCAGTATTTATCTCGAAATAACTTATTATTTCCTCTCGCATATCCTCCCTGAATACGCTATCTTTTAGCGCTTCTGCACGCAATCGCCATGTGGGTATCCTTCCCCTAGGGGGGCGGTATTGCCATGTTAGCAGCAGTGGCGAATGGTCTGAGAGGACTCTAGCTTTGTACTCCGCCTGCGGTATTTCGGTCAGTAACTCCTGCGTGACAAATACATAGTCCAGTCTTGTGTATAGGCCCTGTGGGGCTGCATAATGTGAATATTGTCTATCCTGCGGGTGACGTGTTCTCCATGCATCTGTCAGCCCAAAATCCGCCAATAGTGCATGTAGTGCCTTTGCAGCCGGGGTGGGTCTAACTATTTTATTATCTGATCTATCTATGGTGGGGTTCAACACACAATTAAAGTCTTCCCCCCCCCCACAATATAGCTCCCCCCACGATGCCACTGAGTGTACTATACAGGGTCCTAAAATACGCAGCTGTATCTTGGTTCGGGGCATAAGTATTTACGATGCAGATCTCTCTATTTTCCACCATCCCTCTCATGATCACCATCCTGCCATCCGCCTCTACCTGCGAGCTCAGCAACTGAAACGGAACATGTGGGGCCACCCATGTGATTACCCCTCTTGCATAGGCAGAGTATGTTGCCCCCACCACTGTCCCTCTCCATTTCTTCCGTACCACTTCTAGTTTGTCTTTCGTTAAATGAGTTTCTTGTAACAGGGCTATATCCACTTTCTGTCTGCGTAGGTACATCATTACCTTGTTCCGCTTCAGATAACTGTTGAGCCCCTAACGTTCCAAGTGACTATCTTAAGGTCTCCCATGGTTCATCTCGTTTTCTGTGAGGTGTAGGCTCACCCCATAACTCTTCATCAACTGTAACAAACCACAGCACACAACCCCTTCCCTCCCTCCTCCCCACCCTACCCCAACCGCTGCCCAGCTCCATCCCTGGATCTCAGGCTCCCCCGCTTTTGGGCCTACCCTGATACCCCGGGCAAGACCCCAGCAGGGCGTCACTGCACTATCGCCGACCTAACTAAACTCTAAATGGGGGATGTAAAGGTTGGTCCTGCAAGGCTCCTAGTCCAAATGTTGATCGCAATAGTAGCGGATCATGTGTTTCTTCCAGCTTGATCACACCCTTCAACAAGCTACTTCAATGACTATATTCCAGTCCCATAGTCTCATTTCCACAGAGTTGCTGCTGGAAACCGAAACCCCAGAGAGAGGAACACCAGATTGTGTGCCTTGCTTTTAAGTTGGCCAAGAGCTCCAAGAAGATCCTCCGTACTCCCAGGAAGCAGGACTGCCCGAGCCTGAGCCCCCTCAACAGAGTGCGGCACCCCAGAAGCAAGGAAAGTCCATCTCAGCAGCCGTAAACAACTGTGTTGCTATTTGTGGTAGTCGCGAGGGGCTGAAACACTGAAGTGCCACTTGTTTAAAGATTGCCGATTGCGAGTGGTGATCGTCCCATTGCAGTGCAGGAGTCCCCAGAAGTCCTCCCTCTTGTCCCCACAACAGAGGCCCAGGAACAGTGAGATCTGCAGAGCTGCTCAGGAACAGAAGTAATCTGCTGCACTTTTCCTTCAATCCAAAGGTACTGTAAAGTCTGAGAGAACTTAACTCTTATTGTAGATTTGCTTGCATCTTCTACTACTCGCAAGCATAAACAGCTTGTAGGTCCTACATTGATTCTTCTTTTCTTCAAAGACTTCTAAAACATCGGGCAAAGACTTTTCTTACCTACAAGAAGTGCTTCAGCCCATATGAGACTTTTTCCCATTGACTTTGGCTTAGCCTATTACTCTGAATGACTCTGCTTAGGTAATACAAAGTATGTGCCTCCTTAAGAATGTTTGTGGTCTCTTGTTTGTTCTAATAACCTTTTCATTTGACCAAAGTTCTAAGAGTATTCTAAATGCAGCAGTAAGCTATTAAAGTCCCCAGCACCCTAATTATTGAAGTCACATGAGGGTGTAGGTTTTGCCTTGGGGCCTGTCATGATGCCTACTCCCGGAGAACCAGTCCAGGACCAGCGTCCCCGGAAGCAGACATGTTCCCGGGGAAAAGGCCAGCAACCCCTAGTAGGGGCCCTTTGGACACTGTCCTGGCGCCATCGGCGCCAGGCTCATTTTGGACCTCAGTCCTGCCGCCATAGGCGCCAGGCTCATAGAGGGAGTGTTTATGTGAACTTACCTGATGCAGACCGTGCTGCCAGATCCAGACCTCTTTGAGGCCTGAAGGGACTATTTTACCTGTGGGACTATTTTGCCACTCGGGCGTGGCCGGGGAAGAATACGTACCTGGAACTACTTTGGGGGCTATTTAAGCCACGCCCAGACAGCAGCTCACGCTTCGCGTTGTTCTGCACCTAGCAGCTGGACGCTCACCGTGTCTGCTCCTGCATCCTGACTCCAGCCACGCCCGCCTCCATCCTGGAACAGCTGAAAGGAAAGAAGAGAAGGGAAAAGGTGAACAGAAGAACATTACCTGCTTCTACCCGGAGTCCGGAGTCATCACGCCGGCGATCCTAAGGGAAGACATTTATTTTAAAAACGCATCGTGTTGCTCGCTGCAGCACCGCGTTCCACTCACCTGTTCACGAGGCATCTCCGTGCTCCTTAGCGACCATCTGCACGATCCGCCGCATACCTGCGCCTAAGGGGGAAGAGAAGAACAAAAGGTGAGCAAAAGGAACATATTGAGGAAAGCCAGATTTTCGCCATAAGACTTACCTGATTATTGTTGGGAGAATCTTTCCTCATCTCGGGTCGGCGCCGCCTCTTCGGCAGTACCGTACCCCGGCCCCTATGGGGAAAAAAGACACGCGCATTAGGGTGAATATAAGGACATTAAAGGAACCACCCATCATAAACTCACCTGAGTTTACCTTCAGCGAATTGTTTCCTCTACGCGAAATCTTCACTCCGCACCTGTGATAAAAGGGATAAGAGACGGACTACTGAATATAAAGGCAAATAGAAAAGGAGGCCAACTCTTGAACTTTTACAACAGTATACTTACGGCACCTTGCCAGGAAAGTCAAGTAAGCTTGGATCCTCACCAATCCGAACACCAGTGAAGTAACTGGATATAATCGCACCCCTGCACCAGAAGCAGGATGGAGAGCTCGTCCTTTCAAACCTTAAGATGAGAGTTAACGGGGAATTTCGTAGGTGGTCTGAGGAGAGGGAAGTGGGAGGCCGACGCGCTACTCCGCAGGTAGTTAATCCCCTTTCTCCATCTGCAGAAGGATTCTCCTGCGAGTCAGACAAGCGAGATTTGGGGGTCCTGTCCAGTCGGTCTTCCGAGTTCTGCACATCACCTTAGAAGAGGCCGCAGCAGTCCAGACCTGGTCAGCGTCTCCGTGGGAGTCAGGTGAGCGTTACAGGGCCATCCCAAAAGGGTTTTTACTGATTTCGAATCTAAGAGTGTGTAGTTTTGGAGTGTATTTGTATGTTGCTTTTATATTTCTCCCTTCTGAAGTAGGCTTATTCTAACTGACTGATGAATAAATTAATAATTGTTTATTCAAGAACCCTTGTGTGTGAGTGTTTATTTGAATACGTGTCACTGTGCATCTCTGTGTAAATCGCCTAAGCTCACATTGACCCCTCTTGAAATAAGCCTGGCTGCTCAACACGCTACCAACCTGTGTAGTACAGACTTGTACCAAAGGTTGGGTTCCTATTGCCAGGAGGTCAGGGTTGTTGTAGTGCACCCAAAGGGTACTGCATGCAATCATGCCCAGCAAGGAGATGTGTGCTGCAGCAGTAAAGTACAGATGCCTTTAAGAGCTATGGAGCAGACAGACTCCATAGTACAGGTAGAATACAAAGAATAAAGTTCCAAAAGATAGATCCCACAAGAATGAATGAGTGGACCAAGGCTCCATTCATACAGGACTGTAAGAAAAGGGTCCAGAAGTCCAGCAAAAGTGCTGGGGGTCTCACTAGGAGAGGGGATGAAGTATACAAATGATACATCTCCCTAACAGTAATTGTCTCTCTTTGTTCCGTCACTCTAGAAAAGGCTTACGGTGGGTATCCTTTATTAGACTATTAATGCGAGTCAGGCAAGGGAGAGATATGGCCAGGACTTTACACCCATGTAACTTTATGGAAGACATTGTGGGGTAGCGGGGGAGTGTGGGGGGTTAGGAGGAGGAGAGGACAAATATGCTAACTTGCACCCTGAATATGCTAATTTACACACTGTTGTTCAATTTTCCGAGAGACCACTTCAGTGGTTCCACAATCTGTTGGGAATGTTGGGAAGGAACTAGGGTCCTCCCTAATCCCCAAGCGCTTTAGAGTTGGTCAATACCTCTTTAAGGCACTTTAATGGACTAGGGGGGAGGCGGGGCACTGGGAACGCTCTTTCATGCACACAATCACATTCACAGACCTAGGCAAGCACTGAAGAAGGTAGTTATTGTCTAAATATAAGGCGCAATAAACTATTAGGTGGATAGATTTGTAATGTCAGATCCCAGGCATTTTAAAAGCTTAAATAGTGCTGTAGATGAGTCCAACTCCCCCTCCTTCCAAGAAGGAATGTGGCCTGTGGGATTCAAAATGGACCGCAGTGTCCGTCACCATGGCCAGCACAAACTGACTCACCAGGTGTCCACTGTCCATCAAGAGTCCATGTGCGTTAGAAATAGGACTCACATGTTTTTGTGTGGCAAAATGCAGAATTGGATAAATTATAAGTATAAAGTGTGGAGGAGACTACAGGATCCAGATAAACGTGAGCAGTATGAGTGGAATATGGAGAGAATGGCCTAAGAATGTTCGTACACAAAAAACAATGTTTTTAGTTTTTCCTTGGGCTAGGCCTTAAGGTTTGTAAAAGTCTGTAAAGCTGCAGTGTGTTTTTGCAAAGTTAGCAAACTGGAGGAAAGCATGAGCTACAGTGTGTTTTTGCATAGCTAGCAAAATGTAGAACATGCTCTGACAACACCGCTGACCACGAAGAAAGAATGCTTTGGAGCATCCTTATTATGGAAAAAGAACGGCTTGGGATGAAGACATGATCCAGCCCCAGTGACGCCATCACAGCAAGCCAGGCCTATATAAACCCCTGCCTGAAACCACTTTGGCAGGAAGGAACGGGGAGAGGGACAGAAGACCGTTCAGGCAGCAGAGTCCTTTGCTACCATCCACGTTTATTAAGATTAAACTTGTTATCCTTACAAGATCACCTTTTTGCCCTATTTCCATAGAGGGGTGTGTTGATTCTTTTGTGAGCGTAATTAGGGACACCCTTACAGGACCATGTACATCTGTGCTTGGTCCGGTTCAGGAAGGCCCAGGGATCGTGTGTGCAGAGTTTGTTTTCAGATGTGGGATTTCCTTTCGTTTGGTTGCGTTACCTATAGAGACTATCCAGCTAATCTTCCTTTCGTAGCAAGTGTATGTTATGAACGCTTTTCTAAAGTCCCAACTAAGGGCTTCATAAAACCATATATGAGGAATTACGAAACTCCTCTTAGTATAAGGCTGTACCATCTGAGAACATAGCATAGACAGAGGACCCAGGCTTATTTTAGGAGGCAGGGAGAGAGAGAGGGAGGGAGGGAGGGATGGCGGACTGTAGATCAGTACACAGAAATTGTAGCAGACTTATGGTCCAAAGAAACGCTGAAACACTATGGTTTGTAAACAATAAATGGTTTATTTAAATACAAGTAGGCCAAGATAAGTCTTGGGGAAGTAAGTCCTATAACATTTCATATAAACACAATTATAAAAACCAACTCGATACCTATGGTCTACAAACCGAGGTATAACCTTAATTAGACAACAATCAGCAGTCAAGGTGAGTCAACCTTTAGCACATTCAGAATGGCATTAAGCTATTCTTGGGGAGTAAAACCAGGTACTGTATAGTTTCAGAATACAATAAGTATTTCAAGGGCGGTAGACTCTATTGGTCATGATATACAGTGTTTTTTACTTTCAGAATCACTTTATTAGACCAACACTATTACATGTATCTATTGCAACATATGCGACTTTCTTCTATTAGGAATGGATACAGTTACCCACCAATGCTACTTTTTTAGAACGCAGTTCAGAGGGAATAACATAACTTGTATACTATCTAGCGAGGCCTTACGCTACTCAGAGAAGTATGGACACAGTGAACTATTTTAAAAATGCACTAAAGTAATTCAGGGAAAGCACAACCCAACAGGTGAGCAATTTACCATGTACTCTTCTAACCACACACAGAGTGACTTCGGTCACGCAAGTAAAAGTGTTTATTGAAGTGAACTTTGCAATATTACATTTTAAGAGCAGCAGCTATTCAAGGTCAGTATAACCTATTGGTATTTAAGGTATTACACTATGTCTGTCCACTGGATAGATAGTTTAACCAAGGATACTTTTCAGAAGTGTAGGGGTTTAGACTAGTCCCCACCGGTTCACGGTTGGAAGAAGTACCAAAGGCCTGCTTGAGATTAGGCGGAGGACCAGGGCTTCACCAGTACAGCACTGAATGCTCGTCAGCCTTCTTTGGGTTGTCCATGTGATACTCCTATTCGTAAAAGCCCCCCTTTTATCCAAGGCTTGGGCTGGGAGCATGCCCAAGCCCACTAATGTTAAGGACCTGCACCATTCAACAGATCCACTGATGGATAGCTACTGGCCACCATATCTGCCCAGCAGCAAACATTCAGGCATTGGGGATGTCGATTGAGACTAGAGCATCCCAGCTCCTTCCCCTGACCACATACAGTAACCACCCCTTAACCCTTGAAAGGCACAGCTGTCGCCCCGGAAAAGAGATTTCCATATAAGGCTTTTCCTGACTTCTGAAGGCAGGAAGAAGGCCAAAGAACACTATGGCCAACGAACGAGTGGAAAGCCTTGCGGCAGGGCCATCTTTGGGGACTAGCCATCTTTACTGGACATTAGTGGTAAAGGAAAAAGTGCACAAGTAAAATGTTACAAAAACTGTCAAAATATCACTGCTGACACCGGCTTGTTTTAGGCATATTGTAAAAGTAACCAAAAAGCCATTTTACATGAAAGGATGATGCAACGTATCCTAACTGCACTTCAGTCTAAGGTGATGTGTGCAATTGTAACAATACAAGAATTCTCAGAGACCTAGTCTCTCAGAACTGACAGGACAGTGTTCAAGACAAGCAAAAAGAAAGGGTGTCCCATAGAGGTCTATAGGCGGAAAGCAGCAAAAAGAAAATAGCATGCAACATGGGCTCAAGAAATTAATCGCTCATAGTTTCCTATGGAACCACATTCTTTGTGCTCTATTTGTGATCCTTTTCTTACTTTTTGGGGGGAATTCGACTTCAACTTCCCTTTTGCTCATTTATTGAGGGGAAACCGATCAGTCCTGAATTCTTGTATTTTTACATTAAGGTGCAGTGTGTAGAGGGGGATATTTTTGCATACCCCTAGCTTTTTACACATATGAGTTAAAAAAAATTTCTTTAGCTACTTTTATATGTGCCTAAAGACAAGCTGGTGGCAGCAGTTATATTTATATGTTTTTTGCATGATTTGTGGTGTGCACATTTGTGTTTACCACGTATGGCTACTAACCATGGCTGGTGCCCTAAAACAGCCATGCCACGTGATTTCCGCCTGTTCTTTGGCCATATTGTAGTTTGGCCTTTTCCTGCCCTCTTAGGTCAGCAACGTCCTTAGAAGGTCATGCACTTACCTGGTGCCCTAAAACAGCCATGCCATGAGATTTCCACCTGTTCTTTGGCCATATTGTAGTTTGGCCTTTTCCTGCCCTCTTAGGTCAGCAACGTCCTTATAAGGTCATGCACTTCCCTGGGAAAGCTGCTAGTTTCACAAGCTAATGAGTCTTCGTGTGTGGCCCAGTCCACATCACTGGTGCCAGAAAGTCTCCTATTGGGCGGATGTGAAACCAGTAGCTGTCCCTGATAGGACAACTACTGGCTCTTTGAATGGCGCAGATCCTTACCATTGGTGGGCTTGGACTTCCAGCTCAGATTGTGGATAATAGGATTCCTGGAGCTATTTTTCAGATCTAAGTTGGAGGCAAGAAACCCTCAAAGAAGTGCAGCTTGTTGATGACTCCTGAAGTGGCTCGGCATCCCCTCCAGGGTCAGCCCAGCGAAGCCTTGCTCCACGGCCTGATCTCCGAAGACCCTCTGCAGCCCTTCAGGCCTTGGACTAGAGGGACCAACTAGTCTCTATGCCTTCCCGAGGATCCAGCCCATCGGAGCCTTAGGAAGTGTCCCTGGACTGCCTGGTGGACTGACGAGCTCTCTCGTGGGCTACCTCGCCAGAACCGTTGCCATTCTGTGTTCAAGCCTGGAACTTGGGCGGTTGCCAGCTTGTGCCACAAGTTGCCTTCTCCCTGTATTTTAGCTTCATATCTTCAAGGGAACCTGTCCTGGAGCAGCTTCTGTGACTGGAAGGACTCCAATGGTTGCCTGCAAACTGTGATCGTCACTGGAACTTGTCTTCCACCATCCCGTGAAATGTCTTGAAAAGCCCTGCTTCGTTGGAATTTCGATTTCTTCATCGATAGGGGTTGCATCTTGCTGTTGCAACCGACCGCGCACCTCGCTGGAACAAAGGACGGAAGACTGCGCTCTCAGCAATACTTTTTGGGGACTAGGCCCCATACATGTTAATGTTAAAGGATATTTGTACCATGCACTATCGCCACCGGAGTGGTCCCCTGGCGCTCTGGTGGCTCTGAAAAAAGGGAGGGTGGTGGGAATAGGCTGGAAAAGTGCAAGAGAGCAGTAATGTGCTGTTGGCAGCCTCAACCCGGTAACTCAGTTGGCTGGGCTTGGGGTGTTTCCGGTCGATAGTCGCTGTGTGCTGTTGTGCAAGTCTGTGTGGTTTGTTTTGTTGTTGCAGTGTAGTGAAGTTTGTGCAGATTGTTGTTTTATAGGCTTGTGGTTGTGTTTGGTTAGAGTTTGAGAGTTGCATGCAGAGTGGTGAAATTGTTAGTGGATTGGTTAATTGGGCAAATGTTAACAATCACAATTCTGTCTAATTGTGGCATATGCTGGCATTTACAAATTCCAACTGAGTGTGGCATATGGTAACAATTACAATTCTATCCGAGTGTGGCACATGCTGACCTTCAAGATCCAGTCGCGATGCGACGCCATGTAACGGGCTGGACTCCTAAAGAAAGGGATATTGTACTTGTGACTGGTGATTTACCCTCATTTTACTGCATCACTTAACTGCAATTCCTGGTTATTTGAAGATGTATAATAAGTGAACCTAATGGTGATTGTATGTATTTGTATTAGGATATTGTGTGATAGTACGACCTGCTAGTTTCATTTTTTCAGTGTTCTAAAGGCCAGAATAAATAACTGTATTTTTATAACTGACTAAGCTGAATTATTGTGTGCCATTCGGTGTGAACTCATTGTGGGCCCCTGACCATGCGCGCACTCTTCTGAGACCAAGCCTGGTCTGCTCTCCAGTACTTTCCTGAATGGGTTTTGGCTAAACCCTCAGTGCTCCCTGTTCACCAAAGCTGGGGTGGCCTCCTAAAATCTGTCCACCAGGCCAGATTCTTGGAAATTCATCTGAACACGAACTTATCACTTTGCTCCAGTTTCTTTCAAGGACCACTCTTGGGCAAGAATTGGTGTAGTAACCCTAAGGAGACTACACAACACTTTTCCTCTTGGTCTTAGCTAACCCACATTTGGAATAGGCATGCACTGTACAAGTTGGTAGTGTGACTGAGCAGCCAGGGTTATCTCAAGAGGGGTAAATGTGAGCTGTAGCAATGAAATCCACAAATACAAGTAGCCAAGTAGCACTTGCACTCAACGTTTTGTTATAAATAATTATTTAGTTAACAACAGTTTTTAAATAAGGATTCTTTAAAAAGGGCAATATATGTAACAATCAAACATACTTTTCCTGAATCAACACAAAGCTAGCAGATACTGTTTGGGGATGCTTCTTACACTTACTACACCCTGAGGTGACTTCACTAATTAGGACAGTAAAGGCATTTATAGATCACTAGTATATATGTGTAGATTCTGAGGTTTGTAGAAAGGAAAGGTTAAAGAAGTTCTAGGAGCATGTGAGCACTTAAATCTTCCAATGAAGTCGAGATAAAAACCTTTCACAGCAATAATAGTTAAAGAACAAGTTATCACCTATGAGGGACAGTAAGTATCAAAGTCAAATGCACTAGAGGAGTCTGCAGGGAGCCTGGACAGCCAAAGTCATTTGGAGCACAGTCTATGGAGCTGAGGCACTTCTTACATAGCAAAGTCATGCACAAAGTTAAAGAGGTTGTTAAAGAAAAATCTCTGTAGGCTCACAAGCTGTTAGACTTGTGAAGGGTAGAGCTGAAATCCACTCTAGCAAAGTAGCTACTGCAAGTCTCAACTGAGAAGAGCAAAGCTAAATCTACTGAGGTAAGTACCCGAAGTCAGAACAGTACCTTTGGTTAGAAGAAGAGTGGTCCAGCTGGCTTCTGTCTAGTTGCAGTGATGCAGATCCTGGATTCCTGGGCCTCCGTCGTGGGGACAAGAGGGAGGACGTCTGGAGGACTCCTGCGGCAGCAATTTGCAGGTCGGCGCCAGCTAGGGCTCTTTTGAGATCAGCGGCACTTCGCGGTTTCAGCGCTCGGTAAACAGCACCACCGCAGATCTCGGTAAACAGCACCACCGCAGATCTCGGTAAACAGCACCACCGCAGATCTCGGTAAACAGCACCACCGCAGATCTCGGTAAACAGCACCACCGCAGATCTTAGATACCGGTTGGGCTTCCTTCACTCCTTGAGTCCTGCACTCTGGTGAGGGGACTCGAGCTCTGGTCGTCCTGCTTCTCGAGGGTCCTGGGGAGACTCCTGGAGCTTCTGGCTGGATCACAGACGTTGAACTCGACTTGCGGATTTCTCGACCCCTGGCACTCGGTTCCTGCAGCAGCAAAGAAGTACAGCCAGACTGGGAAGATGGTCCAGTGGAGTTAGTCTCTGGGTTAGTTGATACCACTAACCCAAGGGAAGAAGTCATTCTTTCCGGAGCTCCTCTTGTCGATTAGGAAAAGGAGTTTCAGCACAGCAGCAGGGCTTCACCAGGCAATTCAAAGGCCCAGGAGGATGCTGCAATCTGCGCTCACGGTTACTTTGTCGGGTTGTTCTTCCCATTAGTCGACTCTGTCTTTAGTCCCAAAACCCTCGCCTTTTAAGCAGGTTCTCCCATTCATGCACAGCCTAGCTGTCACTCAAACAGGATGGCTGTCCTGAAAGGACAGCCTGCCAGCCAATCAGGAGTGGATGCATTCAGGCATTCCTAAAGACAAAGGACAGGGGAGTTTCGGGAACCTCCCTCACTTCCTGCCCTTCCAGACACACTGGAGCCAGAGTCGGGTTTCAGTACTGAAGCCCGCCAAAGGCAAAACGAACAAAGGGCTCAAACCTTGCTTGGCGCGCAGAGTAAAAACCAAGGAATGTCTCAACAGGAAAATGGCGAAAAAAGAGGACTGGGACCATTTTGACAAAATGGTCACCAGTGGGTGCTATGCTGCAGCTGAGCATTCAGCCTGCGGTAGAAAAGCACAATGGTAGGAACATTAAACCACTGCCACCAGCCGTTTAAGATGGTGATGGTAACATAATTTTTTTTCTACATGAGTAGGTAGGATAAAGGGCTACTAAGTAACCCCCCAGCACTCCACATAAGATGGTATGTGCTGGACCTACAAAGAGAAAAGGTACGTAAAGTCAATTTAACTTTACTATTCTTTGGAACACTAGTCCACACAAGAAAAGGTATTTAAACCTTAAGAGAAATCTAAAGGATTTCTCTGTGACACTGCACTGAAGATGCTCTGTCACCACACAAACATTAGATGCCTATGGAATTTCAGACTCCAAAAACAAAGGCAACACATAATCCAAATCGAGTCAAACCACATGAGCGAGGGAGAAAAAGGGCTCACTCACTCAAGGGTTAAAATTATAAGTCCTAAAGTCCAGCAAAAGAGCTGGGAGTCTCTAAGGTGGGAGGAATTTTGCACTAAAATAAAAATTCCCCCTACGACGATTTCAGTGGTTCATGCATCCACTGGGTCCACTTACGTCTGTGCTGTGTCCAGTCGATGTAGGTCGAGGGGCGGTGGGTGCAGCGGTCGCTTTGGGATTAGGTCCAGATAGTATGTGGTTCAGGCTCTGGTTATACAATACAGAAGACTTGACATCTGGACACGGTTAGCACAATGGGATACAGGTGACCTAAGGAGACTTCCAGGACACAGACTGGATTTGATGGGAGGCACCATGGTCGGGCTGCAACAGGCGAGCTTCGTAAGACGAACAAATGAGCAGGCCCTGCAAAGCTTCGCTTCTGTGTGGGAGGCTGAAACTGCCAGAGCAGGCGTCTTGTTACACAATCTGAAGCATGCTGATGGTTGCATCAATGTGGCCCAGGAGAGATCTAGTAAGTCTACTGGGTGATAGAAGATGCTTCTAAAGGCTCAGCAGACATAGATCCTCGAGCAAAGGTTGGACAGGCTGTTGCCAGCAGTCGAGGGGTCAAAGCACCAACCAGGGCCTTCTTGTGATCAGGACAGAGGAAGCAGAGCTTCACAGAGACAATGCTGGTGAGCTGAAACAGTCGTCCTCGGGTCTTCAGCGTGCTGCACTTCTTCGTAGGAGATCTTGGCTCCAACGATGATCTGAGGAATGGCTGTGTCCTCCTTTTATCCAAGATTTTGGACTGGAGTGGCCCCCAGGTCCATCAAATGTAAGGATCTGCACCATTCAAAATTTCAGCAGCTTTCCAATCATGAACCACTGGCCACACATTGTGCCCAGCTACAGATAGACTGTGGTTCGAATGTGCCCATGTTCCGGACTGACAGTCCCCAGATACGGCCCCACACACATCACACTTTGGCTGGGAAAGTTATAAGGATACAAAGTAACCTAAATGCACCTCACTTTAAGTTGGTGTTCAGCTTTAAAAATACAAGCTATCCACTGAGTGAAACCTAGCCTCCAAGTACTGATAGTGTTAGGGGATTGATCATTTCCCACTAAGAGTGAGCAAAGAGCAAGTGAACTAAATCTTAGGGATTTACTTGACTCCAAAAAGTCAGATCAGCAAGCACCAAACAAAAGCAACACAAAGGAATAGGGTGTACCATTGAAGCCTAACGGTGGAAAGCAGCAAAAAGAAATTATTTCCTAACAATAATGGAGGCCATTTTTCTCAAACTGTTGCATCCACAATCCTACCCTCACGGCTAACCGGGAGGATAAATCAACCCTTGGTTTTTATGTTCCACCATTGGGGTGCCGTTGATGCTTAAGAAGGAGTACCAGAAGTACAAAACTACTCTCCCAGAGGTGCTTTACTTAGTCTGGCTTGGAGAAAAAGGAGAGTCCCAAACAAAAGTGTATGGCAAAAGGTATAGGTGGCCAACTCATCAGGTAAAAAAGTACTGAATTGCCACCGAACAATCATCTTGGAAATGGTCCCGCCTCTTCCACCTTGTTGAACCAGTGCCAAGCTCTTATCCTTCAGTGGGTGAATAAAGCACACAGTTGTGGAACATTTTCTTTACACCTTTCCCTCCATTGATTTTTAAAAAACAAACTCCGCACATGTGAATGTTCTGGAATGCTGGCTGGATTTTTTAGCTTCACTTACTGAGGCGACAAAGGGACTGACCGAGACTGACCACGTGGTGCCATACTGGTTGCTATAGACTTTTATTGAATGCAAAAACCAAACCTATCTATCCCTAACGCTAAGGGGATTTCCCTACCTAAACTGAAGAAACTTGGGTGTTTCTCGGGAAGTCTGTGCGAGTCAAAACAAAAAGGCACCGTTCCAGTCACAAAGGCTCCTACTCTATCCCTGTCACTACAACAAAACACCATAAAGTCCAGCTACTGTTGATAATCCAGGAGGATGACTCCCTTCTATTGGATGTAGTGTTCAAACGCCTCACAGGTTGTTCAAAGCAAAAGTTCCATAAACGTTCCGGGTTCTCTGTAACCCAACAGAAAGAAAATAAACAATCACACAAAGTTCTCGTGGGACTAGGAGAATGACTCCCTTCTCCTAGCTGGTTCTCTAATGTCTCTCGCTGTTTTTAATAAGGTTTGTAACTCCCTTATGGAGGGTTTCACAGACTCTAGGTTTTGCACAATTCTTGATCCGCCCCTACTGGGATGATGAAGCTGTTGCTCGGAGTCCCTCCTGACTCTCCAGCACCACACTGCTGTAGAACTGGACTGTAAACTGTATCACAAATAAATGTTCTCTCTTTCCTTGTGGTTTACAGTCTCAAAGGGTTTTCTATTTTCCTGGCTTTTCAAGCCCGATGAAAATAATAATTATAGTGGTTTTCTTCCCATTTTGCGCAAGGCAAGGTGAAGGTCATGAGCTGAAAAGATAGGACTCTTGGCAGGATCTAGTGTTGACCAATCAGCAATGTGTAACAGACTGATGACAAAAAATGATTGGGGTTTGGCTGAATAGATCAGCCCTGGATGATACTGGGGTGTGCCCAGGAGGATCTTCAGGTCTCTTTCAAGATGATGGTCAATCACCTTTTTCGACTCTCGTTGCGGCTCGCCTCATGGGCCCTGGATAGCTGGCTGTCAGGAAGCGGACCAGGGACTCGACCTTCCTTCCCTGTATAGAATGCTCCCCAGCCACCACCTCTCTAGATACTGTTCAGGTTGGTCTAAAAGGCTGTGCCAATGGGTAGGGTAAGCAGATTTGCGTAGTTGTTGGACCATCCAGTCCACCCATTGCCGGTCACAACAACACAACCCAATATCCGTCCTTCCGTAGGGGCAACTCCCGGCCGACTTGCATGACTCTTTCCCAGCGTCTTATGAACAATGTACCTCTGGTTAACCGGGGTGTTCAGCCACTCCTTTTCTTGTTCGGATTGCCTCGCTCCCACCAGCTTTCAGTTGTGTAGCATTTGGCTTTCTGCCTCCATGCGGGGCACCTATTCCCTTCTTTGTTTCTGCTTTCTCTACGGCTAACATCGGCCTTGACCCTAACTCCCCGAATAACTACAGACCCATAACCACTGTTCCTTTTCTGCTTAAGATACTAGGCAAAGCTGCCTACTTGCAGATCCAACAATTCCTGTAAAGCAATAACATACTAGGCAAGAGGCAATCAGGTTTCCGTCCCTGCCATGGGACGGAGACTACCCTACTCGACCTGAAAATCAAAATAGGAGATACTATGGACAAAGGGAAGCCGGCGCTGCTCCTGGATCTGTCTGCAAATTTTGATCTGGTTGATCACAAGACCCTCTGCAGACACCTCCTGGATGCTGCCCATTTCTCCCAGGAAGCCACAGCATGGATAACCTCTTTCCTCAAAGGAAGACTTATTAGAGTGTTCTCTGACCAGGCCAGTGCTACCCCCACTCCCATTCAGTGTGGAGTTCCTCAGGGTTCTTGTACATCACCCACACTGTACAACATCTTCACCCTACCACTCTTCAATGACCTAGACGATCACGGCATAACATATACCAATTATGCCAATGATACTCAAGCTCTCCTCCCACTCTCAGGTGCTTATGAACAACAGAACTCAGCCACTCTGAATGACATATACACTCTTATCCAGGATAAGATGGCAGCTAATGGCTTATGTCTAAACTGGGGAAAAACCGAACTTCTCCTAGTAGGCCCCAAAGATATTCTGAACAAACTAGACAGTAAATACAGCCCCTTCAACATTGAGAACCCGTAATCACAGCCTCAGCAGCAGTCAAAACACTTGAGTTTGACTTGATTCCACCCTCTCCATGAATAGGCAAGTCAGCGCCATATCGTCATCAGCCGAACTTACCACCAAGATCATAAATGCTGTCAAACCCTACCTCTCCTCCAAAAACTGCCTTAACATAGCCAGAGGTACGATAGGAGCCGAGCCAATCTGGATTACTGTAATGCCCTGCTTCTAGGTACTTCGTCCAAAAACCTTGAACTGCACATGACACAAAATAACGCCCTTAGAGCTGCTCCAAGCATCTCAAAAAGGGAACACATCTCCCAAGCTGGTAGGGAAGCCCACTGGCTCCCAGTCAGAGACCAGATACTCTTCAAGACAATGTCCATCATGCACACGTGCCTTTCGCACTCAGCTCCCCCTTACCTATAAGAAAGAATTCACTGTAGCACGTCAAACAGGCCCAAGCGGACTCAACACACCCACCAGCTTTCAATCCCAACCTTTAAATTTTAAAAGAACCAAAGCAGGTGGTGCAAGCTTTCCCTTCCTGGCTCCAAAGAATTGGAACGCGCTACCGCCATCACTTAGGAAGGAGACCTCTCTCACACCGTTTCGCTGAGCACTCAAAACCGAGCTTCTCAACTAGCCCTGCCACAACTTACACAAGAACTGACATCATCCCCTGCAACACGGGAACATATGCTTGGTGTACTTTGTCCTCTGTAAATATGTCTTCTGTAAATTTAAATATCTGTCTGTAGATCTGCAAATGACAAAGGTATGTACCACTACTTGACTGTACCATGTGCGTTTAAGCAAAGCCTTCTGTAACAGCACCATGATTCCTCTAGGCCGCTAGGTGCTTTATAAATTTAAATAAACAATAAATATTAAGATGACTTACAGATCTAGAGTTCATGTTAAGAGTCATATTTGAGTGCACCGTTATCATACAAATAATATAATCAACAGTGGAAGGTAAAAGGGAAAAAAAATAGGGAGAAGAAAAGAGAAAAGACAACACCCAAACGGGGCATGAACAACCAGAGAACCTGGTAACGATTACAAACCACTAGTCGAAAACAGAGCCGTGCCAAGAGCACATTTGTAATGTAGGAAACTTGAAACAACCCATCTGCAACACCCCACCCATCATAGCTTCAAACAGCAGCCATTAATGTATAAAGAGGATTGACAATTAGCATTTTCGGACCCACAATGCCACCTTCAAGTGCATACCCTAGTGAAATATATCAACACGAAACGGCTCAACTAGTATATAATATATCAACACGAAACTGCTCAACTAGTATAAACACCCTATGGTCATGATTAGTGAGCGGAACCTATGATAGAGGCTACTACATTGAGCCTATACAACCAGGACAATGTACAGTATCATTTCACTGAGTAAGAATGTGCTGTTTTACCCTGGTACGTTTAGTACCCCACATCACTCCTTAGACTCCTTCGTTACAAGGTCTCCTTCATAAATAAATGAGCATTCCCGACCTAATGATATGATAGTTTATTTATATAGCAGCTATACACAATGTGTTTCAAAGCGCATCAAGGCAAGGGAGGGAACAAGGGAAAATACAAAGACATTCTTACAGGCCATGAACAGTACAGCGCCCAAGCACATCATTGGCAAAACTGTGGCTATATATTGCTACTACCCAATAGTTGGGCATACATGATGCATAAAATGTCTTATTGGATAGATCTAGCAGTTCACCATCATAGTGCTTGCAGCCCTTTTCCACATGTTCCTTGATGTCAACCCGGTGTTCCCCCATTCATCCATATGAATAAAAATTGAGTATGGTCGGATTTGTGAACCAATATAGCAATAAGTAATGAAATCTGCATACTTGTTATGTACTGCTTCAGAGTGACAAATTCACAGTGTTTGCATGCTCATTGGAATATTTGTTTGAAGGTGTGCGGCTTCTGAAACCTGACAGTACTGCTGTTATGATCCTAAATTGCCCTCCCAGGTGAGTTATTCAGGTAACCCTACTTGCTTTAAACGTGCAAACACAACACATTGGGTACTAAAATGTATCAAATCACCCCTGACGTCATAATCCAGGAATAACATTTTAACATAACTACTCCCATGAAATTAACCGGACAATATAGGCACATACCCTGAATACCACATATCAGTATACACCAACAGAGTACCTGTTGAAGACACTTCTGAATCGTGAGTATAACAAGTATAACATCTAAAGTGTGTAGACACAAGAGTGGGTAGGGGGGTTACCAATATGCGAGTCATGTGTTTCTGGGAATTTGGTGACTAGGCTTCAGCATGGATTTATTTCTGCTAAGAAGCCACACCATTCCCATTTTAGAAAGTTTCAAATGCATTGCAATTAGGTGTCCACTTTTTGCTTATCAAGAAGCAGGGCAACCTCTCATAGGTGATTGAAAGTCGCATGAACAACAAATAATGCTAACAATTTTATGCAACCGATTGAGGCCAGTTCAAGTCCATTGTCACAACCATGTTAGATTTTTCTTTTAAACCTGTAACCGTATTCAATACTTCTTGGTATCAGTTTGTTACAGCACTTTATAGCCGGGCCCACAGCTCTCCCAGTCCACAAGCCTCATATCGACCCTCGCATGAGTACCAAATAATGCAAGCATTTTTGTGCAACCAATTGAAGTCAGCTAAAGACCACTGTCATAGCTACGTTATATTTTCTTGTACATTCGCAACAGTAATGAACATTTATTGGTAGTCATTTGTTACAGCATTTTATAGCAGGTCCCACAGTTCTCCCAGCCCAAAAACCTATTCCGTAATGTCTATTTTAGGGATATACAAGAACCCATAACCCATGGTAGGGCTAACATTATCTCTTCAAACAGCTTTGGAGGCAAAGTTTAAAATGGGGTTATCCCGCAATAAGAATTCTGGTGTTCATAGCGTTCTATGTTCACACTGTTTGTTACTCTCACACATTGTACTGTGAAATTTACCCGACATGGTGTAATTATATTTCCTTCAGATTATGGCATCATAGATACAGAAAACCATTCCTACTTTACCAACAGAAACAACGAAACACGTGCATCGGACAACTAAACCTCCACACAATACAGAACAAAGCGAGCGCCCACTTAGAAAGAAATCGCCATCATCATATCGGAAGCTTTAACCTCGGACCAACACTAAAGTTTACTTCCAAGGCAGCTATGCGCCCATATTGCAGTCGCGTTGTTCTTCCTTATGACCACAAGCATGTTTACGCTGCGTCCTTCAATGACACATCATCACGCACCCAGGTCCGTTACTCAAACAGATACCCTGATAGCATAGCAACGTCATTGCTCACAGCACATAGGCGAAACAAAGCGTAGTTTGGAAGAGAATAAATACAGCATTAATGTAATTTTAAAAATAAGTTTTAAAACATCACATGCATGCACGCGTTAAACGGCATTAACGGATGCAATTATCTTACTAAAAGTAATTAAATGCAAGCAAACATTAACTTTGAATTTAAACATAAAAATAATGAGTAGAGCCGTGGTTCAAGCCCTCATGGCCTCGAAGCTGTAGTGGAGCATGTTTTAACCCAATCAAGACTGGGCTGATGTATCCGTGATCTTCTGTCTGGCAGGAAAAGTTTTAAAGTTGCTGGCTTTAACAGCGACACTCTAACATACAGGCCAACATTCTGATAGACCTATGAGGGAGATTTTGTGTAGGAAATCGGGAGACGTTATTTACCCCGTAGCAATACATTGGCACTGGAATTATTTTAGGCGGGAGAACGTGAAAAATATCTATATTTTTCAATGAAAAGTTGGGAGTCTCCCGCCTAAATCGGGAGGGTTGGCATGTATGCTCTGATCCCACGTTCCTTAGCCAGATGTTTTGCTTCCCCGAAAGCCTTCCTCTTGGCCGCCACTTCTTTTGGGAAGTCAGGGAAAATATGTAATTGGTCAACCTGCCAGGATATAGTCTCTAAACGCATTGCATTGCATAAAACATCCTCCTTCACGCTTTGACAAAGGAGATCATTATCTGTACCTGACTGATTTGCATATGGCTGGACCCCTTTTGCAATGGTGCAAACAGGTTAAAAAACAGTGGTGTGGAAGGTTGCCCAGAACAATGCCAGTGGTTCAGAATCATTCCAAACCTTCCACCCATCACTGTTGTGCTTACACTTGGCCTCTCAGTCTCCATAATGCCTGCCCTGAATACTACATACAGGTCTCCGTTGTCCAAGCCACAGTCCGGTAGATAGCCCTGTAGTATGTGGAGTACTAGATCAATTAATTTGGAGTTTGGCTTTTTAAGAACACCAATCAGACGAATGTTATTTCTTGCCTGAATTTCCAAGTTCATATTCCTTGTTTGGCGACTGTTCATGTCATCTTTCAATTCTTTGTAGGCCCAATACCTAACGAAGCTTCTCTCTCCAACCCAATGATTCTTCCCTCCACTCCTACCATACAAATCTCCCAATTGTTCACTTTTCCAGTTAGGTCAGAAAGAGCTGCCTTGACATCCACAATATCACTGGCCACTTTATTCTGGACTTTAAAGATATCAGAGCTACTTGGAATTTCTTAATTGGATTCTTCATTAATTTGTTTAGGCTTCTTTGAAGAAGGTTTTTCAGGGGTCTCAATCTTCTTTTTGCCAAACATCTTAGCTGTAAAATAGTGTAGTCAATGGTCAGCAGGGTGGTGGACAGGAACTGCTCTCTCAAGCTGCTGCTTCACCAGTGGCCATTCTAGAATCCCCCAATTGTGCTTTTTCTGCGACCAACCATTTATTTACTTAGAGATGGTGATCAGATGCAGGGGGAAGGCAGGATCCATGGGCTGTGACTGTTTAAAATGCAGTGTAGCTGGTAGCTCTGATAGTTGGGACAGTGAGGCAGTGTAGGGTAGGGTAGGGTATTTTGCAAAGAACAACTATTTGAACAAACCAGGGCTAGTTCTGGTAAAGTATGTGGTAAAAAAGATATTGCAGACTGAATTCAAATCCCAGGTTCACCACTTAACGGAAACGTGTGATCCCAGAAACATTATTTAATCCATCTTGCAAATTTGTGAATCTCTACAAAGGATTCAGTTTGTAAATGCATTGAAAATCTAAACCGCCGGCTTGCTGGACAGATGCACTGAGCTGTCCTGTGCGGTTCCCAATGCAGATATAGCTCTGTGAAGTGTATTTATTTGTTTGCTTATCTGCCTCTGTGTTCTGAGGCCATCACCGGCCCATGCGTACAGCTGTGCTCTTCTAAGAATGACACAAGGCCAGCAACAAAGGCAGTTCATCTGCCTCATGAATCAAGATAGACAATTTGTATGGGCCCTGAGAGACACGTAAATAGCCAGCATGAGCAGCGAAAGCCCCACTCACAAATAATGAAGCCCAAAAACATGTGCAGTGCATACTTACCGTATTGTGGCTTGTTTCTGGCCCACGCTCGAATTTTGGTCCACCATTGCTGGTAGTGTGCATTGTTGCAAGGTTGGAAACAAAAAGTAAGTGGTATGCCCTTCCAAAACAAGCGGATGCATGGGTGGATGGATCAGTGGATGCATTGATGAATCGATGGGTGAATGTATGTATGGATGAATTGATGACTGGATGAGTAGATGGATGAGTTGATTGATAGATGAGTAAATAGATGGAAGGAGGGATGGAATAGTGGATGAATGGTTAGACAGGTGGATGGATGGATGGGTGGATGGATGGCAGGTGGATGGATGGCGGATGGATGAATGGATGGATGAATGGATGGATGGGTATGTTTGTATGGATGGATGGATGAGTATGGTTGCATGGATAGATGGGGTTATGGATCAGTGGAGGAGTACGATTGGATGATGTGATATGGAATTCATAACACACCTTTACACAAGTGTTTCAAGGTGCAATGAGGCAAGGGAGAGGGGCACAGAGGGAGGACAGAGACAGCACTCTTACTAGGCCAGGTGACATTGAGATCACACAAGTGCAGGGGAGGGGGGAGAGGGAAAAGTGCGAGGGGAAGGGGAGGGGGCAGTGCAGTACATAGGATAACAGAAAAAGAAATAAAAGCCAAGAAATAAATAAGAAGTGCAGCCAAGTGGTGGCAAGTGCATGGGTAAGTGGCGACAACAGGTGTCGGGTATGGGACTGTAGGGATACAGAAACAGCCCCTGAGTGCAGGGGTTTGCCAGGGGGGAAGTGCAGGTGTGCAACTGGTGGGGAAGGGACCTGAGCCAGAGAACAGAGGGTAGCCAGGTGGCCAGTGCAATTTCAGTTTCAGCCATGTGTTCAGCAGGGGAGAGGAGGGGAGAAATCAGAAGCAAAGAGGAAGGTCTTGAGGTGCTTCTGGAGATGGTTCTCCTCAAGTTTCAGAGAGGCAGGGAGGCCCCAGACAAAGAAAGATCTACCACCAGCTCGTTGCTTCGAAAACCGACTAACCCTGACTGAGTTAGAGGCGGATGAGCGAAGGGCTCGAGAAGGAATATATTTAGGAAGAGAGAGTTGAAGGTATTGAGGCCACAGGCCCCAGACAGCCTTGTGGACAATGCAGAGGGTTTTGAACTTAATCCATGCAGCCACTGGGAGGCAGTGAAGAGATTTCAGTCCTGGAGAGATACGATCCCTGGGCTTGAGGCCAAGGACAAGTCTTGCAGTCCTGTTTTGGATGAGTTGCAGAGGGCGGAGAGTAGAGGCAGGCAGATTAAGAAAGAGGCTGTTGCAATAGTCCAGACTATGGAGAACCAGAGCTCTGGAGAGACAGTGAGCTTCTGGGGGAAGAAGAGGAAAGGAAGAATACATCTGGGGAGGAGCAGCTGGTAGTGTGACTCCTTAGAGACGTCAGAGATGTGAGGAGAGAAGGAGAGTGTGGAGTCGAAGATGACCCTGAGGTTTTTAGCCTCACAGGTGTCAGAAGCTCCCTTTTTTCTCACCTTTTTCTCCTTGCTGGTATTCTTCCGGGATGAGGCTTCATTCTTTTTCACTGACCGTGACTTGTACAAGCCGGAACGCAAGTCCTTGGGTTCCAGCGTGGAAGCTGGCTGCCAAGCCGGTAGCGTTGGAATATCCAGGAACAATGTCAATTAATCCAGGAAGGAGGATATCGGAAGGTAAGGAATAGAAAGGGGGGGGTTCCAGGAGCAAAGGGAAGATAGAAAGCACGAAGCACAGAGAGCAAACTCGAACGTCTAGTAACTCGTAGGGGTAGAGTTGAGACGCGCAGAGCCGCAGGGGCGTGCCGGTTTTCTAGGAAGCTGGCAAGTGCACGCAAAGGCAAGACCGCAACAGTTCTGACTCAGCGGCCATTTTGGATGGGTTGCAGAGTTAACGCCGCGGTGCATCATGGACCATGAAGTCCAGAAGGGTCGAAACCGGCCATTCATGACAAGAGGGCCAAGAGAGGCCGGCCAGAGAGTGACAGGAAAGGAGGGAGCAGGTGTGCCAATGAGGAGACTCTCAGTCTTACTGGCATTAAGGCAGAGATCATTGGCAGCACACCACACCTGGTTAGCAGACAATGAGAGAGGGCGAAGAGGTGGCTGAAGGGAGCCTGAAAATTAGTGCCATCCTTACAGCACTGAAAGTTGGGACAGAGAGCGGCGGCAATGGACTGATCGGACGGATCAGTGGATGAGTATAGTTTCATGTATGTATGGATACTGTGAGAAACCAGAAGGTGTCACTGGGAAGAAGAAGAGGCAACTAGGAGCAATAATGATTACCCGTAGGAATAACATGGGTAAAATAAGGGAAACCTACTTTAGAGAAAACCACTGTCCCACTAATAGTCAGACAGGGTCAGGCATTTAATAGTAACCATTCACGCCTGACTCCACTTGACTGTTTTTTTCCACTATAAAAGGAGTGGTCTTGCTTGCACAGCTGGATGAGCGAGCTGGGGATGCAGTCCAGACCGGAGGAGCCCAGGAACAGAGAGAAGCAGGAGCTGCAGGCTGGAGGCAGACAGCGTGCATAGAGGATTAAGGGCTGCAGTGTGGTGAGGGATCTGTGCCTCCAGGGAGCCAGAGAAACGCAGCCTGCACTCTGCCAGCCAGGTTCAGGAGAGTGCTCGTTCCCTTGGAGCCTGTGCCAACCCCAAGGGTATCTGAGGGGCCGGTGGTTAGACCCTGACCGTAACCCCGCATATATCCTGCAGGGACCTCCTCTCAATGTGACGCTGCCCGGTGAGTTTGGTGAAGAATGCGAGAGAAACTCGGGAGTGTGCATTTGGATGAGAGCAGAGTGGTAGAAATGCGCAAACAGTTAAAGCGGCACAGAGTTTAAAGGAAATAAACATACTGAAAATTTGAAAGCGCATATGAAAGCAAGAGCAAAGCAGAAAGTGCAAAACTGACAGAACAGAGCAGAAAGTAAAGCAAAAGGCAGATCGGAGCAGAAAGCGAGCAAAAGACCTTTCAGAGCGGAAAGTGAGTGAAAGTGAAGAAAAGCCACCGTGAAAATATGCACAAAGAAATGAGTGACCCATAATAGAAAAGAGGGTGGAAGGCAGCATGAGAAGAGTAAAGGAAAAGTTCCAGGGGCACCATAAAAGGCAGGCAACAGCGCAAGTTTGCACAAGGGTGCGACTGGCCCGTCACAAAAAAAGGGGTGCAAGGTAGCACGAGAAGAGCGATAAAAAGGAAGGCGAGAGTGCAACTGTGCACAGAGAGGAAAGAAAAAGTAAAGCAGTGCAGAAGGCACAAAGAAGAAGACAGAATTAGAAGAAAGAAATGTACAGAGGGGTCATAGGTCAGAGTAGTCACGCCGGGGTAGGAACCTATAACCTGGCGTTTTCAAAAGTCTCTGCCTTCACCACATAAGTGAATGATATGTGTAAAGAACTGTATGGAAAAAGGCAAGGTTCATCCTGGCAACTTGAAATGAGCTATTGAACTTGTGTTTGAAGCTGAAAAGGGGCCTGAACTTGGGGAAGGGATCCCTGAGAGGTCTATTGAAGAAAGCAAAGTACATCCCAATAAAACTGGCTTTGTGTTGCAAGTTGCAAGGGGCATGAGCCTGGGGAAGGGAACCCTGAGAAGCCTATCGCAGAAAGCAAAGTGCATTTTGATAAAAAATTGAACTGTGATATATTTTGTTTTGTATTGAAAGCTGGAAGAGGCCTGAGCTTGGGTGAAGGGAACCAAGAGGCCTACCAAAGAAATCAATGGGCAACCTGTTAAAAAACTGTTTTTGTGTTTGAAAGCTGGAAGTGCCTGAACTTGGGGAAGGGAACCATGAGAGGCCAAACCAAGGTGGAGACTTATTGATTGTCTTTTCAAGGTTGAAAGGAGTGAAGCATGAGTAAGGGAACCCTGGAGAAGCTTCAAAAGGAACTGTGGTACTTTTCTTTTCTTTTGAGGTGTTTGGAACTTCAATACGTTGAAGCTTGTGGAAGGGAACTCCAAGGAACTCAGACACTGAAGGTATTTCAAATCACAGCAAGGGCCCTGTGGAGAAGGTCTTACGGACAGCCCTGTTGAACTCATTTTTGTGACATTGACCAACATGCACCTGTTTTGAAGACCACCTCAAACCAACCTTGGTTTCCCAATTTTTGTTGAATCACTATTTTACTTTTTTAAGAAGATGTCCTATCATATTTTTGTGAAAAGTGATGGCAAGCATAGGTTTAGACACAGACTTTAATTTTGGACTTTTAGACAGTGATGGCCATTGGAATCATCAGTTAAGGGAACCATCCCTTTAGAGTTAAGGCTAATCGGACAATACACCAACCCAGGAACCTTAGTAAATAAAGGTTTTAAAGTGAACAACGTTGAGTCTGTGTCTCTCTTGATACCATGCCTGTGTTACAATACATCAAATTTAGAAAAAAGAGAGCAGACAAAGTGCAACATTATAGGCTTAGGGGACATGGCAAAGTACAGTGGGCATTGCGTAGATACATAAGGAGAGAGGAAGGATAGATGAAGAGGTGTTAGAACTGTGACTCTTCTGATAGTAGAAGGGCTTTAAGGATTAAATAGTGGTAGAGAAGGAATTGAGCGGGAGAGGAAGACCATTCCTGAGTAGGAGAGCGAGAAGAGAGAGGGATCAGAAATGAGAAGGAGCACCGGGGGCTTGAGAGGTGTCCAGAAGGTGGGCCGAGGATGATCTTAAAGTGCAACGGGGAGAATAGGGGGTGAGGTGGGCAATTAGGTAAGGAGGGGCATGGACATATATCATTTTGAAGATGAGAAGAAGTCTGTATGTAGCTCTAAGATTCACCAACCAATTTAGTGGCAGGCCAAGGAGGTAGAGGTAAATCAAGGAAGGTTCAAAAGTATGCGAACGGCAACATTTTGGAAATTGTCCAGTAGATAGATCGTATATTTGGTAGGTAAGTAGAGAACTTTGGTTTTTGTGGAGCTGAGCATGAGTGATTGAGTTGCCATCCAATATTGTATGGTGGTGAGACAGTGAGAGATGTTGTCTCCCAGTTTGTCAGATAGGGAGGGAGAATCAAAGAATATTTGGGTGTTATCAGCAAAATGCTAATACGTGAAGCCGTAGGAGATGAGGGCACAGAGAGCAGAGGTATATAGGGTGAACAGAAGAGGACCTAGGACTAACCCGTGGGAAATCTCAACAGCGAAAGGGGTGGGTGTAGCGGAAAGGTTGTTCCAGGACACTTGGAAGTGTCTTGGGGCAAGGTAGGAGGATATCCAATCAAGGGCTTTATCTTTTGTGCCAAGGAAAGACAGTGTTGCTAGGAGGTCAGAATGTTCAACAGTAGAAAAGGCGGCGGAGAGGTCAAGAAGAATGATAGACTGCAGGTTGTCATGCCGAGTGGAGGAATTTATGTTGCTTACATTGCGAAGGGCTGTTTCAGTAGAGTGGAGGGGTCTGAAGCCATATTGCAGTGGGTCCAGAAGGTTGTGTGTACCCAGAAATTTGAAGAATCGGTTATATTCTTTACAGGATTTTGGAGTTATAAGGTAGAAGGGAGACAGGATGAAAATGGACCGGATTGTTAGGGTCAAGGCTGGATTTTAGAATTAGGGATGACACTAGCCGATTTGTAGATAAAGGGAAAATGGCCATGTGAAGGGAGGCATTGAAGAGGGACGAATGGTACAGGAAAACAGTGAGTACTATAAGTTTCACTAGTTGAGGGGAGAGAGGGTCAGTGAGGGAACAAGAAGGGTTGGCTGCATGGAGAAGTGCATACATTTCTTCAGTGTCAATGGGGTTGAAGGTGAACATGGTGGCGAGAGTGGAGGATAGGGTGGGAATGTAGTGGGCAGGATGGGGGATAGGTCAGTTTTGAGGGTATCTCGAATGGTAAATATTTTAGAAGCAAAATGGACAGTGAGATCATTAACAGAGAGAGTGGAAGAGCTGGAGGAGGAGTTACTGGGAGAGATAATAGAGTTTCAATATTTTTGGAGGCATCTAGGTTGTTAGGATTGAGAGGAAATTGGGGAGCGGTAGAATTCACATTTGGTAGTCTCAAGAGCCAGGAAGTAGATAGAAAGAGCGGAGAGGTAGATTTGGAGATCACTGTTGAGTCTCGATTTTTGCCTGCTAAAAGCGTTTTTTGTTTTGCATTGCTGTTTTCAGCCTGCGTGTGAGAGGTATGATCCATGGTCATGGCAGGGAGGGTTTAGGGCTGAAAGGGGATAGAGGCAAATTAGCGCAGCGAGGAGCCTGAAGAGTAGTGCTAAAGTTGGTGAAGGCTTCATCAGGGGTTGGGAAGGTGAGTTCAGCAAATGAGGAAAGCAATTGCTGTAGGTAAGAGCGGTAGATGGAGAGTTCAGAGGCAGGAAACTTGTACTTAGTAATAGTCATAGAGGATGGCAGGAGGAAGGAGGCATCGGATGAGGGTGTCAGGATAGAGGCAAAGACTATTGGGTGGCCATATGGAGAGGGGGCAGTAGAGATTCTGCTGGCCGAGACTAGAGATGAGATGAGATGAGATGAGAATAAGATTGAGGGAGTTCGGTTAGCGTGTGTGGACGAGGAGTAGATGGAAGAGAAAGAGTGATGATGAAGAAGGGAGGACAAGTCAGTGGATGTGGCCGTGGAGCAATATTAAAGGTTAGTCATCTAAGACAATGACATGCTGATCTGGAGAGAGTGAGTCGATTAGTGGGAGAGGTGGTCAAAGAATTGGCCTATCAGAGGTAAAGTACAGCGATAGAGCTAGTGTATGAGTGAGAATTTGTTAGGGGTGAAGCAGAGATAGGAACTATAGAATATGAAATTAGAGCCACCCCACCACCCCTACCCATGAGGCGGGAGCGTGGCATAAGTTATAGAGGGGGTAATTGAGGGCAGCAAGTGTAGCAGAATCAGATGAAGACATACAGGTTTCGGTGTGGGCAATAATTTCAAGAGGGGGGAACAAGTCCTTATCCCCAAGAGGGGTGTCTCTCCCTGTGAGGTCCCATTTACCACCACGGCTAGCGGAATATTGTGTAGCGGGCTCACACTCCCTAGCCTCACAGAGAAGGACACCCCTCTGGGGAGAAGTGATCAGATCCTGGGAATCGTCACATCTCGTAACACCTCAGAATGCTGTAGCCCCATAAACACATAACCTTTGTATTCAGTACTTTTTTCCCATATCCGTAGAATTCCTTCTATGTTTTGTAAGGCTTACGAGTACTGTGAAGTACATGAATGAGAGGTCTACCACCAGACACTTTGGCATATGGTTAGCATGTGCATGATGTCACTCTTTGACAGTTGATTTAAGTTCAAACTAAAAAAAAGGACATTGTGTTCCAATAAAAATTAGTTTGCCATTGTTGTCAGATTTGTAAACCATTGAATAACCTCAGTTTTGCAACTGTTTGCAAAGCTCCTTTAAATATTGCGCAAACTAAGCATTTACTTTAGTTTGCTCAATATTTAAATGAGTGTGCACCTTGTTTGCCTATGTTTTACAAAAATGTAAACTACATGCAATACCTTACATTTACATTGTTTGCTCTTTTGTAAACCTAACCATAATTATGGTTTCAAAGGTTTACACATTGTAAACCTTTCAAACCGTAGGTTGGGTATGGTTTACAAACAAACTTTTGTAAACACAAGGTTTTGCATATAGTTTACATTGTTGTAAAATGTTTGCAAATGTAGTGTACACTCATTCTAATGTTGTGTAAACTGCAAGTAGACAATATGTTTGCAAAATGTTTACAATAGCTGTGTAAACTGTTGCAAAGTTGAGGTTCCACAATGGTTTACCTATCTGAGAACTTTGGTAAACTATTGCTTTCATGCAGTGGTACCAACCAGAGTGGCTCAAGATCTGCTATGGTGGACTTGCAAGAAAAATATTCTCAGGGGAGAACCTTTTTGGCAACCATGGCCGGAGATAACTGTAGTGACGGATGCCTCACTCACGGGGTGGGGAGCCCACACCAACGATCTGTCAATCGGCAGTCGTTGGTCTCCATCGGACTCCAAACTAAACATCCACCTTTTGGAGCTGAGGGAGATCAGACTAGCGCTGAAGGCCTTTCTGCCCTCTGTACGGGGAATGTCCCGATAATGACGGACAATATAGTGACCATGTACTACCTCAACAAAAGAGGGGGTGTAGTGTCACTACTTCTGTGCAGAGAGGCAATGCAGCTTTGGTTCTGGGCAATACAAGAAGGAATCTGTCGGCAGTTCACCTAGCCGGGGAGAACACAGCGGCGGACGCTCTGAGCAGGCAGAGCACAGTCTTCCACGAGTGGGAGATGGCTCAAGAAGTCCTACAAGAGATCTTCACCCTTTGGACAACCCCTCAAGTGGATCTGTTTGCGACCAGTGTCAACCGAAAGTGCGATCAGTACTGCTCAAGGGAATTTCCTCCAAGAGGAGCTCTTGGGGACGCATTCGTGGTGGACTGGGAATTTCCACTTCTGTACGCGTTTCCTCCAGTCCCCGTGATTCCTCACGTAATCAGGAGGTTGTAAAAGTTCAGGAAAACCATGATACTAATTGCCCGAGATTGGGCAAGGAGAACGTGGTACCCAGACCTTCTGGACATGTCCTTCTGCCCTCCAGTACGTCTTCCACAAAGAGAGGATCTCCTCTCGCAAGAGGAAGGTTGGGTTCTCCATCAAGAGGTCAAGACATTCAGTCTTCACGCATGGTTTCTGAGAGGCTGAGATATAAGGATTGGGACCTCCCGGACGGCGTAATGGAGATTTTGCTTTCGGTCAGAAGGCCAGCAACAAAGTCCTTGTACCGGTGTTGCTGGAACAAGTTCAGTAACTGGTGCAAGGACAAGAATGTGGATCCATTCCTATGTAATACTCCTATGGTGCTTTCTTTCCTTTTTCACCTGGCCAATTTGGGGCTCCAAGTTGGCACGATAAAGGAATACTTGGCAGCGCTATCTATTTTTAAGCGCTCCTCAGAAGAAGTGTCTTACTTAAAAATGCCCTTGGTTATTCAGTTTCTGTAAGGGCTCACAAATGTGTACCCTCCAACCCCTTTTCAGGTACCCGTCTGGGATTTAAATTTAGTTTTAAAATTCCGCACATGTATTCCATTTGAGTCCTTTCACTCTTGTCCGCTAAGGCTCCTTACTTTAAAGACCATACTTCTTGTGGCAATTACATCAGCCCGCAGGGTGAGTGAGTTGCAGGCGCTCTCTTGTAAGCCTCCTCACACCATTTTTCATAAGGACAAGGTTACTCTTAAAGTCAAACCCTCTTTTTTGCCAAAAATAGTCTGACTTTCACCCGTCACAAAAAAATCACTTCACCTTCCTTCAGTTCTCCTCATGCAAGTAAGGAAGAAGAAAGACTTCACAGACTGGACCCTAAAAGAGCTCTCAGTTTCTAGATCACCAGGTTGACTAAATTTAGGCAAAGTGATCAACTTTTTGTCGGATATACTGGACACAAATTAGGGCTGGCAGTAACAAAACAGACATTGTCCAGATGGATAATTCTAGCAATTACTGAATGCTATAGATTAGCGGGAAAAGATCTTCTAGATGGGCTAAGGGCTCATTCAACCAGGGGCATGGCAACTTCAACAGCCCTTCATAGGGGTGTCCTGGTGCAAGACATTTGTGCTGCGGCCACCTGGTCCTCTATGCACACTTTTGTGAAACACTATTCTTTAGATTCAACCATCACAAGGAGGCCTTTTTGTCAAAGCCATCCTTCATACAATCCTTGATTAAAATTGACTAGTACTGCCACCTCCATTTTTACATACTGCTTGGGGAGTCTATCTAAGATGAGGAATACGTGTGAGGACACAATCAATTTGAAGAACAAGTTACTTACCAACTGTAGCGTTCTTTCGGTTGGATGTTCCTCCCTCCCAGCCTTCCCCCGCCATACAGCTTACGTCAATGGCACTTCGAATTCCTTAAGAGCTTGAGGTCTAAAGAACGCCTGGTCAACTGCTCAGCTGGATATATCAAAAAGACAGAACTGAAGTCAACGGGCGCGGCTTGAGCCCTTTATACTGCGGATGACGTGGACGCTCGACGGCAGCCCTCGAGGGACATAGTCACAGTGACCTCGAGCACAGCACCCCCCGGTGGAAAGTTTTTTCCGGTGCAGGAAAGCTGAAGATATGAATATCTAAGATGAGGAATACTTGGGAGGCACATGCAATCGAAAGAACGTTATAGTTGGTAAGTAACTTGTTCATCTACCTCACGGCTGTCCACTTGCCAGGGGAATCCAACCTGGAGGCAGACAGGCTCAGCAGATTGGGTCCGGACAACTACGAGTAGCAGTTGCATGACCTAGTACTGCAGGAAATCTTCTACAAATTGGGACACCCCCAGGTGGACCTCTATGCCTCCTGGCACAACAGGAAGTGCCAACTGTTCGCTTCCTGGCAGGGTCAGGGCCCTGGCTCCCTGGGCGATGCATTCCAGATTCAGTGGGACAGAATGACAGCATACGCCTTCCCGCCCACACCACTGATACACAGGGTGATATGCAAGATCAAGGAATCTCGCCACCTCAGCACCACTTTAATAGCACTGTGGTGGCCGGCCAGGCCATGATTCTCGGAGCTGTTCAGCCTCTCTCGGAGGCCTCCCGACGAGCCCAGCACATCTTCTGGTGCAGCAGGGGGGCATGGTCATCCACCCAGCGCCACAGAAACTAGCACTCAGTGTGGTTCCTGAGCAGGTCACGCTAGGTCACCTCAGCCTTTCCCAGGCTAACCTAGAGATCATACAGTGCGCCAGGAGCAAGTCTACCAGGGCCCAGTATAAGAGCAAGTGGACCAGGTTCTGCCACTGGGCAGACTCTAAGGGTATCAACCCCTTTGCATGTACCTTGGACGACATGCTTTCCTTCTCGGCGCACCTCGCCCACTCAGGCGAGCGAGTGGACACTTGCTGCACTTACTTGGCAGCCATTGGTGCTTACAGAAACTCAAAGGAGATTTTTTTCCTCTTCTAACCCGACTGTCAGGAAACATTTGACGGGACTCCCCAGACTCTACCCACCCATAAAGCAGCCACACCCCATGTGGGACCTCAACATAGTTCTGGGTGCCCTGGCGCACAAACCATATGAACCAATGGAGTCCGCGGACATCAGGCTGGTCACCATTAAGACAGCCTTGCTAATCGGCCTCACCTCGCAGAATCGGCAAAATCCAGGTGCTGGTCGCCTCAGAATAAATACTATGTTTCACAAGGATAAAGTAGTCCTGCGGTCACACCCAGCATTCTTGCCCATGGTGCCTTCCGCATTCCATCTGAACGAAGAAATAGGGCTACCTACGTTTTTTGCTGAGCCCAAAGACGAGGCACAGAGTTCTGCACTGCCTTGATGTCAGGCGTGCCCTGAAATTCTACTTGGACAGGACCGAGGTCTTCCGCATGTCGGACGCACTTTTTGTCACTTTCGGCGGATCAAGGCCAGGGTATCAGGCCTTTAAGGCCTCCATAGCCCGTAGGATGGTCTCCGCCATCAAAGAAGCTTACGAGGAGCAGCACAAGCCACTGCCGGCCAATATGCACACCCACGTGCTCAGAGCCAAGGCAGCGGCCATCGCTTTCCAGCAGCATGTAACCTGTCAAGTCATATACCCTGGCAAGTCATAAGCAAGTTGACCACATGGGCCGGCCCTTTGGCTTTCTGCAAGCACTACTGTTTGGATGCCGGTTCTAGATCAGACACAGCTTTCGGACAGGTGGTTCTTGGATACCGGTTTGCTTAAGGAGGTCTCCTCTCCACCCTGGGGCTACACCATACACTTTCCTCCATATTGCATGGATGATTACATGCAATATGGAGGAAAGTGTATGGGACGTAAGTGTAATTATAAGCTACTCACCGTAGTGAGTAATGAGTCCCCTTTCCTCCATACGTCCCACCAGCCTCCCCCCTAATAAAACTGGTGTCATTGGGCAATGTTAATCTATTGTCGACGCGTCTATGGGGACTGGGGAGTGGCGCAAGAGGGCTGAGTCAGGGCAGCGCATGCTCCCAGGGCCGCACGCCTCTAAGTTTAAAGGGGGAAGAGGGTTTTTTTCTGGTGAAAAAGGTTCCGTCTCCCGTCCCTTGGAAGGGATGCAAGGACTAATAGTAAGTTAGTCACTACAGTGAGTAACTTATAATTTATTAAGAATAGAGAGATAATTATCTCTCCCAAAACTTTATAGTCTGAGAGGTTGGCCGACGCCACCTTATTTGGAGTGCCAAGGGGATACCTACTATACCCCTTCTCTCTGCTCATGTAACTTTTAAGTCACATAGACAATCTCCTAGTTATGGATCGTGGCAGTGGACGTGTTCTACCAACTATTGTGTAAGGTTTGTACCACAGGCTATATGCATAGCCTTGGTAGTGCACAATAGGGGCACTCAAGTACCAACTTGGGGCCTCCCTTCTTTTTCCGCCATTACTAGCGTGGTTGTTCTTTGTTAGCCCTTCTTCTACCATTCTGGAAGGGGGAGGTCAGTGTGTCCTTTTTGCCTTTGGCAGGAACCCTTGGGTGTCCCCAGCTGGACTCTAGAGTGTGTGGGCAGGCAGGAAGTAGGGGAGTTCTCCTCCACCCCCCCTTGTCCTTTGTCTGCCAGAGTGCCTGAATAGGACAAGCTCCCACAGGTGGTCTGGCTGTTCTAATTGGACAGCCAAACGCCCCTTTCTGTAAAATGCTGAAAAACAAGTCGACCACGAGTAAACGAACAAGAAGACGACCAGAGACGCCTGCAGCCCCTTTGAAACACCTAGAAGGTACCACTGCTGTCCTGATCCAGTTTTCTGTATGACAGAGAAGCTCTGAAGAGGACTCCTCCTTCCCTTTTGCCTGGTGGGAACAACCAGTCCCAAGAAAAACTTTGAATTGAACCATCGCTCGAGGTCCTCTGCATTTCGATAGTTGCGGAACCCCAATACCAGGAGACCTGCTGCCCATTTCGAGGGCATAGTTGTGGAAAGGCTGAATCTGTCCAAATCTTTGCTGGGCCCTCAAGGACACTCCAGTGATCTGATCCAAGTCTCCCAGACCCCCTCATCGGAGCGTGGGACTGCAGGAACAAAAGATTGACTGATCTGCATATTTTGTTGATGCTGCAGAAAAGGCCCCAAAACCGCAGAGTAAATCAAGAAGATGTTGAAAGTCGTATCCCAGGTCCTCCCTCGAGACTGCTGCTGAGAGATCCCATCCATTGACCTGCCTTCAGTCATCAGACCAAGGAGGCCGGAGGTCTGGTCCATAGCTGCAACATCGCGGAGCATCAAGCACGAACATTTTGTTCTGACCTAAGTTACTGTGGGGGAAAAGGTATTGCTTGCCTGATTACAGAAAGTCGCTCCAGAGCGTTGGAGTTCATGTAGAGGTGTCCAGGGCACCCCACTCTTATCTCAGACTCAAGCCGCTGCTCGTGTCCCTTCATCGAGTCCTTAATAGGTTCTCCCTCTTTAGTTATTAACTTGCTGCTTCAAAAAGATTAGAGACTTGAAGAACTCTTCGTATTCTGCTCAAGACTTTGAGCCGTCTCTGAACTGCCTTTAGCTAGGGTTGTGTTTTTGGACTTAAAAGACTTGCTGTGCGAAGAAACCCTCAGTAGAACCTTAAAACAGACTAGTGTTACTCTAACCATTTTCATTCCTCTAAGTTGCTTTCATATGTGTTTACAGAGTAAATGTCTTACCGTAAATCTGCTAAGAACCGCATGCGGGCTTAACTACCGATAATACAATAGCATTGTCTTTTCCCTTTCTAACATTGCAACAAATGTAACTGCGAACAAACACAAAGGTGAAAGTGTCCTTTGAAGTATATTCTAAAGTAATCTGAAGTGTTCTAGTGTAAACGTATGAGGTGTTCAAAGTGATTCTGGTGTAAATATAATTTATCCAAGATTGTATATTTATTATAAGTGTAAGTGCTTCTTTAATGTGCATGTCTAACTGGGTTCAGTGTACTTGCCTACAGCTCACATCTTCCTCTTAAGATGAGCCTGACAGCTCTGCCACTCTACCAAGGTCCTGAACTGTGTCCTGAGTTAGTACAGACTGATACGAAGAGTTGGGGATCTTCAAGCCACTGGGATAGTTTACGTATGTCTTACTATCAGTAGGACTTTAGAAAAACTCCCCCAACAATGAGGTAGGCTTAAATTAGCCGTTCTGCACACGTGGGCTTTGTGAGTTATATGCTGCCACCAGCCTGTCTTGGACACACCACAAAAGTAACAGAAATGTTGCTAAAAGGAAAGGGATACAATGTATCCCTGCAACACATTACTGTAAGGTGAAGTGTGCTGCATTAAAACCAAGGAATCTCACAAAGGGGGACAAAGTCCCCCTGCACTGGTAGCCTTGCAGACAGACCAGCGCCTTCAAAAGAGTTGAGCGATGCAAGGACAATGAAGCAGAAAGGCATTACTGTCAAAAGCCAAAACAGGAATCAAATTATAGTAGAATGTTTGAGGGTTACATTAATGCCAGTGGAGGGAAGCCTTCAAATGGAAAGTCCTGCCCACAATCAGAGCCACCTAAAGAAAGGTTTTGGCGACCAGCTGATCAGGTTGCCCCCATAAACTGCCAAAGATTCAAATCTACTGACACATGTGTTATGTCCTATATAAGGCCTTTGACCAGTCTTAACCAGTCCAAACAACAATTGAGGGTGCAGGGTGGGGCTCAGAATGAGCCCATGGGTGCTTAGTGGCCATTTCTGGTTTAACACATTGTTTTCCTAAACAAAGGATTGCCCCAGGAACAAAATGGCTGAGAGTAGGACAAAATACATTAAACCCCAATGGCTATCAAAAGGTACATTGGCTAATCATGCAGGAAAACGTTTTACACCCCAGTGAAGCAAAATCTAAATTACAGTTGCCATCAGCCTACTCTCTAAAACCAATGTGGGGTACTATAATCTTCCTACGGCCAGAGTAGGGGTGGGGGTTGGGGGGTGCTTAAAAAGCCCCTTCCCGTTGTAAAAGCAATATTGGCTAACATGGGTCCATATTGTAAAAAATAAAAGGTTGCAGTGGTAGGGGGCTTCAGCAGATGTTCCATTGACCACAAAATAAGGCAAAGATCCTTTCAAAATAAAAGTGAGTGATGGAAGCAAACATTTGTAGGATGTTGCATGAAATGGGACCGCAGAACCCCCCAAAATGGAATTTTGATCAAACGCATGACTAGGATAAAACGGTCAGGAATAGGCTAACAAAATACTGCTGTTGAAGTGTTTCACAACCATTATGTCAAATGTTTGAAATCCTAAAACAAATCTATTATTAAGGGCCCTTGTTCCATCCGGGACACCCTAGTCTACAATGTATGTTCCAGATGCTGTGGCCAACTGTAAAGCCCCAAATCCTAATCTTGAGTCTTTCAGCCTCCTGGCTTCCTTAAAATAAGTGTTTCAAGATGTGACCAACCAGAGAGTCTTAAGCCAACTCTCATGTTTGTCCCTAAGATAATCATATCAAAACCAAACAAAGATTTTCATCGAAGGTTTCTTCAGAAGCTACTCATTCTGGACTTTTCTTCTGCTTTCACCCTGCTTCTTGGGGCCTCTTCTAGGCATACACCAAAACAAGCTTTCACTTTGTCAAGCTCACCTAGTTGTGGTTTTCACCATTGGTAGCCTTCTCCCATTCTATGGGCTTTCCTGCTTCTTGGAAGATTTGGCCTTTCCTAGACTAAGCTTCTTGATATTCTCATAAAGTCGCTCCTAGACCTTGGCTCGCTCAGGATTATCCCGAATTGGCATATCCAGTATCAGGGCTGACAACGGGGAGGGAGCACAATTTTACTCTCGAGCCTTAGGTGTGGTATCTTTCATTGGTCTCTCAATTATCCGGCAGCAAACTGCGCTTCTGCCGCCCAGTAGTATAATTGCGTATCCGGGATCGCCAGTCCTCTATCATACGGAGGGACAACGTAGGCGCACTATTCGTTCATTTTGATAAATATACAATCCCTTCGGCAACATAACCATTTTAATAATTGCGACACTGCCCATTAAAGAGATTGGCAGCTGCACCCACCTTGCGGTTCCAGTTGTTCCAGTGGCCTGACATAGTTATCCAAGTAGAGCGCCGAGACATTGTGGAAACCACTACCCCCCAGATACTTAATCTTGCTCTCTTGCCAGATTATTCCCAAATCCTCCCTCACTCTCCACATATTGGGGGTCAGGAGAAGGAGCACTTATTTCCCCCCAATTAATCTTAAGGCCTGTTAGTTTGTCAAAGTTATTAAACTACTATAGTGGGCTAGCTTGGTTCTGTATAAAAAGCATCATGTCATCTGCACATAGTGACACTATCATGCTAATATTCTGAATTTGGATGCCCCTGTGAACATGATACATGTAATAATCACGTTAATGGTTTGATTCCAAGAGAAACGATCATTGGCAATGCCAATAGTTTTGGCGTTTACTGAGGTTTTTTGCATTTTACATATATAATGAGGAGGGTGCAAAGTTTTAAAGGAGAATGCAATAAGGGATGCGGGTGTGCAAGAGAATGAGATGGAAGGAGAATTTGATCCCAGATAGTAGTGCTTGTTTGGTACAACATGCAGTAAGGGGAAAAGTGCTCATGATTCGGATTCATGCTGCCCAGGTACACAAAATGCCACTACAGACTCGGCATCGCCCACATAGTACCTTCTTTGCCCATGCCCTGGCACCTGAACCCTTCCTTCCCTCGCTAGAACCTGGATCCTTACACAGCAGATTGGGGTTCTTCTCTCTACCGCCAGCTGTCAACGACAAACCTTTCCCCTTAGATTTCCTTTCCATCCCGGCTTTTAGCTTCTGTTGATCTGGAGCCCACACTCCTCACCCGTTAGCTGCTTAATTGTACCCCCACCTCCAGGTCTAATAATGTTTGCCGCTCCTGCCGATTCTGACTACCACATTGTTCCGATGGTACAATAATGTAGGCCAATTAACAGTAACGACATAACCCTGCTGCTTTATTTAGTAATATCTGGTCACTGTCCGGCAGCTTTTTTATGCAAATGCACCAAAAATCAGATAGATGTGCCTCATCTACTGCCTTCATAAAACGCGAACCTCTGAGTCAGCTTAATAGCCTCTGTGCAGTGAACAGAAGAACACCGACCACCCGTGTAAGCTCCGCAATCAGTCACTCTGGATGGAGCAGAGGCTCCCAAAGCTCTTTCCCTTTGGCCAGACCACAGCCCCATCCTCGGGCTCTTCCTCCTAACTCGGGGCTGGCCAGGCTCGTACATTGTAGAAACCAGTCGCCAGCTCTAACTGTCAGGCACCTGCCTCCATATATCCCCTTTATGGAGGGCTAATCAATGGCTGTAAACTTCAACTCACCCATAACACCATGTACCAACTGATGTAAAATATCCATGCCAAACGCGTCCCATAATTACTTATTCTGAAAGCACCACAGTCGAGCCCTTCAATAGCAATGGACCGTAATTCCTTGCGGTCATTAATTAAAATATTTAACAATGCTAGGAAATAATCCTTCCTTAAATAAACCTTACTTCCCAAGCATTACCCTGTACTCGAGGCCCACAGAGATATAGGTGTCTTTAGTACTACCGCAAGTGTAAAACATGTTGTATGAATTAAGTTCAAAATTGATTACGTTCAAAACCCTCTGCATTGTACACAAGGCCTTCTGGGGCCTGGGGCCAAAATACCTTCAACTCTCTCTTCCTAAATATCTTCCATCTCAAGCTCTTCGCTCATCCGCCTCCAACTCCCTCAGGGTCAGCCGCTTCTCCAAGCAACGAGTTGGGGGTAGATCTCTCTCCGCGGCAGGGGCCTCCCTCTGGAACAGCCTTCCTGCCTCCCTGAAACTTGAGGAGAACCATCTCCGGTTCCGGAAGCACCTCAAAACCTTCCTCTTTGCTTCTGCTTTCTCTCCCCCACTCCCCTGCTAAATTCCTGACTGAAATTGCACTGAATCTGTAACTGGGCCACTCTCACCGATCTCGGCCCTTGGCCCAGCCATTCTGCCCTTGCACTGCCTCCGTGGCAACCCCTGCACTGCGGGACTGTCTCTGTATCCCTACAGCCCCCCTTCCCAGCACTTGTCTGCACTTACCTTGCACTGCCACCAGCTGGCCCTTATTATTTATCTTGTTATTCTACTACCCCTGTACTGCACTTCCCCTCTACCCATGCACTTGCGCAATCTGAATGACACCTGGCCTAGTAGGATCGTTGTCTGTCTTCCCTTTGTTCCCCCTCCCTGCCTCGTCGCGCCTTGAAACACTTGTGTATAGGCACGTTACAAATATATCATATCATATATAATTCGTAACCATACGGGCGGAAAACTGGCACTTAAATGCCAGGCCTTGTACTGTAATTATGAAACTAGAAGCCCATAACTGTTACTGCCATTTTTCAACTCCAATGAGTTGCAAATCAATCTGGCCCCCTGCTTAAAATGACAACCGGTGTCCTGTGCTTGCGTACATGGTGCTTGGACTGCAGCAACCCCAAAGCAGTGTGTACACACAACGTCCATTGCTGTGCTCTGCGCTCGTGCAAGGGAGGTTCTCGCTGCAGAACATGAGGATCAATAACATGCACTTAATATCCCACACAATTGTGCACTCGGCGTGTTACAATGTACATCCCTACTTTGCCAGGCACACATGTATCCTGCCGTTAAGCATTAGCATATCAATTAAAGACATCCCTCCCATCCAAACGGACCACTCTTTGAACAATTCTTAAACCAGGTGAAATGATTGCTGGGTTGTGTATCCGGACTAAGAAAAAGCCTCTGCAGGTTTCATTACAGTAGCCAGCACAGACAGAGTCCCAGGTATCATATTATGCACCTGTGCAAAATGTCTGCAGAGATTTTGTGCTGTGGACCTACTGGGCATGAACCCTGGTTGATCAGGTTGTACCAGTAATGGCATATGTTGCTAAATACAGTTTGCAAGTATCTTCGCTAATACCTTATTCTCCATGTTGAATATGGACAGTGGATTATATGATGCACAGGGTTCTTGTGGACTCAGGAAGCCGACCCACTTCCATGGAGGTGTCCTACACCTTTCTCAAGTATGGGGCAAGTATCTCTGTGTGGGATTTATAGAACTCGGATGTGAGGCCCATCAGTGCCTTGTGCTTTCCCATTGGGTAGGGTTTTGACTGTAGCTATAATCTCTTCCACCATGATTTCAGTGTTCATACTTTCTGCTATGTCGCACCCTAGCAGCCTTACATCTGCCCTGTTCAGATCTAGGATTGCTGCTCAAGTGGTGCTTGCCTTAGAAGTACATAAGTATATCTAGGATTCCAAGAACGTTGTACTAATGCTTTCCCCTTTGCAACATCGTTCCCCAAGTTCATTCACCACTTCTGCAATAGTGTGCTGCCCAGAATCCTGTCTAATCAGCCAGGCAAGCATGTGGCCCCGTCTATCACTAATACCGCCTAGCACAGCTCTTGCCATCCATATGCCATCCCTTGTTGCAAGTTCATTACATTTTGCCACCTGTTCTTGTATCTTACTGAGAAGCCCTTCTCTGTGCTGTCCGCCATCTTCTAATTCAAGTCGTTTAATTTCCCTTTCACGCTTATGCAATTCAAGCCTGATATGCTTCAGCGTATCTGCCTTCTGTGAGATAAACGAACCGCTAATAAAGCAATTGAATGCCTCAAAATATATCTGTCCATTTCAATCTCCTGTTTATATCTCTCCTTTATTAATGCTTCACCCTTGAATCCCCACGGCCTAGCCTGTGACTTAGTCCAGTACCAGTGAAGCATGGTTCGATAGTGTTCTCTGAAGTATCTTGCATAATGTAATTGCACCAAGCCCCTGAGTCGATCTCATATATGAGTAGAATATTGCTATTTCCAGCCAGTTACACACTTCCTTAGAGAGAGATCGGACAGCGGTGGAGGCCCTTCCTAGTTACAAATTCATAATCTTATTAAACTCCCCGGGCCCAAATTACCAGACACTCGCTGTATTAATGCAATCTGCGGGCTGCTTCCTCAAAGGAGGACTGGTTGTCTTGGGTGTGTATGTATGTATGTATGTATGTATATATATATATATATATATATCTATTCCTGTTACTCAGTATTTACAGCATAATCCGTAAAAACCTACCATCCTGATCGGATTCTTTCGCCAGCAGCTTTCATTCTACAGATTTGTGAATGAATGTCACTACCCCTCTTGCAGCTGACGTGAATATGAGGAATATTCTTTGAGTTTACACCAAGTTCACACCAAAAGTGAGCTCACTTACACCCCTTGTACATGTGATTTTCTTGCACCATCAAATGATCTATTTTTTTGTCATACTTTGAGATTTGCCTGGACTGCCGATTATCCTGCACTCCTCTTCATTCCATGTCATTATTATTAACGGTTTATTCATGTTTTGCATATCCTACCTAAATCATACTCATTGCTGTGTCTGCCAACCTTGCGCTCACCACGTTCGTACTACTCCTGAATCTAGAAGGTGTGTAACTTTCCACTCCCTACTTCCATGCCAGATACTCTGTCTGACCAGCATAGCCCCTCTCAAACAGAAAAAATTTTTTAAAGGCCCCTGTGCGGTATATGCTAGATTTCACAGTAGCGCAGGCCTTGGCTTCTGGCTGCAATTGGTCGGGCTGACAGACTGCTTATTCCTTTGACTGCTCATCGCTTTCATTAACACTCTTAAGGTTTCTAAACATAACAATACTGTAGGCAACTCAGTCACCATCGTCGGCTGAATCCTCTTGCCCCTTATGTTGTGGGGCTACCACATTTTCTTGAGTTTGCATCTGGAGAATTCTTCCGCGGCCACCGGATCCCTGAAGAAGTTTGCTTTCCTCCACATAACTCTCAATTTCGCAGGGTAGTACATGGCACAGGCATCTCGGGGTCATCCTTCGCTTTTTGAAATGTCTTCCCAGCATCCTGTACTGTAGGGCTGAAGCCAGGGAATAATGATAGTTTGTCAGGCCCAAAATGAAATATCTTCTCGCAGTCCGCTGCCAAAAGCACGTTGCGGTCCCTGTAGTTTAGCATTTTCATAATTGTGGGCAGTGGTGCACCAGGCGTGGTCTCCCCATTAAGGCTTTGTGCGCGTGCTAAACTATAAAGTGCTCAGTCAGTGGCGGGTTGGCTAGAATGTCTTTTAAGAGGCACTCTATGAATACCTCTATTTTGCCATCGATATTGGTGAACTATGGCAGCACCTTCTGCTGTAGAATATTTCTCCTTGATCTGCCTTCCAGGTCCTCGTATTTGGAGTTTATACGCTTCATTTGAAGTGTTATCTTATCCATGTCACTACGTTATTGCAGAGATGTATCTTCATGTGCTTCAGTGCGCCTCTGTCACCCTGGCACATATCTTGTCAACTTGGGCCATGGAGTTATAGATCTTGCAGGATAGAGAGTCCAGTTTCTGGCCAATGCCATCAATACTGTCCTTCAGGCATACCAGCAACCAAGCGACATTGCTGTTGAATTGGCTGTCTGTCGCAGCTGTGCCCAAGTCTGTCTCTGCGCCTTGTCTCTGGGCCCGTGACATATTTGCATATGCTTCCATCTTGGCCTGGTTCTTGTTGTTGCCCATTGTTAAGCAGAATCCTGTGCAGTGCCCTTAGGGACCACTACACACAATTAAGACTACAGGTGGTAATACAAGTTTTACCTTTGGTACAAGCCTGTACTACTATGTTAAAGTGGTAGCAGTAGCGGAGCAGCCCGGCTTATCTCAAGAGTATATAAGCATTAGCAGAGGTTACACAAAGGGACCACAATTACTGTGACTCAAGCAAACACTGACTCAAGGTTTCAGGTAAAAAAAATATAAGTACATTTATTTTTTAACCGTTTGTTATAAACACGGCACTTCTATTAATTCAAAACCACACGTAAAATACATTACAACTAACCAATTCACTTTGTACGGTATAACTCAAGGTAAGTACCCTATGTTTTAATGGACCAGTGTTGTGAAACAAGACGTTACCGTGAATATATATGCAATCACTTTTTGACAGTAATGACAGTTCGGTTTTACAAAGAAACGCGTATCCGCGGCATGAAATGTTATCGGGGCAAAACACACTTAGCACCTGAGATACCCAGAGAGAGTTGGGGGCAAAAACCATAGGCAATACTTTTGTCAAGGCAGACGGAATCAGAGAACACTCATGGACAGAAATTCAAGAGTCAATAGGCCGGAGCCAGTGTCAAGTGGAACCGGGTTCCTGTTGATGATCACACAGTCGGACAGTTCATGATTCAACGTAGCCAGGAGTACTTGGATATTGTCAATGGAGGAAGCAAAAGTTATAAGGAGGAGGGAAGATGGGGGTCAAGCATTGTGAGAGGAGAAAAAGGGATTCACCTGATTTCCTCAAGCAGAACACAGTACCTTATTCAATGAAGAAGCTGGTGCCACGGCAGTTGTTCCTGGTAGTTTCCTGCAGACCCACGGTTCCTGGAGCTTCGGCAAGAAGGACGTCTGGAGGGGTCTGCACCACACAGGGCTGAAGCCGGCAGCAGTGACGGTGAATAAAAGATGCGCTCCTTAAAAACAGGAGAGGCTCTTCAGATGGCTATCCGGACCACTACAGCAGTGTGCAGCGATTTCGACCACGAAGAGGATCCAAGACGACTCCGGACTGGATCTTCTCTGGTCGTCTAAGGGTAGATAGCTCAGGGCTGCAGCAGGGCTTCACTGGGATGGGATAGTTGCAGCAGCTGACTTCTCCGCTTCTCTTCGGTTCCTTGTAGTTCCAGTGGCGACTCTGACTTCCAGCCCAAGAGTCCTGCCTTTTATGCGAAAATCCCCCATTCACACAGCCTGGCTGTCAATCACGCAGCAGGAGGGTTGTCCAGCCCGGACAACCACCTCAGCCAATCATGGCAAAGTGCGACTTGGGTTTCCTAGGACACCCTGTGCAGGAGGTGACTTCCTCCCTCCCTCACATTCAGCCCACCTAGACACCCAGGCGCCTAGAGGAGGGCTTCTTGGCAGAAGCCCGCCAAAAGACAGTGAACAAAGAAGGCAAACCTGGTTTGCCGCGCAAAGTAAAACACAAAAAGGACTTTAACAAAAAGAAATGGCGAATAAACCCGACCGGAGCCAAAAGAAAAAAGTATTTGGTCAAACGGGTTTAAGTTCGAGGCTAATATAATAGCCTACAACAATACCACGTTTATATAGTATAATCGCGGTAGAAAAGTTAGGGTAGATACCACTGCCACCAGCCAAGTCTAAATGTTAAGAGCGAAACAATGCTCTAGGAGGTACAGATAAAAAGGGCTAGGAAGGTAACCCTTTCCAATACTCATGTAAGATGGGGTGTACTGGATCTGTGGTTAAATGAGTAAAGTTAATGGCAACTTTACCCTTTTCTGGGGGACAGTAGTCAGCCTCAGAAATGGAGTCGGTGGGAAGTCTGAAAGACGACCCTGTTTCACTGCACTGAAGTTGCTGTGCAACACACAAAAGAAGGGGGCTACTGAAGTGGTGTACTCCAGAGCCCACAATCACAAAAACAGATGAAAATTACATGGCAAAACATGGGTAAGAGTGGGGGAAAAGCTCACACTCTTACCAAGTGGAAAAAATAAACTCCAGAAATCCAGCAAAGATGCTGTGGGACTCACTAGATAAGGGAAATTAGCCATTGAATGAGAATTCTCCCTAACACCCATGGAGCCAGGGCCCTGTGGGATCACCCCCTCTCCGCGTAGGGTCCCTTATTATGGGAGAGTTCCCCACCGTAGCCCAGTACTCTCAACCGCAGCACGGCTAGCACTCAAACCGTTTATCTCCCCACTCTGCTGCATCAATACCTGCAGTGCCTGCTTCAGCCCTCGGCTCTGAGAGTGCATGCAAAGGGAGTATTTATCCCACCGCAAGTTCACTGGCAAGTACCACAGAGTTGGGTCTGTGCTAGTGCCAAGTGGAGAAGGGTGTTGGGAGGGAATGGGCACTGCCACCTCGCACAACAGCATCCGCAGCACTCAACCAGGCTTCCCGCAGTCAGTCTCTTATCAGGGGAAGGGGGCAGAAGCAGTGCATGTTTCGGCGCTGTACGGGTGCAGCGGGCCACTCTGACCTCGCAGCAAGGGCGCAAAGTGCCCACAGCTCCCTTGTACGATATTCTGGTGAATGGAGTGTCTAGATGTGAGACTGAAGTGGGCGGTTCTTGAGACCAGGTCTGTGTTAAGGGGTCTTTCCCCTTTTGTAATGGCTTGTCTGGCAATGACAGATGGTGTGGAGGGTTGCCCAGAGCAAGCCAGAGGTTAAGATTAATTCTAAACGTTCCAGCCATCGCCTCTTTTTTTGTTTTACTGTGTCTGTGTTAACAGTGAGCCGGTAGGATCCCTCATCCACCCTCTGGTTGACATGTTGGGTAGTGGCCCTGCCAACCCCATCCCATGTGTCTCGCTCCCCTCATAAATGAGTGTGGGGAGGTTCCTCTGGCAAACCACATTACCCCAACAAAAGCATACTTGGCTACTTGACATCACATTTTCATATCCTGGATACGTTGTTGCCAATCACTAAGACGAACGTTCTGTCAAAATGTATGTTTTTCAGGTGCTGCTTTTGTCCACTTCAAGTTTTTTTTTGTTGAAATTAGCTTAATTATTTGTATGCTTGTCCAGCTCACTGCAAAAAGGGCCAAAAGAAAGTGCCTGGCGATTTTCAATATCGCAGTGTATTATGCCTTGCAGTTGCAACTTTTATTTTAGTGGCCCAAGTCCTTAAAAACACGCCCCCTGGATGAACCATGCCATAGTGGGCACGTCTCTCACTTCTCCAATTCCACTGATCTCGCAAAGTTAGTGGGATTATGCTAAACCTCTGGGACCTGTTGTCTCAGAAGCGTCAGCCCTCCCTCTCACACCTCGCCTAGGAAGCCTGTACATTTGAACCCACATTTTTGTGCTAGCTTTAGGGGTTCAAGACCCGTTTGTGGGTAGCTCCATCACCGCTTTTGGGTGAACTTGTTGGAAAAGCCCTGCACTTTACTTAGAGTTCGACTCCCCGGTATTAAAACGAACTACTACGGGCAGCATACCAAAAAGGCATTGCAGCTGCAGGGGGACAATTAAACTAGCAAAAAAAACGTAGGGGACGCCAACCTTGAAAAAGGAACCCCACAAGATGGAATTCAGATTTAGCACAACATCCTTGTGAAAATTATCTTTTAAACAACCATGGTTTTGGTCTATATTACTTGTGAAATGGACTTTATAATGTACCCTTTGACACTGTTTTTCACAACAGAGCTTTATAAAAACAGTCCACAAACCACTCTTGAAAGTGTTAATGTCATAATTTCGTATTTTTACAATTTCTTTTGACCAGATGTTACATCATTTGTCATTTTTAACACCAATGGAGCAATGGTGGGGGCAAGCCTTCCTGTTACGTTTTGATCTGTTTTCTCACAGTTCCTAGCCCAATGCACTTACATAAATATTTTTCACACATCGAGCCTTACATTTGAGATCAATAAATAAGGTAGTGCCTGTCCGATTGTCACTAACAGTGAAGAATCATTTTTTTCTGGGATTGTTTAGTGGCCAATGTTATGTGTTCCCCAGTTCAATTATCAATCTTAAACTTTCACTCTATTCCCGCAATAGCTTGAGTATCACTGGTTGATGGAGTTGAAGTATCCTTATTGCTTTGGTGTTGGCTAAACAGCACACCTTTGTCAGGTTTCAGTTCAAGCCAATGGGTATTTAGGCTTTCTGCTGCCCTGGAACCAATTAAGTTTCTGCGCCCCCACACCTCCTCACTTTCATAACCTGTGCCAGATTTTGTACCTTCACTTCACCAGATTCCACACCTTCAACAGACTCTGTTGCCAAACTACACCCCTTCACCACCATGCTGTCCCATTTTGACTCCATAACAGCATAAGGACATTTTGAATGCTGACTGGATTAGAAATGTATTGCGTCCACTGTAATGCAAGTCTGTTTTTTTCTGTTATATTAGTTGAAAGAATTTTTTTTAGGTCTCTGCTTCACATGATTTGGAGAAGGCAGTTTGTTGTTCAGTTGAGTACACTAGAGGTACTTGTAGAAGTCATCTGCCTACTTTGGACTATCTCAGATAATATTTTAGAGGAAGCGATCAAAACATACGCAGTCTGCCAACTGGGTGCAAGTGTGGGAGGGTTGCAATGAGGAATGTAATTTTCAATGCTAATATCTGGGTTTCTCCCAATCGACCTACTGTACTGGTATATAATACGTTTTTTATTCCGGCAACATAACTACTTTTCCACATGAGGTCTTGTGAAGTGGTATAGTTTAGATATGAAATATATGCAGGTGGTTCAGCGCAGCTTAAAAAAATGGATTGAAAAGAAATAAACCTCATTTTCATTGTTACACCTTTTTTGTTAGCAGGGGGCATAATGGCGATTAGGCAATTGACCACCTGCTACAGCCAATATACCCTCAATTGCTTGGGCTAGAACGCCAATAAAAGATGGCAAAAACGCAAGTGAAATTGATGAACTCTGCCTGAGCATTAACAGCTCAGTGGAGTAAAGATCGTTGGAGAAGGGTCTTGGAAACTTTGGCTGAGCATTCTCTCAGTGGAGTAATGGAGAAGGGGCAACACTGAACATTCATGGGTGGAAAGCAACAGCATTCCTCATAGCTGTGCAGGGCAGGCAGCTTGTATAACAAATTAAGTGGCACATACTGTTAGATCATTGCTGTTTGTGCCGTTGTCCAAAATAATGATCACCCCAAGAGTAAAACTGAGTAATGGGTCGGGATTTTTAGCAAAACATTAACTTTGTGGGTGTGGTTTTGGGTATGGGTCTTGCCAGCTTGCATTTGTGGTAATGTAACATTTTTGTTACCTCCTAAGAGTTGGTTAGAGTGTACAATACAAAGGAACATTTTGAGGTTTGTGGTTTATAGATCTAGATTTCCTGCTGTCATTTGAGGTACAGTTTTACTTAAGTCATACCTAGTATTTAAAATGCAATTCATGTGAAGGTTACTTCTAAATGTAACTGTTATGCACTGTGTGGCATACTTGCAGTTGGTTTTCTTGGTTGCATTGAGTGTGCAACTGAATGTATTTGTATTTATTAAATTTTTATACGCCAAAGTGCTTTACAAGAGGACAATAGTAAATACAATAAGCATTGAAAACCTGTGAATCAAGTAACAGAAAGCAACACGTGCAACAATTTACAACAGATTACTTGAACGCTGTGGTGTAACGTGAGTGTTGTAAGGCTATAGTAAGAGAAGGAACAAGGAGTAAGGATGGGTGGTAGGGCCGAGATGAGAGGGGCAGCAGAAGATGTCAGGGTGGGGAAGGGAGGGGATAGGATTTTTAGAGAGGTGTGGAAAGGAGGATAGGAGGAGATTGAACGGATAGGGATAGGGAGAGGTAGACGGTTCCAGTGGAAAGGGGCAAGTAGTTGGGAAGAACGAAAGCGGGATGGGGCACAGTGTGAAGGAGGAGAAATGAGTAGGAAATGTCCCCAGAGCGGAGAGGGCGAAAAGGGGTATAGAAAGAAAGGAGGGAGGAAAGGTAGGGTGGAGCAAGACCATAGAGGGATTTGAAGACGAGACCGAGGAAATTAAATTTGAGCTGGGAGTGAAAGGGGAGCCAACCTAAGGAGGAGAGAGAAGAGGAGATGGGCTCGTAGGGAGAGGGAAGAAAGAGGGAGCAAATAGCAGAGTGGAAGATAGATGTAAGGGGAGTTAGGTGAGTAGAGGGTAGTCCTAAAAAGAGGGAGGAGCAGTAGAAGAATGTAGAGAAGACAAGAGAGGTGACTAGAAGTTTGGTAGCATGGAAAGTTAGGAAAGGGCGAATATTATGGATATTATAAAGGTGGAAGCGGCAGGACCTGGCGGTGAGAGAGATATGATGGGAGAGAGAGAGAGAGAGAGATTAGAATCAATGTAGAGGCCAAGGTTGCGGGTATGGGGAGTAGGGAAGAGGAGAATAGAAGGTGGTGGGGAGGGGCGAGGATGTGCGTTAGTAGGGAAGAAAAGGACTTCTGTTTTGTCCGCATTTAAGGTTAAGAAGTGAGAGGCCATCCAAGATTTTATCGCGGAAAGGCAGGAAGAGAGTTTAAGATGGATGTCGGAGGTAAAGGAAGAGAAGGAGAGGAAAAGTTGGGTGTCGTCAACGTAGAAATGGTGCGAGACACCAAAGGAGGAGATGATGGGAGCTAGGAAGGAAGTGTAGAGTGAAAAGAGGAAGGGGCCGAGGACGGAGCCTTGGGGAACGCCATGATTGCGGAGGCAGGTAGGGGAAGTGGTACCGCCCCAAGACACTGCAAAGGTACGGTTGGAAAGATCGGAGGAAAGCCAGCAGAGGACCGAGTTTTTGAAGCCAACGGATGAGAGAGAGTTAAGGAGTAGAGGGTGATCAACGGTATCGAAGGCAGCCGAGATGTTGAGAAGGATGAGTATGGAGGAGTGTTTTGAGTAGTTGGCGGAGAGGAGAGAATTAAGAACTGAAGTAAGGGCAGTGAATGTCATCAAAGATGCGTGAGGAATCCAGCAGGGATGCCGGTTATCTGCTTAGCAATGGGCTGCTTCTGTAAAGATGGCCGTATGGATATCTTGTCAGGATATCGCAGACTTTTTTCTTTACAGCTGTGAAACGGTGTGTAGTACCTTTGGCACACCGTTAATTTTTTCCTCCTACCCTTCTATGGCTTTGGGGGATCATTTGACAGCATTCTTGATGCATTTGCGCATTTAGCTTTAATCTTCGCCATTTTAACGTCTATATTTCATGCTTGCACCTTTTGGGCAGCCACAGACCACCGAAATGTGGGGCTGGGGAGGGAAAGTAGTGTTTGCTTCTGATCATCATTGAAGTGCCCGCATGTGGGAACTCTTGGCTTGACTTGAGCATAGGAATGTGTTAAATGTTGTAAAACGATGCATCGTTTTTCATCAGTACCTTTCTTGGGGGTAAACGCTCATTATTGCAGTGGTTTAAGCAATGCATATCATGTGTTGCTGAACATCACAATGATTTCTTAACACGTATATGTGTTGATTATTACACACTCAAATGGTTATGGGGAGTGGCACTAATTAAGCCAATACGGTTCTGGCTGTTTTGCATATAAAGATGCACTCTGGGAACGTAAGAATTACTAAAGAGGTTTACATTTGTCATATATGTCCATGAGTTATGCGTGAATCACGAAATACCTAATGCAGGCTGGGTTTGGTACAGTGTTTCTAAAATAAAAAAGTCACCCTAAAATAAAGCTTTTGTAAATATCAAGCATATATCCAAGTTTGCTCAGCAAAGATTAAAGTTGTCAAAGTGCAATGACTGCTAACCGCGCCAAATCAGTCCAGCATTGTTGTGCATCAGCCAGACTCCAAGAAACAAAACAAACTTTAATTTTAAAAAAAAGACAAGTAAATTGAAATAAACTGCTATAGAAATGTTTTCCAGTGGCAATCTGCCGGCCTAGTCCTGGTCCCAGTCCTAGTTGGCCTTCTTGTAAATACGTCACTGATATTGAACTTCCAGCTGACGTATTAGTTCTGCTGACTGAATTATTTTGGACCATTTCATGTTAATTACTTTTGCCTTCTTTCCATGTTGTTGTCATGTGCAAGACCTTGAACGCCTCATTTTTTGGTAAAAGCAACTTCTAAGAGCATATATATGTTGGTTAATGTATTTCAATGTGTTTGTTTTCACAGCTCCATTCCCATAGATTACAACCTGTACAGAAAATTCTGGTCTCTGCAGGATTTTTTCAGAAATCCAGTGCAGTGTTATGACAAGAACTCATGGAAAGTGTTCCTTAAGGTAAGGGGTTGTCCTAAGCATTATAATATGATTTGAGTTCTTCATGCCAGAAGTAGCTTTACTTGAAATGAAGTATATCTTTGAATTCTGTATTCACTCTGTTCTTCATGGGTTGATGTTCGTTTGCCATAGGCTTGCACCCAAATGGTAACTCCTGCTTCCTAGACCTTCTGCTGTTATTTATAGATTGAGTGGTGGAAGAGCAAAATGGGTTCGACATATTATCCACTACCACTTGGCATCCAGGAAAATCACTCCACTGTTAATGTATAAAGGTTCCTCCAACACCGTAAGTATGCTCCAACACCCCTCCACCACTGCTTTCTTATACATACCAATCACCCAGTCTACAATCCCTTTAACTTCTGTTGAGACAGAATTTCTATTTTGGGGGATTTTATAGAACCTTTTTAGGGCCCCTCAACTGTTTGCTTTTTTGGGTTGCCCCTAAGAACCCCAGTTCCATAAGTGCCTCTCGGCAACCCCATCTTTTCCCTACGGTGACTGCATCACCCTTCTTTGGGTTTAGGGAGTAGGTTGGTGGCAGCTATAAATTAGTTTTGGCTTCACCAGAGGTGCATGCTTTCCTCCTGCATTAGTAGCGCAATGTGATTTTTTGATGGCCATTGGTGTTAGGGAGAATTCTCTGTTAAGGTTAATTTCCCAAACCTAGTGAGTCCCCCAGCAGCTTTGCTGGATTTTTGGGGTTTATTTTTTTCTCCTGCTAAGAGTGAGACTGTCTTTCTCCCACTCTTAGACATGATTTGAGAATGTCCTTTGACTGTGAATGTTTTTTTATGGGCTATGGTGTCTTTTTCTCCATAGGGCTTCATGTGTTTTTGGTATGTGTGTTACACAGCACCCTCAGTGCAGTAACACAGGGGTGTCATAGTGACCCCCAAACATAGACTCCATACCCTGGGACTGACTACTGTCTCCCAGGGCATGTAAAGTCACCATTGGCTTTACTAGTCTCAAATTGTGAACAGAACCAGTACAAACCATCATATTGTGGAAGTACTGGTAGGGGTAATTCGATTGCCCCTGGGTCTGTTTTCCAAGGGGGCACTGTCCAGTCCCCCCTTGTCGAGTTTCTGGCTGGTGGCAGTGGATACCACGCAAAATATTCCACAGGAATATTTCTTATGGGATTTTCCCATTGATTTTAAACGCACCGCTTTTTGGTGCAATGTTAAAGATACCGCCGGGTTATTTATTTAATATTAATTCCCCGGTTGGGTCTTTTTGCCAGGACTCGATTTTAAAATGGCGTTTGTGCTCGCCTCTGAAACTCTAACCCAAGTCGAGCCCTTTGTTCCACTTTTTGACGGGCTTCTCCACAGAAGCCCTCCAAATGGTGCCACTCTGTTTGGGGTCTACAGGATGTGTGGGAGGGGGATTAGGCACCCTGGACTGAGTTGCCTTGGCAACTCAAGTCGCACTCTTTTGTGATTGGCCCAGTGGTGAGCCGCCTGGGTCACCACTTAGCATGTTTGAGTGACAGCTAGGCTGTTGAATGGGGGTTTGTCTGCATAAAAGCAGGGCTTTGGGGACTGGAACTTCAGAAGTCGCCACAGGACCTAAAGAATCCAAAGAGGGGAGAAGCTGAGCCATCTACAACGACGACGCCACCAGTGGAGCCCTGCTGTACAAACTCACCACTTCCCCGACGACAGAGGAGATCTTTTTCCAGGAGAGTCTTCTTCCTTTTGAGCTGGTGGGACCAACCAGTTTGCCTTTTTCGCGTTCCTGGATCGTCTTGTGGTCGAATCGCCCGTGCCAAGCACCCCGGCGGCCGGATAGCCACGCTTCACCACTACTGCGAATAAAAGGGTCGTACCTTTTAATCAGGAAACTCTGCGGCTGGTTTCTTCCCTGGCAGTGCAACGATCTCCAGCTTTCTTCCTCGTCGAGACCATCTCTTCCTCTGGTTGAAGCCACGACTCGCACCCACTGCCAGGAACAACTGCCACCGCTGGAGCTTTTTCACCATTTCAGGTACCGTGTCCCGCCTGGTCTCCCTGGCAACAGATTGTCCAAGCTGTCCCGTAAATCCTTGACTTTCTAACTGGGTTGACCTCCGACCTGCTAACTTTGCCTTTCTGAACTGATCCAACCTCTTTTGACTTTTCTGCAAACACTTTGAGTGCATTAGCACTGTGTGATCTTAGGCACATTCCGCTTTGCTCTCTCCAAGAGTGGGCCTGGCCTATGAACTTTTTGCTCTACAGTAAGACCCTGCCTTTCTTGACTTGCTGTGGTTTCTTAAGTGTTGGTACTGTCTTATTTTCCTACTCTGCCTTTTCTCTCCCCTTTTAAACAAATTATTGGAGTGGCATCTACAGTTACGCGCTAACCTCTGTTTTGCTAAATAAGTGGTGTCTTAATGTAGACTAGTCGAATAATTAACTATGGAGCTGTATATACTTATAGTGACTGTGATTGAACTTGCTTGATATATTAGTGCCAGTGTATTTTCATAAGTGTGTTTTGAAATAAATAATTATATACTTTTATAGCAAAGCTCTGGTCAGTGTTTGCTTGTTCTACTGTATTTTTAGCCCTATTGTGTATACTCTATATACTGTCTAACTCCTCTTGAGAGACTTCTGACTGCTCAGCCACAGCTACCAGGTAAATCTGGGTGGTGCAGACTGCTACCAATTGGGTTTACTGCTTACTCCTGTAGTCTTAAACTTTTTGCAGTGGTCCCTAAGGGAACTGCACAGGTTTCTGCCTAACAATTGGTGTCAGTACCTGGATAGCTTGATAGAAGTGGGATCTTCCACAATAGGGCGTAATTGCTAAAAACCCAACCAGAGACAGCGCTTCTGAGACTCAAATTATCAGAAACACTCTCCCACGTCCGGCCCACAACTGTGTGATGTTTCTAGAGGCTCCTGGTATGCAGGGTTGGTAAAATCAAGTTTGAATCTAGAATTACACAAGCATATGTATAATAAGTGTGCTTTGGTAAACTTCCCCATCCTTCCACCTTTCCCTTTTGATAGACAAATCCCAGAGGTTCTTCTTACAATATGGGCATCTTTGTATATATCAGAGTTTGGTAAGGTATCTCTCTATAAGACCTTTAGTAGGTCTGCATAAACTTTCCCTAACTAAATAACTTACTTGGCTTGCAAAAGCGTGGTGGTCACAGGATACGGTCTTCATAGGCAGTTGGCCGGACACTCGTTCCGAAACAGAGCGCTGCTTTATACCCGTGCCCCCACTTCCAGGTACGAGCTGAAGCTCTGCATCCTGGTACGTGTGTCCCGGGCCTGGCCGTGTCCCAAATCCACCATTTTGGGCACAGGTGCCAGATCCCGGGATACTTCCGGGTGTGCGGGACTCGCCAGAGCTGTGTCGAGTGGGTCCGCTGCAGATGCTGTTGGAGTGGGAGGTAGGAGGGCTTGCTCTGTGAGCGATTCGTGTGTGGCGGGGAGCGGGCTGGTTGCCGATGTTGGCTCTGCACTGTGGTTGGATTCAGAGACTCCTGATTTGTTCTGTGAGTGCATCGGGCTGTGAGTGCATCGGGGGGGCCGGCAAAATCCTAACAATTGGGGCACCAGTGCATTTTTGCTTTTTAGTTCTGCTCTCCGGTATGTTGTAGTTTAAGGCTCACTTTGCGCAGGTCAACCAAGAGGTGGACTTAAAACGGCTGTTCTGCGCTTCATATTGGCTTAAACACGTTTACACCAGTGTAGGTCCACAAGTTCTCCCTCTCACTGTCATATGGTGATAACGGTCACCCAGGTCTGGCTTGTGGATCTGCTTAGATGACATGCTATGCATAGGCCGACATCTAGTGGTAGCCGCAGAGTATTTTGTTTTTTTTTCTTTGAAATTTGAAAAGGGACGTGGACAGGGTGTTCCATTAATACTATCCTTCGTGTGACGTCCACTGTACCCATGGTCCTTCACGCGTCGAGGTCCCTCAGATTGTTTTTGTCCGCCATTATAGTCTGATGCACATCGCAGAGTTCCTTCTTCTGGCTGATGCCATTACTATTAAAAAGTTGAAAGTTTGACTTTATTTCTGTCTTTTCGATGACCGTACACCATAAGATCTCTGGTGGCGGCTCTTGAGGACAAGACCTTTCGTCGACAACGACTCCTGTCTCAATTAACTTTCTGTGGCCTACCTAGCTCCAATGGGCCTTGGCGCTGTACAGTAGAGAGTGGGGGCGGGGAGTCATAATCCATCTCTGCCTCTACTCCTTCCTTTGCTACTCATCCAGAACAGGACTGCAAGACTTGTCCTATGACTTAAGCCCTGGGATCGTATCTCAATTGGCTCCCAGTGGCTGCAAGGATTAAATTCAAGACCCTTTGCATTGTCCACAAGGCTTTCTGGGACCTGGGGTCCAATATACCTTCAACTCTCCCTCCGCAAGTACCTTCCCTTTCGAGCTCTTCGCTCCTCCTCCAACTCCCTCAGGGTGAATCGTTTCCCAAGAAAACATGCTGGGGGTAGATCTCTGCCTTTGGCTGGGGCCACCCTCTGAAACAGCCTCCCTGCCACTCTGAAACATGAGGAGAACCACCTCCGGTTCTGGAAGCACCTCAAGACCTTCCTCTTTCCTTCTACCTTCTCTCCTCCTCTCACCTGTTTTTCTTAGGCATTATGCACCTGGTTACCCTCTGATTTCGGACCCAGGTACTTCCCACCCTGCCACCCACCTGCACTGCCTCCTGGCAACCTTTGCACTTTGGGTCTGTATCTGTAACCCTACAGTACCCCCAGACCCCTTCCCTGCGCTTATCAGACACTACTTGTCTGTGCCTTAAACATCGCACTTGCCACCTGCTGGCTGCACTACCTTTTTGTTGGTTTTCATTCCTATGTACAGCCCCCCATTGCACGTCCCCCCCTTCCCTCTTCCCTGCACTTGCGTGTTCTCAATGTCTCTGGGCCTAGTAAGATTGCTGTTTTTATTCTCCCTTGTTCCCCTCCCTTGCCTTGTCGTGCTCTGAAACACATGCGTATGAGAGCAACACAAATAAAATATCAATATCTCACTTAGAAAATGCATATTCCCCTATACTTCCTTTTATTTCCGCCAGGCTGCCATCTTTCCACACTATGGAAAATGCACCTTTCAAATTCTGTCTTTCCTGTAACAGGAGGTATCCCAGGAAAGATACACACAGAGTGTGTAACCTCTGCCTTCCTAGAGACCACGCAAAAAAACAGTGCAAGTCCTGCCAGCTGTTTAGGCAAAAAACTTTGAAGGACTGGAAAACTAAACGCTGGGCCCATCACACCATGCAGGCCGAGGCCGCTATGGATGTCGAGGGAGCCTCCAGCAATGGCCGCTTCAGCGTCCTAAGTGACGCCGAAGGAGATCAGGCCACGTGCGAGCCCCTGACTACCACAGGTAGGCCGGCGGTTCTGCTACGGAGACACCTGGTGGCTCAAGCACTTCCACTGCACGCCACACTAAACACACCCCCCATAACCGACAGTCGGCCACATCGTCGACCGATAAGCCACACGCAATGTCGAAGGGAAGGTCAGAAAAATCCCTGTCCTCTGGGCTATCGCGTTCGCGATCACCACACGACAGGCCCCTGAAACAGACGCCAAGGTCCGTTTCCGACACCGCAAGCAAATCAGGAAAGTCCTCGGGTTCCCAGCGAACATGAGTTGAAAGTTGCGGAGACGGCTCCTGCAAAATTCGAAAATTAGTCAACTCATTAAAAAACACATCTCGAACACCCTCCTCAAGGCAGACGTCGACAAACTCCTAATCCTCAATGCCCCTACCCTCAAAAGTCACAAGCTTCAAAGGATAGGGAGTACTCTGCCCCTAACGACACCCTTTCAGTTTGATAGGGTTATGAACATAATGTCTAGTTTTGTTGACTTTCTGGATCAACACCCAGAACAGCTTACCAACCTCCAGGGGCCCCCTCAAGGCGAGGCAGCGAACAAGTGCCAGATACCAAGAAATCGCGCCTGATCTAATGCAACCTAGTACATCTACATATCAAACCCTGTCTGATGACACTATGCTATTACGACACTCAAGGTTCTCAAAACCCTGGCTCATTAGCAGACAAAGAGAACATGGAGGATACAGATCAATACTAGGACGATGACGACGATGATTTATACATCATCCAATCCCCAGACCATACCGACCAACCAGTGGCTGATTCCCCGGCGGACAATCAACTGCAGTATAATGACCTTCTTCTAAAGACTGCAGAACACTTTAAAATCGACACGCAGGAAGCTCAGACTTCGTAGAGGACATCTTTGGGGATAAGAGATCTGCAGCACATTTCATCCCACTGCTCCATCTGTCCATAGGCACATTTAGCCTTCTCTACTTACCCCCCAATCTGACAAGGGCAGTCAACCCACGCATTGAGAAAATGTTTAGGCCAGCCCCATAAGACCGATTGTACATTAGGGGGACTCTCTAGTAGCGACCATCACAAGGAAGAGAGCAGGCACACCTTTAGCCTCTGCCGAAGCCCCTCCTAACAAGGAGAGCAGAAAGATGTATACCTGAAGCAGGAAAGTGGTTTCCTCACCAAGTGAGGATAGCCAACACCACTAGGCTACTGTCCAGTTAGAATTGCCACAAGTGCGACAAGATCTCACAGCAAATAGACTCGCTCCCAGAACCCCTAAAGACACAGCCCCTACAAACAGTTGCTGTATCAAACTGCATCCTTAAAAATAATTTATACGCAGCAGACCATGCAGGGCGCATTGTGGCAGAAGGTACCCTCATCAAACGGCATGCATAGCTACATCAACCGGATTTCAAGTTGGAGACCCAAGCCACCCTTTTGAACATGCCTATCGAGCTCAACGCATTATTCGGTAGAGCGGTCGAGGATGCAGCGATGAGTGCTAAGGAGGAAAATGACACCCTCACATCCCTAGGACAGCTCACAAGCCACCCATTTGTGCAGAGAGGAGGTTCAAATACACACTGCTTTAGAGGACAACACTCCCAGCGGTCTTCCCAACTACAACCAGTGCAGGCAGAGTTCATCTTGGGGTTCCTCACAGGGGCAGTCTCCCCAACAAATATTTCAATGGGGCCAAAAAAGGTCCAGAAATGTAGACCGATCTTCCTTCTTAAGAGGAGGTCCCACCCCTCCTAAGCAGTGACCACCCTAAACAGGTCCCCTCCAATGCCTCTCCAGTAGGAGGTTGTATCTCTCATTTTACTCACATCATGGGAGGGGGTCATGTCGGACAAGTGGGTACTGTCCACTGTGGCGGGTGGGGGGCTATTGCATAGAGCTAATACAAACACCAGCCGACCAAGGCAAACTGCACAGGCAGAACAACACATCCTGCTGGAAGAGGTCAAGGCACTGCTGCTAAAGGACGCCATAAATTGTCCCGGCAAACCAAGTAAACAAGGGTATTTATTCAACCTACTTCCTTGTACCAAAGAAAGATCTAACAATGCCCCAGTATTAGACCTACTCCCTGCAAACACCTATGTCAAGCCACAAAAATTCCACATGACTATGCTACAAGAAGTAATCCCTCTATTGAAACGGGGGCATTACATGGCAACATTGGATATGAGAGATGCTTATTTTCATATTTCAATGTTCCTAGCGCACAGAAGATTAGTGCGGTTCAAGATGGCAACCCCAAAGTGCTACCCTTCGGAATAGGATCCGCACCAAGGGTATTCACAAAGGTACTGGTGGTGGTGGCAGTGCACCAGCGCAGGGAGGCAATCCCAGTGTACCCTTACCTGGACGACTGGCTGTTTACAGCAGAGACACCCCATATTTGCAGGCAAAACATTCAAAGTACTATCAACCTTCTTTCAATTGGGCATCTCCATAAACGAGAAAAATTGAAGTCTAGTGCTGAGCACAACCAAAAAGTTCCTAGCAGCTGTAATTGACTCAAAGGCGGGGTTGGTCTTTCCATCAGAGGAAACAGTCCAAAATATGTTATTGCAAATACCTGGTTATCAAGTAGGCCGGCAAATAAGCATATGCAAAGCTATGCGTTTGCTAGGCATGATGGCATCTTGCATTTATTTGCAGGTGTGATTGGCGACACAATGGTCTCGGGCAAGCGATCATTGGGACGATCTAGTGGTCGTTACGCCAACACTAGTACAAAACCTTTGCTGGTGGCCAAGAGAAAACCTGCTGAGGGGAAATGTCGTCACTCGCCGCGCGGGGGACTCATCACCTTCATCACACACCACAAGGTCTGTGGACTCCTGCTGTGATGAAGTGATGTCATCAATGATATTTGTGATCTCATCTTTGATGTCCTGGGTGTTAGTCTTAACAATGCACGTAGATGGCGCGAGTTATGATTGCTTAGCTTACTATAATGGGGGAATGTGCAGTGGTGTTTGGTTGCACTGTGAAGTGTAACATGCCTTTAGTGAAATGTTTTTACTGGACGTACATATATATGTATTGCAGGGAAGGTAAAGAAAGTGATGTTGTCATTGATGTCATCACTGACATTTGAGATGACATCTTTCATGGTCTGGGTGTTAGTGTTAGCAGTGCACAGAGGTGGTGGCAGGGTTGGGGATTAGTTTACCTTAACTGTCGAATTTCAGGGGTTTTTCGGTTTTAATTTGAAGCATAAAGGGGAGGGGGAAAGTTTTTTTTTTTTTTGTGGCAATGAAGTTGGTGAGCAGAATATGCACTGTAATCATGTGATTTTGAGAGATATGTAGTATAATCTATGTACTTGCCATACATTTAACATAGAACATTCAGGACCCCCCCCATCCTCCCTATTGACTTTAGAAAGGGACGGACTGAGCGCCTGTTTGCAGACGGGGCGGACAGGATCAACATTACCCAAAGAGGCGGGGGTATCTGAAAATGTACTATTGTCTTACACAAAATGTGTGAAACGGTGAAGAAGGGCATAAAGAGATTGTAAGTAGTAATAAGTAAATATAGAAACTTGAAGGCAGGAAATGGAAACAACACATTTAATAATTATGTAGAATGAAGTGAATGGATGGTACCAAAAAAAAAGAAAGGATGCCAACACTGTAGTCACTTCACAGAAACTCGGCAGCCTGGAACGATAGTGGACGGATGCATTTGGAAGAAGGGAGATTACAGGAAAAGAGTGAGGGCAGGTCATTTTTTTGAAGTGGGTGTGTTTTTTTTGGTATGTGGTGCAGGCATAATAATTTCTTTCTGTTGTTTTGACTCAGAAATGGCTAGTACTTTGGAGTGGCTGGAGGAGTATTTCCTGAAGGAGGAAATGTCTGAAGACAGTGACAACAATGGTACACATTGGTCTGCATATGGAGAATAGTGACCAGTATTTTACAGGCATTTAATGTGTGGTATTTTTTTTTCAACAGACCAGGAAAAAAGCGGAAAGGGCAACAGACGAGATAGAAGAAGACAGAATTAAAAGGATAGAGTCGAAAATGGACGTTTTGAACAACAATTTTCAAAGTTTATGGGAGTTTGTGGAGGACGTTGTGAGAGGGAAAGTCCGGTACCATTGCCCCACCTGCACCTGCCCTGCTTCTCCATTCCCTAGTTACCCATCCCCAAACCTGCAACAGGAAAAGAGACGTTTCGACAAAGCATCCATCCCTTCTTCCCCTCACAAATCTTCCCCTCATAACCAGCCCGTGTTAAATCCAAATTCCCCCATATTTGTTTGTGTCTGCTTCCCCTGCTGTTTCTTTAGATTGATGTGTGTTTTTGTGTATATAGTAAATTGTTCTGTACAGTAGTTGTAGAGATAGAGTATGTGTTTACATTTTTTTTTAAAAAGACGTAAAATGTTCGCGAACAGCACGCCTGTTGGACCTATCCGCAAGCAATGGAATGTGGGTGCTGTCTAATGCCAAGTAAGATGGATGTGATGTGTGACAGCACCATCTTTTCACAATGTGCGTACATAAACAGAAAGGGGTGTCCAAAGTATATACTAACTCGGCGTACCGCTTTGGAACGGGATAATAAATGGTGGTAGAACACACAAGATGTCCGGAATGGGTGTAAATGAGTAGAAAGGGAGTTTGTAAAGGACAGTATAGCGGTTCGTATTGGGCGCAGTCAAAATAGTGCCGTCCGTAGAACAGGCACGGTGGGTGGCAAAGTCGTAGGCAAACAAAATGGAGTTGTCCTAAAGACACTGGAACTGTCCGTACAGTGAACATAGCATGCAAGCACATGCGCAGTACAAACGAAAGGATTGTCAAAATTGCGCCAGTTCCTAACTGTCCGTCTCACTTGGTGCACTTTGAAGTACTTTGAGAACCCGAACACTGTCCGCAGGACACTTATGCGCATGTGTGATTCTTTGCATTTTCTGTCCAGGGGACTTTCATGAAGGGGCGGATGTGTTGAGGACGTCATCTTGTGACCGCACCTATGAGTGTGGGGACTAGTTTCAGTGGTCTGTGTGCTTCCGCAACACAAAAAATGAACTTGTAGACACAAGGCAAAGTATTGTTGAGTGGAAAAATGTAATTTCACACATCCCAAACAATAGGCCACCTCAGGAGTTGCTGTGTAAAAATGAGTGTACCGCTTTGTAAGGATGAAGATGGTCACGCGGGAACCCCTGCACCCCTTCAAAAGGACGCACCCCTGGAGCACATCTTCATTGTCCTTCTAGCTATAGCAGATAGAGGTGCGTTGCCTTTAGTGCTGTAGTGACGAAAAGGAAACAAATTGCTATGGCTTCCATGGCTGCTTTTGGGTTATTAGCCTCTGCACCTCCCCCAAATCCGCCACCATCACCACCTCACCAAGAGCCTGCAGAGAGATATTTGGGTGAGGATGTAGAGATTGAGGAAGAAGAGGAGGAAGAGAATGAAGTGGAGAAACTCCGCAATAGGAGTACTCGCCAGGAGTCGTGGCGGTTGTTTTCCGTTTATGGGAACGTACCAAAAGCATGTGCGAACCTGGTGAAGTGTAACCAGTGCGATGTGGTGTTGAGTCGCGGGAGATTTGGAGCATACAGTTTTGGTACGACAACCATGAAGCAACAACTCACTTCGTTCCACACTGCGGACATTCGCAAGGTGGTGTCATGTGAAGAGCGTAGTCGTTTGAGTTCCTCCACAGCATCCTCGGAATCCGATCCTCCCACCACAAGAGACACTCCTGTGGGGGAGCGCCTCCCTCCAGCTGCTTCACAAGACATTTGCAATGCTGTGGACCCTTACCTTTTGAAGGTGACAGTAGTGTGCACGTATTGTGACGCAGTACTCTGCAGGAGGGGAAGAGTCTTCGAAGTGCTTTTGAGGCTGCAGTCAGCGAGCACCAGAAAATTTGCTCCTTACCTAAATAAAGATAACCCTTAATATGTATCTGTTGAGTTGCCCTTTCTTATCCACGTGGCTGGGGTTCCTTCCTTACCCTCCTCTCGTCTCTTCTCCTAGTGTGTGGAGTGCTGTTAATCAATGAACGTAAAAACAACACAAAATGACAGAAAAGGCTCTTTTCAGAGCCTCCTTTCTCAGTGTAACAATAGAACTATGAAGTGAAGGCCGTAGAGCCATGCAGAGTTCAGCAAAAGTTCGGGGACAGTCGTAGAGGGCAAAAAGGGAGGGTGCAAGCGGAGCAAACGCAATAAAGTGTACGTTGGGAGTAAGTGGCGGCTCTGAAAAGAGCCTTTTGGTTGTGTGGGTTGAAACGGAGTGAATTGGATGAAACGAATTGTCAGATAGGTTAGTGTGATTGCAAAAGAGGGCGCAATGCATTTTGTATATTGTGAAGAAACATCGGATTGCCTGCATATGTGAGGTGGACTCCATCTCTGCCGAAAATGAAATTGCTACGAAACAAAATGTTTTCATTGTGGAAAGAGGACATACCAACATCTCTTAAAAAGGCACACACAGCCTTATTCACATTGCATCTCGCTTTCTCCATTTTTGGACCAAATGCAGAAGAACACAACCATATTTGTCTTTGGGCAATACAGGAAAAAAGTATTTGACAATTTGGAAACATGTCCATGAGCTTCGCGAGTCCATCCTTCATGGAAAATTGTAAAGAAATTCCAGATACATGGCCTAAACTGTTTCTGCCAGAACGAATGATGATTATATCTGGAGGACGCTTTCTCTGTAAAGTAACGCAGAGGCACCAAGTCCAGCCATCTCATGCCACGCACGCCATGCCAGTGCACTTCCGCATGTGGGAATCCGAGATTTGTAGATAAACTGCAGCTTTCAGCATGCACCTTCAACCAATGTATCAATGAGTCTCCCACAGTCCAGACAATCTGTTTTCGAGCATGGAAAGCCATGGCTGTGTGGTGTCCTGTGAGGGAGAAGACGGTCTTACTAAAGTACGTTGGTCAGAACATACCTACTGAACTTTATGGACCAATCCCTAGCCTCGCTCCTTCTCATTTACATGTGGCTCCACCCTTCAGTCCCCGGTGGTGATATGTGCTAGCAGTTAACTACCGCCATGTTTGCGTACATGTAGAGGAGCAGAGCGTGACAACGGTACATTAAAGTACTAATCCCATTTTTCCCCTTAAAGGTAGGCTCTGAGAAAAGCCGCTTTTCTTTTTTTTTTTTTTTTTTTTTTTGGCCACTCATCGTACAGACATGTGGTATTTTATCCATTTTTTTTGGTAGTTTTTGTCCTTGCTTTACTCTTGTAAACATTACAGAACCTGCTCTAAAGCAAGCCTTATGTTCCAAAAGAACATCACATTTCCCAACTCACAGCATGAATGCACGCATGCCGCGATTGATGATGCACCTCCCGATGCTTTGAACTGGACAGAAAACAGAAGTGTTGGTCCATTGTAGTCTGGGGAGTAAAGCAGAAAAAATTACTTTGGATGTTGGGAAGATGGTCATGATTGCTTCAACCAACTGTGCCACATCTGCCAACAAAGTATGTGAAGTCAGGTATCCCAAGTGGCAAGCACCGTAGTGCAAAATTACCACATGAGTGGTCACTCTATGCATGTCTCTGCAAACTTGCAGAATTGTCGCAGCATTGGCATCAGTGTCAGCGCTCCAGACCACCTCCACTCCTCGCACATCGAAATGGTGTGCCACATGCCTACTCTCGGCATAGTGTTGTAAGCCTTGCACAAAAATGTCTCCGAGCAGCAAACACTGACCCTCTGCACCTCTGCCATTTTCAGTGTGTACACCGTCTTTCGAAACAAAAGAGTAATGTGAACATCTGATTGGTTGATGGCTACAGTCTTTCAATGCAGGATTAGCTGTAGAAACCCGTATGTGATACGCCCTACCAGCGGACAAGCGTTGGCTACGTGCGGCACTTAACTCTTACCCAGTCCTTCCACCCTTTCTACAGTGGTACCAAAGCGACTCCATCATTGGACACAACTAAGCGGGTGCACAATCAGCACCAATCACATAGAACCTCGCTAATTTTAGATGATTCTTAATGGAAATCGCATACCATTGCAAAGCACCTACTTCACAAGCTACAGTGCAAGGATTGTGAATGTCTACGTACATCTCCATGCATGACCACATGCATCAGTATAGAGTGCAGGTCATTCTAATCAGAGTACATGTGGAAGCCTTATAATTTAAAATAGAGAAAATAATGCCGGTAAATTTCCATAGGAATCACATAACAATGCTCCCCCTTGTAAAGTGCAAGAATGCCGATTTGCCATTAACAATTTGCACGACTGCTTACTTTCTTTTGCATAACCTGTACATATGTTGCAAGCATGCCTATTTAGGCATATCTCTCAACCATTTTTGTGTGAAGTGCGGGTGAAATGAGCTGATTTTGTTTTTGGCGGGTGACACGGCCATTGGAATGAATGTCCGTGCAGGAGCCTTGGCGGGTGACTCTGCCCTTTACAAGGCGGCTGACACCCGCCAAAGCGTGTGAGTTGAGAAGTATAATTTAGGGCAGACCTTCATTTTGTGTGTGAAAATGGCGCAGTTCTGTCCTCTGTACTGCCAACAGTAATGGCACTTGCAATGTGATCGTACAACAATCGTAATCACTTCCGTTTGTGGTGCTGACATGTCCTTCGGAGGGTCTCCCGATGTTTGGACATCGTGCTTTGCATGAAGAAGTACAAAAAGTTTGCCCATCTACTATGTTGCCCTATCGCTTACAAACCTCTCCCCTATGCATAGTACGCTTTGTAAAGAACAAGGCATTTCCAAACCCCTAAAAAAAGATAGATATTTTGAAGGACTTTGAAGTACCATATTGAAAGTAGTATACAAAGAGTGCGCAGAGAGAAGTGAAATGTGCACGTGTATTGGGTTGAAACATGAAAGTTGAATCGTATGACAAAAGAAGTATTAGTAGAGGCTGAAGTATCATGACGGCTGCAAACAAACAAAGTAATTGATATCGTTTTTTAAATTCAAAGTGAAGACTACTCTCCTGAAAATCAACATCTACACTGCAGACAACATATCCGAAGAAACCTTGGCATCTTCCACAAAAAAGTAAGTACAGTACAACCTTCATATTGTAACTTCTCCTTAAAGAGGCTGCATGGGTTATTTGTTTACTTTGGGCAGCAAAGCATTCATTTGTAAACCATTCTGCCTACAAATATCCAATTATAGGACAAAGATTAACAGGTGGAATGGCTGACAAATGGCTGTGCGCTTGGTACTGAAATGACATAGGAAATCCGTAGAAGTTTAGATTGTCAAAATAAGTGGCGGTAGCAAGTTTTTTGCCATTTTGGTTATTAATAATGGTTCTCGGCACAAGTAGGGCACTGTGTACTCTCATCTAAAACACATTGTAGTACTATGCAAACAGTAAAGTAGTCTTACCAATTGATAGTTGGAGGTCACTGTGCGTTGACACACCGTGCCAAAGAGTTTCCCCATCACACTTAGGCACACATGCACATAGCACACATACATTGGACAACAGACCAAAGAATATTTTTTTTTTCTCAACAGACACCAAAGAATGCCTACCAAAAAGCAGCTCCGTAGAAAGGAACGCAAAATTAGAGCAAATAAAAATAAAGGTACCCAATGTAAGCATCCACCTGTTGTAGAGTTAGGGGAGAATCTTGGTACAAACCACCTAATGCAATTGGGTAACATAATAAAAGAAGTCTCAACTACCAAAACTGTTAGTTCTCCATACAAAATTTCACAAAACACAAAAATGATGTCAAAGAAACGGCTACCAGTACAGCTAACAATGTTCCTAATAATCCTGATAGTGTAAGAAGAACCCATAGTAAAAAAAGTATTTTAGCAAAAATGTTTCGTCACCAAGTCCTTCAGAATTTACTAAGAAGAGGACCAAAGTCATCCTCACCCCTTAAAACGTACCGTAGAAAGTTAATTCTGCAAACACTTGTGGACAGTGCAATCCTTCTCAAAAGGAAGTTGTTCATATTAGTGTTAAAAAGGATGAAAGCACTAACAAAGGTAAGTATCAAACTACAAACGAAACTCAGCAATAAACGGAATGTGAACAAAAATTATTTTTTGCATGTTTGTGGTGGTGAATGGAGTCACCCAACAACCACAGAGCCATATTTCAATGAAGAAGTATACAAACAAAATCAAACACAATTGCCATCCATAGCAGTGGACGTGGGTATGAGAAAATCAATACTACCATCATGGAACAAGAAACACTGCTTACAAAACTGTCTTCTGAAAACTTAAAATTACCTCTCGATTTAGCAGAACCACACCGTCCAGTATACAAATGGTCGTGCACATCAATGTGTGCCATTCCAAATAAAGCTTTCAAATCTTTACGTGTGTTCCTCTATCAATATGTAAAAGGTAAAGACAAAAGTAAAATCAAAGTGCTGCAAAATATGGATATTTGTGTAGTGCGAAAACACAGGACTAAAAGGACATTCACTAGCCTGCATTTCTGGGCCTATTTGCAAAAGTACCTTCCATGATATCAAAAGAATCAGTACATCATTCTAAAGTAAGACATTTAGTGTATAAAATATATTGTGCAAAAAGTCCAGCTTCAGAATTAGGCAATTTAAATACCACTCTTCTGCATGGTACACCCAAATACTTACAAGAAGAAATGGACCGTATTCAGAAAAAGTATTTTGGAAGTGAGAGCCACGTAGAAAATGCAACAGTTTTAGAGCATAGTAGCGACAATTCTACACATAGGAACCTTCTATTACACACATACAGAAAAGAGATACTAAAATTTAAAAGGTCATTGGCTGAAGTACCAAACCATGTGTGTGTAAGTTGCCGCAGAACGTTTTACAAAAGGAACACAAAAAATGTGGACATAGCATACAAAATAGAAAACAATGAAGACTCTATGGTTTGAATTAGCTTTGTACCTTTTAGCTGAAAGCAAATATGAAGTAACTGAACGTCTAATATGTTGCAGTTACTGTACTGCAAAATTAGACAACAACCACACTCCTTCACGTGCAATTACAAATAATTTGGAATTGTTTCCATTACCAAAAATCCTGCAACAGCTCCATTTGTGTGAGAGCATAATAATTCAAACATTTCACCCATTTCAAGGAATTATATGCCTTCATCCAAAAACAGCAAATTTACCTCCCTCTGAATTGGTGAAAGGCATTTGTGGCAAAGTAGTGCACTTGCCATTAGATCTAACGGAAAATGTACACACTCTAGGAGTGGAACGTTCGATAGAGAATTCTTTAATAGTCTTGGTAAATGGAGTACCAACAAAGGACAAAAAAGTTTGGCAACAATTAGTAGTCTTACACAAAGTTACACAAGCATTGCAATATCTAATAGACAACAATGAGTACTACAAGGAAATAAATATTGATGAAAGCTTAAGGCAAACAACTGAAATAATTCAAGAGCCATCAAAAACAGGACAATTCGAACTTCTGGATCCAGCTACAGTATCCACTCTGTTGGACCATTACACAATTCATCCATTGCATTCCAATGAAAGTATAGATGATGCACTAGAAACTTACCAAATGCGACAAACCAAAGGGTCACCAATGAGTATTTGGGAAAAAAGTATGGAAGCACATGCTTTTCCACTGCTATTTCCCAATGGCAAAGGTGGAAGATACGATGATAGACCCACTCAGATTGGGACATCAGAATACCGCTCATTACGAATGTATTCCCAAGATCCCAGATTTAGACAAAATGTGGAATACATATTCCACCTACTGTACGAAAGTGAATTAGCAACACTATGTTATGGAGTTGCACACATTCTTAAATCTGGAACGCACTTTCAAAATATGTCAGCTACGCAGTTAATACAAAAAGTACAAGAAAAAGATGAGGTTTTACAAACAAGTATAACAAATTTGTTTGCAAACATGCGCGGTACAAAGGAATACTGGTTTAGACGGCACGGAGACGTGCGTTGCGTGATCAGAAACCTTGGACCACCAACTTGGTTTGTTACGCTAAGTTGTGCAGAATACGCATGGGAAGATTTGCATGAGTTCCTACGCATAGCAAACAGCAACAAAAACATAGATATATTAACACCTGGAGAACTCTGCTCTCTAGATCCAGTTAATGTCTCAAGATATTTCCATCATCGTTTCATTGCAATGCTACACTTTATTTGCAATAAAAGTGTTCCTGCCCTTGGAGAAGTGCAACACTTCTTTTGGAGAAAAGAATATCAAGCAAGGGGAGCACCACTTATTCACATGCTGTTATGGATCAAAGGTGCACCGAAATTTGGCCACGACAGTGATAGCACTGTTTTGCAGTTTATCCAAAAATATGTCACATGTGAAATCCCTTCACAACAGTCATAGTGAGCTGCATAGGCAGATTTTACAATTTCAAAGACACAAATGTGGCAAATATTGTCGCCGTAATTACAAAAACAAAGAGAAATCTACACCAAATGCCGCTTTGGTTTCCCCAGACCAGTTACAGAAACAGGTGAAGTAAATAACTTCATGTCTTCAGTTCGACATAGTGTTAAAGGTAAATCACGTAAAAACACGTATTATATAAAAAGTGAAGAATCAAAATATATCAATGATTATAATGCAATCATTGTCCTATTATGGAATGAGATGTGCAGTACATTGCAGACAATTCAACTGCTGTTGCACGATATGTTGCAGCCTACTTAACAAAAGCAGAAAAAACAGAGCTTCAAGACCTCTGGGGTGACCTAGCATCAGACAAAACATTATCACAGAAATTGTACAGCTTGGCATAAAAATGCTCTCTCATAGAGAATGTGGGGCCTATGAAGCAGCAGATCGTTTAACCGGCACTACTTTGTACGGAAAATCAGACAACATAGTATGGCTCAGTCTTGGTCCTGCAAAATCTAGAGAAAGAGTGCTAAAATCAAATGAGGACATAGAAACAGTTGCCAGAAATGATCCCAACAGTCAAGACATTCTGAAAAAATTTTACTAGACACATACTATCCGAACAGGAGTACCACTCTGGAAAGCATGTGTCTGTACCACATAGCTCAAAACTTTATATACAAAAATAATGTAAAACCCGATTAAAGTAAATGTAGATATAGAGTGACCGATTGTGAGGGAGCTTAGTGAAACTTAACAAACAAAGCTTAATTAATCATGTGAAGTTGTCATTAAAAACTCCTCAACAGAAAGAACTATATTACATGTCTCTTTTACAACTTTTCAAGCCATGGAGAAAAGAGGAAGACATACTAGATTGCTATAAAGATGCTTTCAAAGCAAATGAAAGCACTATCACTGATAACTTTATTCAGTACAAAACAATGTTACACAATGAGCAGCAACAAGGAGAAGAAATTCAGGCCCAACTAGATAAAGACTCTTCCGACAGTAGTCAACCTTCTGTAACAGGAAGTCAAGAGCCATTAGGACAACCACTGATAGCAAATGAGGCTGACGTTGCTATGGCAGAAGTCGAAAACGGCATATATCAATATCAAGAAGATACAGAGAACTTAACTGTGCAACAAGGACAACTTAACAACGATCAGCGCACCATTTTTGAAGAGGTAACAAAACAAATTGTGCAAGGGGTACAGCACAAAAATAAAGAATGTACCTGCCAAAATTACAAACCTATACTGCTGTACGTCGGTGGGGAAGCTGGATCAGGGAAAACATTCTTAATCAAAATTACTAGCAAGTTCCTGCAGCAATTGACAAACAACAAACTGTCAGCTGTTGTAACAGCCCCCATAGGTTTAGCGGCCTACAACATAGGCGGTGTGACTTTACACCGATTACTAATGCTTCCAGTAGAGCATCAAAATAAATTAGACTACTACAAACTTTCTGCAGAAGCTGCAGTGGAATTACTCAGAGTATTGAAACAAATGAAAATGCTACTAATGGATGAAGTGAGCATGGTCTCCAATCTAATGTTGGCTTTGATTCATCTCAGGTTGCAAGAAGTACTTAAAAGTAGTAAGGAAGAACTCTTTGCTGGGAAAACACATTATCGTTTTCGGAGAGCTTCTACAATTGACACCAGTAAAAGGTGAACCGATTTTTAAAACCTTAGGCCACAAACTCTGCCGGAAAACTGTTGGTAGCATAGGTAATGTTAACCTTTGGCAACATTTCCAATACAGAGAATTAACTGAGAACATGTGGCAATCTGCAGATCTCGCTTATGCCAACATCTTAAAAAGTATAAGAGTTGGTGTATTATCGCAAGAAGCACAAGCTGTATTGAAAAAGCAGCATATACATGCATTTTATGGCGATCATGCATGTACAACTGATGTTATGGAACAAATAGCACACAAAAATGTCAATTGTATGGCCTTAATGCCAACTCTTGAAAGCTGTTTCATATTCAATGAAACAATGCTAAAGAAAGAAATGCAAGCAATAATAGAAATTAGCGCCACAGACAAACTAGACGTACATGGTTTGACAGTACCCATATGTGAGCAAGCCACAACAAGACTAAATAGTTTAGAACATTCAATCTCCAACACAGCTGGGTTGGAAAAAGTATTGAAATTATCATTAAATTGTAGAGTAATGCTTAAATGTAACCTTGACGTAGAGCAAGGGCTAGTTAATGGAGCACTGGGCACAGTTGTTGGCTTTCAATCATACCCACGTGATAACAGCATTCAGTTTGTAAATATTTGCTTTGATAAAGTTTCAGAAGTAAAAAGGCTAGGGCGCTCAATGGCTCCATTCCTTCTCTTCAAAGACATGTATGTACGTAGAGAGCAATTTTCTGTAACTCTTGCATATGCAGTTACCATTCATAAATCCCAAGGTCTTACCCTAGATAAAGCATTGATAGATATAGGAAAGACAGTGTTTAAGGAAGGCATGAGCTACGTAGCATTATCACGCTTATGTACACTTGACGGTCTATTGCTAATAAACTTTGATTCAAGTAAAGTCAAAGCTGATATTCCTTGCATTCTAGAATACAATGGATTGCGTTCACTGTACACCCCTCATCTGAAACAATACCCTGTTCCAGATAAAGTGAAACGTGGTAAAAGAAAAGTAAATGAAACAGAAATGCAACAGGAAATTCTGAAAAAAAAGAAAAGAAGCTAAAGTTTAAACAATTGCCGCAAACATAGAAGAACCTATTAGGGAATGTGAACCAGGCACGTCGGCAAAGATGCAAAAGAAAAACCAAAAAATGCACTCGGGTACAGAACTTGCTGACCCATTCAAATTTACAAATGAAAGTGGGGTAAGTTGCTATGTAAATGTTGCAATGAATATTCCATTTCAATTTCCACCAATTGTTAACAATATTTACCTGCACAGCACAGACCAATTGTGTTTGAAAATGTTAGTACTGCATAGAAATACAACAAGCAATCCTGACAACACAGTGTTTATGGAGTAAGGCAACAATTGGACGACTGTGCTGGAATGGTGAGATTCACTATGAACTCCCAAGAAGATCCACAAGAATTTCTAATGTACATACTATTAGTATTGGAAAACAAAACTATACCTGTAAATGAAATCTTCCAAATTTCGTACATGTGGAAACCTACATGCACTCTCTATAACAAAGTAATACAGGAAGAAATCTCAAATGAGCGATTTGTGTATATTTCCATACCAAATTGTGAGAGCATTGCTTTTCAGCAACTTGTACAAAATGCAAACCATGGCAGATTATGTAGTATTTGCAATTCAGACAATCGCTCTACCTTACTGATACAATCACATAGTGCCTACATAATACTTATGCTTCTACGTTATAATGCAGATGGCACCAAAAACAACTGCAAACTAACTGGATTTACACACGGTCATGTGTCACTTGGAAAGAAAACCTTTACAACAGTAGGAATAATCTACCATGCAGGAGCTACAATCAATGCAGGACACTACACTGCATACATTAAAAAGAATTGTGGATGGTTTGAATGTAATGATAGCACCATTGCTCTAAAGCACAGGTTGCCAGCTAACCTAACAAATGCGTATTTAATGTTCTTGAAGCCAACATTTACGAAATAATGTGCACTTCAAAATTGTAAACAGAGTAAGTGAAAGACTACAAACAGTTAGAATACGCCCACAGGTATCTAACTACTCAACAGGATGAAAGAATGACACAAATAAATGATTATCACATATCGTTGGAAACAAATTCACAGGTAGAATATGCCTATAGGTATCCAACTGTAGTTGAAAATGGACAGGAAGGCAACAAAGAAAACATTAATGGGAAAGATACAGGAAACAGGATATGTCAACGACACAAATGAATGAGTATCGAAAATCTGTAGGAACAAATGCACAGTTTGAATACGCCTAACTGTTGATAAAAATGGGCCGGAAGGCAACAAACATAACATTGATCAGAAAAATGAAGAACGCACTGAAAGTGCTTAGTTGTATAAGAAATTAAGGATTTTTTTAATCCCACAAGGATTTTTTTCCCCAGACCCAAGGATTACAAAAGCAAACACAGAAACTGAGCGCAATGCACAGTACACTGGTTTGTAAAGTAAAAATGAGGGTCTAAAAATTTTTTTTACGGTCTATTAAGCAATGTGGTCAATGTGGAAAATCTGCAAACATTAACACACCTTTTTCTTTCATCACAGAAATGGAGAAAGTGATACTTCGGCCAAGTACGAAAACCAAATACAAAAAAATGTTTCTGGATTCTAAACAAAGTAAGGAGTAAGTATATTGGCAGGCATTTTCTACACATGGGAATGTACTCGCCTAATGTGTGGTAGTAATATGCTGCAGTGCCTGTAGGCTGGCCTTTCGTCTGCAGTGAGTAACCTACCACCTACGCCTTTCAATCAAGTTGCAAGGAGTACAGGTCCTATCCACAACCATCACTGCATATGTGAAACATGGTCCTTGTAAAGTAGCTGCTTATAAATTTACGTTTCGGACCATCGTCTGCAGCCATGAAGTGAAGAAACTAGGGCATCAAAACAACGACCAGAATCCACCACAGCCATATTAACTTGGAACTCCACTGCTTATGATTTCAGTTTTGCATGCATGGGCTTTAGCCATGCACCCAAGATGGCAGGGTCTCCCCACAACCACCTCAGTGATGTGTGGTAGTGGGGGTTAAGGTTGTCTGTCATCTTGGAAATGGCATCCCACCATGGCGGCTGCCAAGTTGGGGTCTGCCCCATTCATAGGTCCTTGAGAACTGCTGCTAAATAGCAGTGTGGACATCTGGGTTGCCAAATGCGACCTCCAGGAGGGTGAATTCCTAACAGTATGTTTGCCTGTAAAAAATAAAACTCTGGATACAGGCGGTCCTTCCAACCAGGTTTCCCTGGGTGACGGTTATGGAATACCCAAAGGAGTCTGGGAACATGTAGATCTTTGGCGGATATCCATGACTTGTCCTCTGGGCCTTCCCCTTTCCAATCCACCAGGTACTCTACCTTGTTTCTATAGCTCTGGGAATCAAGAATACGAGAGATCCCGTATTGCTCCTCGGGTCGTACTGCTAGGGGAACCAAAGCTATACGATTCTCAAACTGTTTTGAATATTCCACTGGTTTTAGTAGGGAGACATGAAAAACAGGATGGATCCCATAGGATCTCAGCAACTGCAGTCTCATGGCTACTGGATTTTTATTTATTTCGATAGCGAAGGCCCTATATAACAGGGCCAACCAGTCCAGATCGCCTGGAGCAAATGAAGGATTGGGCTTATGCCGGTTGGCACTCTACTGAGCTTGTTGGCCTTTCGGAATCCTTCTTGGAGACATACTAGTGGTTTGGCTGTAGGTAATGAGCAATATTTGATGGCTCCTATGGGAATGGACAACTGGTGTCTTCCATAAGTGAGGTGAAACTGTGAATCCTGTAGAGAAGTGTGGTTAGCGTCAATGTAGGCATATTCTGCAAGAAGCAAATATGAGACAAACTCCCCACAATGATCTGTGACATAACATTTTAAGAACTGGCCAATGGTCTGATGGACCCTCTCAGTTTGTCTATTTGTGAATGGTAGTCTTAGGACATATTGAGGTCTATCTGCATCAATTGATTTTTTTGTTTTCTAAAAAACAAACAAGTTGTGTGCCCCCCCCCCTATCAGTGACCATGGTGCGGGAAAGTCGTTGGAGACTGAATATCTTCTCAATAAAAGCCTTGGCTAACAGAAATCCAGTGGGAACTTGTTGAAGTGCAATGAAATGACACAATTTGGTATGGGAATCCACTACTGTCTAGATCACAGTACAATCTTCTATATTGGGTAGATCTGTTATGAAATCCATAGAACAGGTATGCCAAGGCTCTTCAGGTGGACTGAAAATAGCCTTCGATCTGGCTCACGCACCACATCCTTTAATATAGTCTGTTCTCCAGCATGGGGTCTGGCATGGATTCACATGCTCATGAATATTCCCCATCAGGCTGGGAATCCTCGGTAAAAGAAAAACAGTTGCACTTACAAACTGTATTTCTCCCATAAACCAATCACTGAGCTCTGGGTCATACTGCTCCCACCAATGACTGCTCCCTAAGCCCCTACTCTGGCAGCCGTCTTCAGATTTTACCACACATTCAAGTGTTGAGAGTCCACAAGGGCAAGAATCGTCAGTTTCATCGAAAATTCTAGAAGGCCTTTTGGGCCTACACAGCACGTCGGAGGAGGGAGGTTCCCTCTTCAAGCTCTGCTCCAGCTGCAGATTGAGAAACGTGTTTGTAGAAGACAAACACCTCCAGTGCCTCTGTCTCCAGTCAGACCACAGGGAAGCGGATTGTGAAATCTGCCTTGGTTTTTCCAAGTCGAACCATCAAGGATCGACAAGCGGGGGCAGGCCCAGTCCGAGGAGCAGGCTTCTAAGTCGTTTGAGGGCGCTCCATCTGTGGGGGCCCAAGAAAAGGCCAAGCACCTAAAGTCCATTTCCGTCGGGGCCGCCGCGCAAGCGAATGCCGCGATGGGCAGGGCACGCTCCTCTTCACCGACCGCCTTTATCTCCAGTCATCACTCCAGGACTTCCTCGAAGAGGAAGTCGTCTAACCCAGGGAAGCTGCGGGGAGAAGACCAAGGCGCAGGGAAAGGTGTCGGACCTACCCCTGAAGGCCCAGGCGACCCATGCAAAGTCATCCTTGACAATCAAGCTAGTGGCGGCCGCCCTTTCGAAGGCGAAAGGGGCTGACCCAGTCCATGGTTCCCCGGTGTAGCCGAGGTTATCACTTCCCCTGAGGCGGGAGGCCTCTATGAAGAAGATGCCGGAGACGAGGATGCCATCCCTAAGCCTGATATCGACCCCTCAGGATGCAAAAAAGGGGTATTTGGGCGGGTGGGCGAGGAGGCCTCAACCGTGCTCCAGGGCATGGATATTGCCTCCTCCCATGAGGAGGACCTGGTGTCCGTTCACACAGTCCCGGAAGATGTGGGGACTGCCGACGACCGCAGAAATTCTGAGGCGTACGATGGCGGCGAAAATGCCGACTGCAACGACTAGGGCGCTGGGCCCAGCAAACCTACTCCCCTGACACCTCCAAGGAACGTGTTGCTGGACATCCTCTCAACCCTCCACACCCTGGTGTTAGGAATCCAGAAGAGAATGACGATGGCGCCTCAGCGAAGGAGAGGAGACGGCACTCTATACCGCCGCATCAACCTCCACACATGCTCTCCTCCAGCTTGGGATAAGGGGGACAGACACGGACGACGACGGCAGCGTTTCTCCACAGCTGAGTGCTTCTCCCCCAGATGAAGTGGGATTTTTTCCTTGCCATGGTAGCCAGAGCGTCGGAGCTCTTCCAGCTGACGCCAGAAGAGACCAAGAAGGAGGGGTTCCTTTATCAATGGTGTGAAGCCAAGAGAAGGACCATTCTAGCGGTGCCTCTCCTGAACGACGTTTGGGACGAGGGCCTTGATGATAAACCCGGCTTCGGCCCTGGCGAAGGATAGGCTGTATAAAAAGTACTGGGTGCCGGAGCCTGCACCCAAGTGCCTACGTTTCGCAGCCTTCTGCAGACTCGGTGCTCTTGGCTGCAGCAAGGAAGAAGTCCTATAACCCCTCTTCTTCGGCCTCCCTCCGGACAGCGAAGGAAAGAAGTTAGATGCCATGGGTAGGAAGGTGATCTACTCAGCGGCGATGACAGTCAAGGAAGCTAACGCGATTGCAATCCTGGCCAGATACGACTGTGAACTGTGGTATAAGATGGCCCTGCTGCTGGAGTTTCTGCCAGACAAGCGGGTTGAGGCACTGGAGATCCTCCAGGAGGGCAAGATGGCATCAGACCATGCCATCACTGTGGCCTGGGACATCGCGGACACAGGGTTCTGCCAGATGGGGATGCCCGACGTCACTCCCAAGGCAGCACGCAGGCCCGAAAGCAAGATTGAACCAGCCAGGGTGCGGGGCCCCCACACTTGCACCACAGTGGAAGGCCGCCTGGTGGGCTTCGAGAGCGAGTGGGAAAAGATCTCCACCGACGGATGGGTGCTGGACGCTCTCGCCCACAGACACACCCTGGAATTCCAACTAAAGTGTCTGCATATACCGCAGGCGGCCGGGCAGAAGCAGCACATCCCACAGCTCCTGCAGGAGGTACGAGCCATAAGAAAAGGGGCAATGGAGCTGGTTCCAAAGCAGCTCTGGGGATCCGGAGTCTACTCCAGATACTTCTTGGAAAAGTTAATGTTAAAGGATATTTGTACCACGCACTATCACCACTGGAGTGGTCCCCTCGAGCTCGGGCGGCTCTGAAAGAGGGAGGTGGGTGTGAGTTAGTGGGAATGAGCTTGAAAAGTGCAAGAGAGCAGTGATGTGCTGTTGGCAGCCCCAGGCCCGGTGGGTCAGTCGGCTGGGCTTGGGGTGTTTTACAGTCGGTAGTCGTTGTGTGCTGTTGTGCAAATCAATGTCCGGTTTGTTTTGTTGTTGCAGTGTAGTGAAGTTTGTGCGGATTACTGCGTTTTAGGCTTGTGGTTGTGTTTGGTTTGAGTTTGAGAGGTGTATGCAGAGGGATGAATTTGTTAGTGGATTGGTTAGTTGGCATTGCTGTGTGTTCGGCAGAATCGTGCGCAGTTCCCTTGGGGAACACTGCAAAAAGATTAAGACTACAGGACTAAGCAGTAAACCCAATTGGTAGCAGTCTGCACCACCCAGATTTACCTGGTAGCTATGGCTGAGCAGTTAGACATCTCTCCAGAAGAGTAGGGCAGTATATAGAGTATACACAATAGGGCTAAAAACACAGTATAGCAAACAAACAGTGACCAGAACTTTGTATAAACAGTATATAATTATTTATTTAAAACACACTTTAGGCAATACACTAGCACTCTAAATCAAAAGCAAGTTAAAACAGTCAGGTAAAGTATACACACCTCCCTTGATAACTATTAGACAAGTCAGGGTTAAAACACCACGATTTGTTAAAACAGATGTGAGCGCGTAACCTAGATGGCACTCCAATAGTTAAGTTAAAGGGAGTGAAAAAGGCAGAGCATAGAAATAAAACAGGTCCCAACACTTGTGTTCTCAGCAAGGGAATAAAGGCAGTATACACTGTAGAGCCAAAGTTCGTAGGCCAGGCCCACTGTAAATGGAGCAAAGCGGAATGTGCCCAAGATCACACGGTTTAAAATGCACTAAAAGTCTTTGCAGAATGTTCAAAAGAGGTTGGGGTAATTCAAGAAGTTAATGTTAGGTCTGGGGCCAACCCAGTTGGAAAGCCAAGGATTTAAGGGTCACCTTGGGCAAACCGAAGAAAGGGAAGCCAGGCAGAACACAGTACCTTAAAGAGAGGGGAAGCTCCAGCGGGGGCAGTTGTTCCTGGCAGTGGTTGCAGTTCGTTGTTTCGACCAGGGGAAGAGAGGATCTCATCGAGGAGGAAACGTGGAGTCGTTGCACTGCACAGGGATGAAACCAGCCGCGGAGTTCGTCGGTTAAAAGGTGCGTTCCTTTTATTCGCGGTCAAAGTGGTGAAGCTTGGCTATCCAGCCGCCGGGGTGCTTGGCACTGGCGATTCGACCAAGAGACGTCTTTGGAAGGCGAAAGGGGCGAACTGGTTGATCCCACCAGCTCAAAGGAAGAAGACTCGTCCAGCAGAAGATCATCTCTTGTCGTTGGGAAAGTGGTGAGTTTGTTACAGCCGGGCTCCACCAGTGGTGTCATCTTTGCAGATGGCTCAGCTTCTTCCCTCTTCGGATTCTTAGGTCCTGTGGCGACTTCTGAAGTTCCAGTCCCAAAGGCCCTGCTTTTATGCAGAGAAACCCCCATTCAACATCCTAGCTGTCACTCAAACATGCTAAGTGATGAGCCGGGCGGCTCACCACTGGGCCAATCAGAATAGAGTGTGACTTGGGTTGCTAAGGCAACGCAGTCCAGGGTGCCAATTCCCCTCCCCACACATCCTGTGGAACCCAGACAGAGTGGCACCATTTGGAGGGCTTCTGTGGAGAAGCCTGCCAAAAAGTGGAACAAAGGACTCGACCTTCGTTAGAGTTACAGAGACGGACACAAACGCCATTTTAGAAAAGAGCTCTGGCAAAAAGACCCAACCGTTGATTTAATATTAAATAAATAAACCGGCGGGATCTTTAACATTGCACCAAAAAGTGGTGCGTTTAAAATCAATGGGAAAATCCCATAGGAAATGTTCCGGTGGAATATTTTGCGTGGTAACCACTGCCACCAGCCAGAAACTCGACAAGGGGGGGACTGGACAGTGCCCCCTTGAAAACAGAGCCTGGGTCAATCGAATTAACCCCTTCCAGTACTTCCACAATATGATGGTTTGTAATGGTTCTGTTCACAATTTTGGACTAGTAAAGTCAATGGTAACTTTACATGCCCTGGGAGACAGTAGTCAGTCCCAGGGTATGGAGTCTGTTTGGGGGTCACTATGACACCCCTGTGTTAATGCACTGAGGGTGCTGTGTAACACATACACTAAAACAGGTGATACCCTATGGAGGAAAAACCCCATAGCCCATAAGCACATACAAAGTCAAAGACATACCTCAAATCATGCCTAAGAGTGGGAGGAAAAGAGTCCCACTCTTAGCAGGAGAAAAAAACAAACCCCAAGAATCAAGCAAAGCTGCTGGGGGACTCACTAGGTTTGGGAAATTAACCTTATAAGAGAATTCTCCCTAACACTGTGTCTAGGTGTGATGCTTGCTATCATTCACTATTCCAACAGAGAGTGGCGCTTGCTACTTTCTATATTCTGTCTAGATGTGAGTCAGGCTAGTGATCATGATTCCATTCAAGTGTTGCACTTCTCATCATTCACAGTTTCGTTTAAGTGTGGCTCATGCCAACATTCACATTTCTATCCAGATGCAAATCCGGCCAAGGCTAAGAATTCCATCCAAGTGTGGCACATGCCAACATTCACATCCATCTAGAAGCGACGCAGGCTAGGGTTTAAGAATTCCATCTAAGTGCGGCACATGTTGACATTATTACACTTGTCTAAAGGTGGCACAGGCTAATCTTGACCGTTCTCCATAGGTGTGGCACTAGTTAACATTGGCTAGTATGTTAGTGCGTAATGCAATGCAACATTTACAGTTCAGCTGAGAGTGGATTTAGGCTGGTGGTCACAAGTCACTCTAAGTATGCATGTTGTAAAATCTATGGCAGTGTATGTTATGGAGAGGTAAGGTAAGTGGCGAGGGCTTTCTGCAGTAGAGTAATTGCCCTACACCCCTGTGAGGCTCACGTGATATCCCCGGGGGCGTCTCGAAGGCTCTGAGATCTGGAACTCTGGATGCGTGGTTGCCCAGTGCTGAATAATGAATCTGCAATTACAGAAGGAAGGATTTGTAAAGACTGTCTCTAGTGGGTGAATCTCCCACCTCCCTCTGACCGATTCCCCTTCCCACTGAGTCTTTCTCACCTTAGTTATTTGTAGGGTGAGCTATCCGTCCTGCATTTCTTGTGCAGGGGCGCTTGACGTTTGTTGGCAAGCTGCCCGAGTTGCTTCACTGGTGCAGTGCGCCTTCCTTGGGCGCAGGCCTGCTGTGACCCCGACTCTGCTAATAGGCAGGTAGGTTTGTTTATTGTAAGTCTTTGTTATATTTATGGTGGGAATTCGTTAGTCTTTATCTCCTTCTTTCAGGTGTGAAGGTTTTGATGCTGGCGTGCCAGATGGAGAGGCACGTTTTTAGGTAAGAGAAAGCGCAGAGCGCGGCGCTGTTGTCTTTTAAATCTAACCTGTGTTTTCCTCTTCTTCTCCTCACAGGCCGCTGTGATGCTGCGAGTGGATGAGAGCGCGAAGAGTAAACCTGCCCTGGAATCCGTTAAGGTAAATTAAGTGCTGTGCGATTGTTCAATATTGCAAGTGCACCTGAACACTTCTTTTCCTTTGCAGAATGTTGCTGTGGTGCTCCGGATGGCAGCGCGGCGTAGCACGATGGAATTCAGGTGAGACTAATGGAATTCGATGTTTTGGAAGCACGCGCGTTCTAATGTTTTTCCTTTTCTCGATCATGCAGGTCGCGATGTTCGAGCAGCAGCTATGGTAGCGGTTCGCCAGAAGTCCTTAAGCTAGTTCTCACAGGTGAGTGATGTTTCTTCTTCTCTCGGTTTCCACAGATTGCAGCCCGGTTGAGATGCTGAGTGTTGGATGGTGAATTCTCAGTTAAGGCAGAATAACCTTGTTCTTGCAGGAAGTTGCTGAAGACCAGGAGCTGGACACGGTGAAAATCACGCTGCTATATGCGGAATAACGCGAAGCCTATTCTGCAGCCTGGGTGTGATTTATATACCCCCTATAAAACAGTACCAGGTAAAGTAGTTCCAGGCCCCAGCCACACCCAAGACACCAGACCGCATGGCTTAATTCACAGGAACTGAGCCATGCGGTTGCATCCATGTTGGATTTAAAGGCCCATGTACATAAATCAGACCTATTTTGAACAGCCCTTCCTTCCTACATATGAGCCTGGTGGCAGGACTGGCGCCAGGCGCCCTTTTGCAGTGGTTTTAAGGCCCTCAGGGTTCTGGTGGGAGCCTGCTTGTGGCACAACTTGTGCCCCCTCACAGTGGTCATGACGCCCCACCCACGCCAAACTCAGTTTTGTTGGCTGCTGGCTTCCTTTGCTTTACCTGCGGACACCAGCAGACACATCTTGGAACCGCCAATGTAGGAGCCGCCCTTTGCCTTGGGCCCTTTGCCTTGGGGGCTGCCTGGGGGGGGGGGGTTCCGTTAAGGCCAGAATGTGGACCAATCACGTATGCAGGGAGGATCGGGAGGAGGGCGGAGGGAGGGGAAGAGGAAGGGAGGTGGGTTGGCAAAAGGAGGCCGCACGCGGGCCACAGGGCATATGGAGACACGGCCCAGATATACAAACCAGCCCAGAAAGGGTCGGGGGCCACTTCAGCTCACCTGGGAATGCTGCGCTCTGAAAGGCGTTGCCCCACGGTGAAGCTGAAGTCCACACACAGTGTTGGCCCATGTGGACCAATCACGGATGCCGATGGTATAAATGCAACTACTGTCCCTGTGAATGAAGTCACCTCTGGGTGTAGGAAGTAAGTAAAAAGCATCTCTAAACAGTATCTACTAAGCTTATGCGGATACCTGCAAAGTATATGTGATTGCTACATATATTTCCCTTTTTAAAGAATACTCATTTAAAAATTGATGTTCAATAAATAACTATTTATAACTGAAACCTTGAGTAGAAGTGTTAATTGGCTACTTGCATTTCCGAATTTAATTGCTACAGCTCTACAGCTTGCATTTACCCCTCTTGAGATAAGCCTGGCTGCTCAGTCACACTACCAACTTGTGTAGTACAGGCCAATACCAACAGGTGGGCCACCCAACACCAAGAGGACAAGCCCTGTACAGTCTCCCACAGGGCCACTACATCAATTCCTGCCCGTCACACTCACGATGGCTTGAGGTCCCACAGTATTTGGGTATGGCAGCCCCACAGTGTCGCAGAACGACGTTGGATGGCTCAAAATCCAGGACGTCTTGAATGGATCTCACAGGCTTTGGGTCATCCTTTTCGGGATCCCCGGTGGTCAGGTAAGACTGGATGCAGCAACAGAGACCACACAGACTGGTCCTCCTGGTAATAGGCAACCCACCCATTGGCATAGGTCTGCACTGCTGTTAGGGAGAATTCTCAAAAATGTGCTAATTCCCTTCACCTTAGAGACCCCTAGCAACTTTGCCGGATTTTGAGGACTTGATTTTTTTACCTGGAGAGTGTGACCCTTTTTCCTCACTCTCTCATGTGTATTTTACTCTTGTGTTTTCTTTGGTTATGGAGCTTAAACAACTCCATAGGCATCTTTTCATTTGAGTCACACAGCACCCTCAGTGCAGTGGCACAGGGAAGCCTTTCGGGCTTTCCCAAGGTTTAAATACCTTTCTATGGGATAAACTACTGTTTCCCAGAGTAAGTAAAGTGAAATTGACTTTACTAGTCTTCATTTCCTAGACCCAGCACACCCTATCTTACAATAGAGTGCTGGAGGGGTTGCTTAGTATCCCCTGTGTCTAGATACTTATTTAGCAATCAAATGCTACCCTTTCCTCTCAGAATGGCTGGTGGCAGTGGTTTTACAACTAACAACCATGATTTCTCCCGACTGAAAACTATTCGTAGTAAAGAAGAAGACGGGGGCCTGGAGGCCCATTCTAGACCTGCGGTACCTCAACAAAGAAGTACCAGAAATACAGGATGGTCACATTGCAGCATGTGCTCGGCCAACTGGAGGAAGGAGACTTTGACGTCAATGGATCTGGAGGACGCTTACTTCCATGTCCCCATTCCTGAAAAGCATTGAAATTTCCTGCGCTTCGTTGTTTAGGGAAAGCACTATCAGTTCAAGGCGCTCCCCTTCGGACTGAAGTCGGTGCCCATGGTGTTTACGAAGTGCCTGGCACCCGTGGCTGGCCCACCTGCGTCTACAGGGGATACACCTGTACCTAGACAACTGGCTCATCCGGGCTAGGTCAAGGGAACTGGCTGTTGAACACACGGAGAGGCCTGTGCGGCTGCTGACGGATCGGAGGTTCTCCGTCAACCATCCAAAGTCCTGCTTGATACCCTCGCAGAACGCGCTGTTCCTGGGGTCCAGAATCAAGAGGGTCTCCTGCCTGGCGGGTCCCTCGGACGAGCGGTTGGTGGCCCTGTTAGGCAATGTGCAGCTGCTGTTGACACTGAAGGCCGCCGCAGTGCGGACCATCAAATCTCTACTCGGCATGATGTTGTGCATTTACCTGATCCGGCTCTGCAGGTTGCGCATGTGACCCCTTCAGGAATTCCTGGACGCTCGGTGGATCCAGGTATCCGGAAGCTTTGCAGACAAGATTACTCTGGATGAGGAGTTCCGTCGAGCAATAAGGTGGTGGGGCGTGCGCTCCAACCTCTCCGGGAGCACGTATTTCCAGAGCCTCCCATACCAGGAGACTGTCACCACAATAGCTTCCCTTTAGGGCTGGGGAACCCACATCGGACGCGTCTACGTCAGAGGCCTGTGGCTGCCGTAGGAGAGGGATCTCCACATTAACGTCCTGGAGCTGCAAGCAGTGTTCTGGGCCCTCATGTTGTCCCTTCTGTCCCTCAAGGGCAAGGTGGTGAGGGTCTTCCCAGACAATACCACCACAATGTTCTACATCAGGAAACAGGGGGGGGACCAGATCCCCAGTGCTCTCCAGAGAGGCGCAGGACTTGTGGCAATAGGCCCTTGTCCAGGAAATGTTCTTCATTCCTTTCCACCTGGTGAGGGTCAAGAACACCATCGACGACTCCCTCTGCTGGGAACTGCGCTCTTGCCACGAGTGGGACATTCACAGGATCAAGTGACAGCCTCTTCTTCAAATGGGGCAGACCCCAGATCGATCAGTTTATGACTGCGACAAACTCCAAATGCCAGAGATTCGCCAGAAGTTTCCCCCAGCCGAGGAGCATGGGGGCACGTTTTCCTTCCCGTGGGAACCCCTGTTCTTGTACGCGTTGCCTCTCCTGCTGCGAGTCATCAATCAACTCAGTGTGTCAATACCGAATGATCCTTGTCGCCCCGGCGTGGCCGAGGCAGATTTGGTTCCCGGATTCTCTCAGCCTGCCAACGTCGTCTGCGGTCAAGGTGCCAGTGGTCCCGGATCTGCTCACCAGAAAAGGAGGTGCAGTCCTACATCGCTGAACCTGAAGGCTTGGCTCCTGCAGCCTTAGAGTTTGGGGGGGGTAGGAGTTGCCGGCAGACTGCAGGGATGTCCTTGCAAGGGCCAGAGCGTCGTCGACTCTTAAGTGCTACAGGCACAAGTGGAAGCGTTTCGCTACGTGGTGCTGGTCGCAGAAGAGCAACCCTCTGAGGGTTACAGCCCCGCAGATTCTTCCGTACCTGTTGTCCTTGGCCAAGGCGGTGCTGGCGCATGCCTCTAGCAAGGTGCATCTGGCGGCTATCTCCCGCTACACCAGGTCTCCAGGACGGTCTTCTCTTTGGTCCCACCGTCCATCAAGGAGTTCCTCAAAGGACTGTTCCTGCCGGTGAAGGAGCCTTCCCTGGCATGGGAACTCAACATGGTACTGACGAGACTCATCGTGGGCCCTTTTTGAGCCTATGCATCAGGCCTCTAGAGTTCCTCTCATGGAAAACGACTTTCCTCGTGGCCATCACCTCTGCCAGAAGGGTAGGTGAGATCCAGGCCCTATCATGCAAACAGCCTTATTTGACTTTTCACAATATGTGTGGTGCTGCAGAGGCACCCCTCCTTCATGCCAAAGGTTCTGTTGGAATTCCACCTCAACAAGCGTTTGGTGTTGCCTCTGTTTGTTCCAAAACCTTTGTTGCCAACTGAAAGGACTTTGCACTCGCTGGATGTGGCTCGTGCTTTGAAGTTCTATGTGGCATGCACAGAGTTTCCGGAAGACGTCTCAACTATTCGTGAACTTTGGTCCTGTGAACCATGGGAAAGGCCTTGTCCAAGGCTTCCATCTCCAGGTGGCTGTCCGGCTGTATCACGCAGTGCCATCGGTTGCCCATTCCATCAGAGCAATCACTGTGACAGCGGTGTTCCCGTCTGGTGTGCCCCTGCTGGACATCTGCAGGGCTGCTACGTGGAGGTCCACACACACATTCACAAGATTCTACTGCGTCAGCAGGGATTCCATGGAGAAGTCTAGGGTCGGCCAAGCAGTGCTACGCAACCTGTACGCTTCAAGGTGAGCCTGTTCTGGAGTAATTGCTTCTGGTGAGCCTTGCCACCTCCTGTGGTTATGTAATGTTGTACTGCTATGTATTCTTTATTCATGAGCATGTGAATCCATGCCAGACCCATGCTGGAGAAGAATAGTTACAGGTAAGTAACTTGTTCCATACTTGCTATCCTTGGCCAAGTCCAGACTGGCGCACGCCTTGATCAAATTACATCTGGCGGCTATCTCACGCTACACCAGGTCTCCTGGAAGGTCTTAACTTTGGTCTCATCGACTCATCAAGGAGTTTCTCAAAGGGCTTGTTCGATATTTCTTGCCGGTGAAGGCTCCTGCCGCCACCGTGGGATCTCAGTGGTTGTGACGAAACTCATGGGCGGGCCCACTTCGAAACTATACATCAAGCCCCTCACGTTCGTCTCGTGGAGAACGGCTTTCCTTGTGGCCATCACCTCCACCAGGAGGGTGGGTGAGATACAGGCCCTATCCTGCAAACAGACATACCTGACTTTCCACGAATCGAGGATGGTGCTGGGGATGCAGCCCTCTTTCATGCCAAAGGTTCTGTTTTTTTCCTGAAACCTTCGTCACCGTTTGAAAGGGCCTTGCACTCGCTGGATGTTGCTCGTGCCCTGAAGTTCTACATGGCACACAGAGTTTTCGAAAGACTTCACAGATATTCGAGAACTTTGGTCCTGTGAACCATGGAAAGGCCTTGTCCGAGGCTTCCATCTCAAGGTGGCTCTCCGGCTCTATCATGCACTGTCATCGGTTGGCCAACCGTCCGCTGCCCGGCTGTCCGTGAGCCCACCCCACCCGAGCGAATGCTGCAACGACAGCGTTCCTGGCTGGTGTGCCCCTGCTGGACATCTGCAGGGCGGCTACTTGGAGGTCCACGCACACCTTCTCGTTCTGCGTGGACAGGAGTTCTACTGCGTTGACAGGATTCCAGAGTCGGCAAAGCAGTACTACGCATCCGGTTTGCTTGAGGTGAATCCGTTCCAGAGGTAGGGGTGAATTGCTTCTGATGAACCTTGCCACCTCCCATGGTTGTGTAATGTACTGATATGATAGTTTATTTATATAGCGCATATACACAATGTGTTCAAAGCACTTCAAGGCAAGGGAGGGAGCAAGGGAAAATAAAATTGCATTTTTACAGGCCATGAACAGTAAGGATGTGAAATTAACTATCGTACTCAGCCTGATGACATTTCAGATAGTGCAAGAGCTAAGACATAGATAAGAAAGGGAGGTGAGAGTGGGAAGGAGATGGAAACAGACAGGCGACGACCGTACTAGGCCTGATGACATTTCAGATAGTGCTGCGGGGGGGGGGACAAGTAAGGGGAGGGGCGAGGAGACAGACGAGGTTGCTGTCATACTAGGTCCAGGGACAAATCTGATAGAGTAAGAGCATAGTAGAAAGTGAGGGGAGGAGAGAACACAGTAAGTGGAGAAGCAAGAGGGGAGAGACATTTTTTACATTTTGTTTAAAATTATTTGATATGGTTGAATACAATCAACCTTCCAGAATAGATACAAAACATATTATGAATGAATTATTTCAAAACATTTCTTTAAAACGAATTACTTGATTACTTAATTAACATTAAAAAAGTAAACTGACAATTCATTTGACTTTTAACATATCTCTCAACATCATTACTACAACTAAAGGTAACACATACAGTACAGAAAAAATTCTCAAATCATGATGGCAAAGAAGCAATGACTTCACATACATATATTGTGCAAATGCAGGATGTAAACTATAAGAAAAAACGGTCAGTCACCTCCAAGCCACGGTAGACATGCTCAGCTATGATGATTTTGATTCCACATTTTCTTCCATGTTAAGGCTGAGTAGGAAATTAACAGCTGCAATTTGTGTTGCCATGTTATTACACCCCAACAATACTGCCCAACGTTCAGGCTGAGATATATTTCCCAGATAATCACAATGTCTTGTGAAGGCAGACTCTTTTAGATCTTAACCACGTACACTCCGTGATCAAGTGAAGCAGGGTCTCAGGAATAGTGGTGTCATTACAAAAACGACATACATTTTGTTCAACACTCCCAAGATGGCGCCTTGCCTTTATGGCAAGAGTGGCTCACAAGTTAAAGCGGAACCGAATTATGCCATGACAGTATTTGGGTGAGGGAGAAGGTATCAAATATGGAGGCATAGTGCCAATCTTTTTCGATGGAAAACGCACCATGCCACCATCACGAAACGTTAAACAACACTCACACAGGTGTTAATCCAGTCAGTCCGGAATATCTTTGATTTAGCTTTGTCAGGATTAAACAGCAGGTTTATGGAGGGGAGAGCCAGTACAATTGCAGAGGTCAGTAGTAACACCTAATGTTGCAAGCCAGGATACAAGATGAAGATGGGAACAGCATGATTCAGGGCCACCATGAGTACAAGATGCAAAGGAAGTCCAGCATGAGAGTTGAGAAAGGGTGACGCAACGTGAATGAATGAAGTCCATAAAAGTCAAATCGATCATTGGCCACAAGACCGTGATGGTAAAACCAGAATGTATCAGGACAGCCTCCTGCAGAAGTAGGCTGGGGGAGAGGGGGTTGAGCAGGGTAGAAGAATCGAGCAAAACAGGCAACACCTGTGTGTGCCTGAAGGGTGGGGGGGGCACACAGAACATCACAGGGGGACCAGAGGGGGTGGGGATGCCCTGTGGGGACAGAGGGAGTAACACATGTCGGTGCATGCTTACCTGCGGTCTGAGCAGGGGGTCGGGCCTTGGGTCCTCCTGGTCCGAACAGAAATTGCCATTTTCTTCATCTGCCCTTCACTTTCCTCATCTGCCCTTCACTTCGGATGCCCGGGCGAGAGATGCCCTTGATCTAAGAGTTAAGAGCAGGAAGGAGCAGGCAGGGCTAAGAAGGTGGGTGGTACTTAGGCCAGGTGACCTAGATCCACTTGCACCTGCTCCCCATCAGACTGCTGCGTATTCGTTATTCATGAGCATGTGAATCCATGCCAGACCCCATACTGGAGAAGGAGCAAGTTAGTTACCTGTAACTATTGTTCTCCAGCATGGGTCTGGCATGGGTTGACATGGAAACCCTCCCTCCATCCACTCTGTGGCTCTTCTTGATCCTACTGCCACTTTTACGTGCCTACCAAATCTGACGATGGCTGCCAGAGGAGGTGCTTAGGGAGAGGACTGTCATTGGATGGGGGCAGTATGACCCACAGGCCAGTGATTGGTTTATTAGAGAAATACATTTTGTAAGTGAAAGTGAAACTGTTTCTTCTTTTACCGAGGATTCCCAGCCTCACGACGGGGAATATTCATGAGCATGTGAATCCATGCCAGACCCATGCTGGAGAACCATAGTTACAGTTAAGTTACTTGTTCCTTACTTCCATTCTCATGGTGTTCCACCAAAAGTATTGTGACAGTTTCTGTAACATTTTACACCCTCCAAAGTGTCCTGTCCTGGGCTCGGAAGGTCATGCGACCATTGTAAAGCCAGCCGTGAATGTTTCTTTAACGGTAATCAGAGTTGGTTTCCTTCAAAACCTAGTCTTTGATTCTATGGGAGGCGTTAGAGGCTGTAAACGTTGTGGAGTGTACAAATCTCGTACGCCTTGCACTCTCAAGGGTGTACAGGAGCATGAATAGTGATGAGAACCTTGTCCCGCAATATGAAAGAGGCGCTTTGATGGTCCTCTATGGTTTCCGATTACATCTGGGTATAGTGCATCAGCTTTGATGTTGGAGGTTTGTATGCAACCATAAAATCGAACCTCAAAATGAAACGTATCCTGCGCTGCGGTCGCTAGTTAAGGGCTATAGCTGTTTTCAAGAGTTTGGTGGTCTGTAACTACTGTGATTGAATGACTGGCCCCTTCTAGTAGGTGACACCAGGTGCAAAGGCGTCTTTGATTGTGATGTTATTGTGTTCTGCTGGGGTAAGAGTCCATGAATGCTATGCCACTGACCGCATATGGGTTGAGACGGAAAGCATGTTACATCTCCTGATTGCATTTCTAGGGTTTAGCTTTTTTCAGTAGTCTGTTCAAGGAAACTACGATCTTGGAATATTCAGGGATTGTCTATACAAATTAACAAAACCTAGGAATAACTGTACTACTTTCACATGTGTAGGTGCAGGCCGTTTGAGAATTGCTTCGATCTTATGGTGGTCTATTTCCACTCCATGAGGGACAGGATGCAGCCCAAATATGTGATCTTCTTTTGGTCAAATAGACATTTTGATAGTTTAGCGTATAGTTGATGTCTCTGGAGTCTTCTCAACACCTCCCGAACATGATCGTGTTCTCGGTATGAGGTAAAATATATGACAAGGTTGTCAAGATATGACTACTTACACCTCAAGATTGTATTTAAACATGTCATTCAGGAAATGCTGGAAAGTGTAAAAGGTTGGCCAAGTGGTGCAATAGTGGTTGCTGTAGACCTTTATTCAATAATAACCAAACTTGTCTATCCCTAACTCGAAGGGGGTTTCCCTACCTAAACTAAAGAAACTCTGGCGCTCGTCAGGAAGTTTGTGTGAGTGAAATCAAAAATGTACTGCCCCAGTCACAAAGGCTCTTATCCTATCCATGTCACTACAACAAAACACCATAAAGTCCAGCTACTGTTTGCAGTCAAGGAGAATGACTCCCTTCTCCTAGATGTAAAGCGTCCAAACGCCTCTCAGGTTGGCCAAAAAGTTCCACAAAAGTTCAGGGTTCTCAGAGACCCGACAACAAAAAGTCAGTTATTCACATAAAGTTCTCGTGGGGCTAGGAGAATGACTCCCTTTTTCTAGCTGGTTCCCCAATGTCGTCCTCAATCCTTACTAAGGTTTGTAGCTCCCTTAGGGAGATTTTCAGTCTCTAGGTTTTATAAAATTCTTGATCTGCCCCACAGGCACGATGAAGCTGTTCCTGGAGTTTCTCTCGACTCCCCAGTACCACCCTCCTGTGGTAGTCAGGAAACGGAATCACAAAAATTGTTTACTGTCTTCTCTGGGCGTTTTTAAGCGTGAAGAAAATGATAACGATACAGGTTTTCCTCGTGTCTTGAGGAATGCAAAGGTTAAGGCATGAGCTGCATAGACCTGGTGTTGACCAATCATAAATGTGTAAGAGGAGTTTTCCTAAAGCCCTACTGGCAGTAAGACTTACTATCCCAGTGGTTTGTAGATACCCAACTCTTAGGACCTGTCTGTACTAGCTCAGGACCTTGGTATTGTGGCAGAGCAGCCAGGCTTATCCTAAGAGAAAGATGTGAGCTGCAGGTAAGTACTCTGAATCTTAGTTCGACAGGCACAGCAAAGAAGCACATGTATGTAAAAGATATATATTATATTTACACCAGAATCACTTTAAATACTTCAGACGGTAACAGTAGACACTTAGGCATACTAGATAATACACTTCAAAGGGCACTTTTGCTTTTGTGTTTGTTTGTGGTTACATTTGTAGCAACGTTGGAAAGGGAAAAGACAAGGTTATCTTCAGTAATTGCGCACTCATGCGGTTCTCAGCCGGTAATACGGTAATGCATTTACTCTGCAAACACATATATAAAAGTCACTTAAAGGGAGGAAAATAAGGGAATAGTGTAACATGAGCTTAGTTTTCAAAGTCTTTTAAGTAAAAAAAAAAAAAAAACACAACCCTAGCTAAATGCAGTTTGGAGACGGCGGGAAGACTTGGCAAACAGCGAATAATTAAGAGATCCTGTGGATTTCTTCCAGTGTCTAAAGTTATTGAAGCAGCAAGTTATCAACTAACAAAGGAGACCTAAAAACGGACATGATAAGGGGCCACATGCAGCTGCTTGGGTCAGAGGTAAGAGGGGGTTGCCCTGGGCACTTCTAGGTGCACTCCAATGCTCTGGAGCGACTTCTCGGAATCGGGTAATCAATACCTTTTTCCCAGCAATACCTTGAGTTTGAAGAAAGTGTTTGTGTTGGCTCCTCCGCAATGTGGCAGCTCTTGAATCGACTTCCGGATTCCTTCGTCTGGTGACGAAGTGCAGGACAATGGACGGTGTCTTCCAGCAGCAGGCCCGAGAGGGGACCTGTGGCAGGACTGTCAGCAACTTCTTAGTTCGCTCTGCAGTTTTCTCGCCTTTTCAACAGCACCAACAAAGGATACGGATCATCCGGTCAATCTTCTTCACCTCATGCAGTCCCACACTCTGGTGAGGGGGTTTGGGTGAGTTTGATCGGATCTCTGGAGTGTCCTTACGGGCTCTACACAGATTTGGACGGATTAGGCCTTTCCACGACGATGTACTCGAAATGGGCAGCAGGTCTCCTGGTATTGGGGTTCTGCAGCTCTGGAAGCTCCTAGGACCTCGGGAGATGGCTTGTTTCAAAGTACTTCTTGGGACTGGCTGTTCCCACCATCCAAAGGGAAGGAGTCGTCCTCTTCGGAGCATCTCTGTCGCATAGAAAATGGGGTCAGGATAGCAGTGGTTTCTTCAGTCTTGCAAAGGATCTGCAGGCGTCTCTGGTCGTTTTCTTCAGTTACTTCTTTTTCCTGTGGTCGACTTGCTTTACACTCCAGAAGCCTCAGCTTTTTATACAGTTCCAGCACAAACTCCTCTGCAGTCTCTCTCAGCATTTACAGAAGGGGGCGTTTGGCAGTCCAATCAGGACAGCGGGACCCCCTGTGGGAACTGGTCCTATTCAGGCACTCAGGTAGACAAAGGGCAGAGGGTGGAAGACGACTCCTTCACTTCCTGCCTAGCCAGGAATACCTACTGGTTCCCGCCAAAGGCAAAACACACATAGAGCTCCCCCTCCCTGAATGCTAGAAGGGCTAACAAAGAACAACCACGCTAGTAATGGCGAAAAAAGAAGGGAGGCCCCAGGTTGGTACTTGGGTGCCCCTATTGTGCACTAACGGGGCTATGGACATAGCCTGCGGTATAAAAAATACACAATAGTTGGTAGCACACATCCACTGCCACCAGCCGTAACTAGGTGATGGTCTATGTAACTAAAAAGTAACAGGAGCCGAGAGAAGGGGGATACTAAGTATCCCTTTGGCCCTCCACTGAAGGTGGTGTGTGTCAATCTCTTAAACTGTAGTTTTGGGAGAGACTAAGGATCTCTCGATCCTAAAGAACTGTAGTTAATTTAAGGATATATATGAAAAATAATCTTAAAGGAGGACCCTAAGGGTTCCCAGCAACACTGCCCATAAGGAGTTGTGTGCTTCAGTAGTAAAACACAGATGCCTTTAAGAGCTATGGAGCAGACAGACGCCATAGTAGAGGTAGAATACAAAGAATAGAGTTCCAAAAGACAGAGCCCATAAGAAAGAAGAGTGAAAAAGGCTCCACTCATTCAGGATTGAAAGAAAAAAGGTTGAGAAGTCCAGCAAAAAGTGCTTGGGGTCTCACTAGAAGGGGGGATGAAGCACAATAATGATAAATCTCCCGAACATGTGTTACCGATTGATGACAGACTATCATTGCGGTTTGGATCGCTGGTCCAGCCCTAGATGGTTCTGTGGTGTGTACAGTGATTATCTCCTTTGGTAGGGGTTTCCCCCAGCTATTCACTGTTCGGATAGAGAAGGAGAGCATAAACTGTCCCCTGGCCTCCAGCCCTTTTATGCCCCTCGGTTGTACTTTCCAGGGTCGATAAGTTTGCCCTCTTTTATGGCATTACAGGGAGTTGGGGTCTCGGTTCACAAACAGCGTGCCTTCTCACTAAGGTAGGTGCTCTCAGTTCATACTATTCACTGTTCTCCCTTGTTGCCTTAAGTTTCATGGAAAGTCTTAAGAGTTTCTTAAATAGCTTGTCTGCTCCCTCCTAGACTTTCGTTAACTCCCGTTACCTGTTTTGAGGTCAGGACGCTTCACTCAGATGAAAGGATTTCGGATGACGCTGTCTTTCTTCTCTGCTGTGGGGCGCCATTTCCTGGAGGCTCGCGTTGCTCGTTCCTCTATCGATAGTGGCTTTGACCGTCCTACTCATATAGGCCCGTACGATTTCCCTGGCTCATTCTCACTTCTCTGTAGCAAGCCTGGGGTAGCGGTCTTGGCGTAGTTGTACCCGATGTCCACCCACTGTCGGTCATGCCACCGCCTTACACAGTCTTTCTGTCGTGCCCTCTGCTGGCCCTCTGAGGAGACATCTTATCGCTTGTCAGGGGAAGTCGTCTCGCTGGGTTGTAAGGCCATTTGTTCCTGGTTGCGGTCGTATTTTCACCAGCTGGCCACCAACTGTAATACCGATGACGTTTGGTGTCCTGTCTTCGTACAGAACACGTGCTGGAGTGTCTGCGTCTCCTCCCATTACCGAAGCAGCCTACTGGGCGTCCTTGTGTGTTCTCCTGAACCACACCCTCCTCTCTCGGGGCATCCTGTTTTTCCTTCTGCAATATGATTGGCCTTGATTATCAAGCTTTTCTCGTTCTTTTTCCCTTTCTTGCTTTCTCCCTGATTCTGGCATCCCTTGTTTCTGACACCCTGACATAGTAGGGCCTATCCTGACGCAATGCCCATTCTATGGACTACAGCTGTTCCAGTTCTTTTCCTGGCTGCTTGCGTCGTTCTCAAGTGCTTCTTCGTCTTACTACCTAAAACATCAGGGTGGTTTGATATTTCACAGTAACACATGGTTTTAGTCATGAACTTAGAACCATAGGGTTTACATCCTATCATCAGCCTACCAGATTGTGGTTTAAAGGGGTTGTGCCTCCCAATTGTGTCCTTCTCTCAAGGAGAGGAGTCTCCCTCCATGAGTTCCTCCTGCATGTTACACCGCTAGGTGGACTATTGGTGGGCAGCCTTACCTCCCCAGCCTCATAGAGGGTTTCTCCCATAGGTAGAAGTGGCACCATCTGAAGGATCATCACAAAAAACGCTGGGGAATTTCGGAGGCCAGGATCTTCTTAGATCACATGCAATGCATAGGCCAACATCTAGCGGTAGCTGCAGAGTAGTACATTTGTTTTTGAAACTCGAAAAGGGGTGTCGCCGGGGTATGCTAGTAATATTATACCTAGTGTGACGTCCCCTGTACCCATGGTCCTTCATGCGTCGAGGACCCACAGATTGTTTTTTTCCGCCATTATAGTCGGACGCAAGTTGCAGAGTTCCTTCTTCTGGCTGACGCCTTTAATTATACAAGTTTAAATTTAGACTGCTTTCTGTCCTTTTCGATGGCCGTACCACCACAAGATCTTCAGCGACGGCTTCAAGGACAAATTCTTCATCGACAATGACTATTTGAACCATCTCTGCAAACTTTGACTGCGGCCTACCTAGGCCCAAACGGGCCTCAGCCCTTCACAGTAGGGAGAGTGGAGGGAGGTCATAACTTTTTTTTTTCTTTAGAAAAGAAAACGCCTATTCCCCAATTCTTCCTTTTCCAATGGCCAAGATGACCTCTTGTCACACTATGGAAAATGCACCATTTTTAAATGTTGCCCTTCCTGTAACGGGAAGTTTCCCTGGAAGGACTCTCACTGGGTGTATAACCTCTGCCTCCAGAGGTACCATTCCAAAAGAATTGCAAGTTCAGCAAACATTTTCGGCCCAAGACACTAAAGGACCGAAAGACTAAGCGCTGGTCCCATCACGCCATGCAGGGCTCGGCTGTCATGGACGTGGAGGGAGCCTCCAGCGATGTCGGTGTCCTAAGTGACGCCGAGGGCGATCAGGACCGGACTGTTTCCCACATGCAAGCCCCCATCTCCAACAGGCAGGATGGCCGTTCTGCTACGGAGACGGCACCCGATGGCTCAAGCACCCACACTTCATGCCACACGAAACACTCATCCCCTGGTCGACAGTCGACTCCCTCGTCGACCGATAAGCCACATATGGTATCAAAAGGAAGTTCTGAAAAGTCCCTGTCCTCTGGGCCATCGCGGTTGCCACATGACGGGCCCCCAAAACAGACGGCGAAATCTGTTGCTGACACCGCGAGCAAAACAGACAAATCCTTGAGTTTCGGCAAACGTGCACCAAAAGACGCTTCAACGGCCCTCTCCAATAATACCAAGTTGAGGGAACTCATTAAAAAAACTACTCCCAGGCACTATCCTCAAGTACAAAACGTCGGAGCACACTAAATCTTCAACGCCCCTACCCTCGAAATCCCCTATTTAAAAGGATAAGGAACACTCTGCCCCTAGTGACACCCTTTCAGGGGCAATGATCCACAAACCATCCTCTACATCAGAGGCTTACTCTACCCCTGTTGCTACAGGTTTTCCAAGCTCCACCAAATGGACCCCTGACCAATTTGATAGAGTAATGAGGAGAATGTCAAGCTTTGTCGATTTTCTTGATCAACATCCTGGTCAACTGTCCAGCCTCCAAGGGCCCTCTCAAGGGAAAGCAGCTAAAAACTAGCCTGCTGCCAAAAGGCCTTGTCTGGACACTGCCCAGCCTCGTACCTCACTAAACCTACTACATTAACACTTCAGGCTTGCAAGACCCTGGTTTAATAGCAGACCAAGGGGAATTAGAGGACACAGACCAATATTACGATGATGATGATGATGTCTACATCATTCAATCTACGGACCATCATGACCAACCCGTGGCTGACTCCCGGTGTATAATCAGTTGCAGTATAACGAGTGTCTCCTAAAAGCTGCCGAACATTTTGAAATCGATACCCAAGAAGCACAAGTCGACAAGGACTTTGTAGAGGATATACTTGGGGATAAGAGGCCTGCAGCTCATTTGATACCACTCCTGCAGTCCATCCAGAGGTGCATTCAGCCTCATTTACTTACCCCCAACCTTACCAGGACAGTTAACCCCAGTATTGAAAATATGTTCAGACCAGCCACCTCCAACCCATTGTACTTAAGGGGTCAATTAAAGCCTGACTCTCTCGTCGCAACTACCCCAAGAAAGAGAACGGGCACTCCCTTAGCCTCTGCTGAAGCCCCTCTTGATAAGGAGAGCAAGACAATATATACATTGGGTAGGAAACTTGCTTCTTCGGCTGTATACCAAGTAAGGAAAGCCAATACCACCACACTCTTGGCAAGTTATAATTGCCATAAATGGGACGAGGTCTCACAACAGATGGACTCTGCCCCAGAGCCCCTTACAACACAGCTTTTAAACAGTGGCTGAGGGTAAGTAAGCAGGTGGCAAATTGCTTTCTGAAGAATACTGGACGCAACGGATAATTCAGGCCATATAGTAGCAGAGGGTACTCTCATTAAGCACCATGCATGGCTATGTCAATCTGGCTTTAAACTGGAAACCCAAGCCACCCTTCTAAATATGCTGATTGAACCGAACGCCTTATTTAGCAAAGCTGTCGTGGACGGACTGAAAAGTGCTAAAGAGTATGAAACGTTCAAGTCCCTGAGACAGCTCACAAATAAATCTTTTGTGCAGAGAGGCGCATATAATACTCACCGCTTCCGAGGACAAAACTCTCAGCGGTCCTATAACTATAACCAAGGTGGCCATCACCTCTGCCAGGAGGGTGGTGAGATCCTGTCCTGCAAGCAACCATACCTGACTTTCCACGAATCAAGGGTGGTGCTGCGGACACACCCCTATTTCATGCCGAAGGTTTCGTCGGAATTCTACCTCAATGAGCCTTTGGTGTTAACTGTTTTTTTTCCCGAAACCTTTGTCACCGGCTGAAAGGGCCTTGCACTCGCTGGACGTTGCTTGTGCCTTGAAGTTCTATGTTGCACGCACAAAGGGTTTTCGGAAGACTTCACAACTGTTCGTGAACTTTGGTCCTGTGGAGCATGGGAAGGCCTTGTCCAAGGCGTCCATTTCAAGGTGGCTCTCAGGCTGCATCATGCATTGTCATCAGTTGGCAAACCGGCCACTGCCCGGCCATCCGAGAGCCCACTCCAGCAGAGTGATTGCTGCGTAGACGGCATTCTTGTCTCGTGTTTACCAGCTGGACATCTGCAGGGCTGCTACGTGGAGTTTCACGCATACCTTCACAAAGTTCTACTGCGTCGATGGGGATTCCAGGGAGGAGTCTAGAGTCGGCCAAGCAGTGCTACGCAACATGTTCGCTTGGGGTGAGTCTGTTCCAAAGGTAAGAGTTAATTGCTTCTATTGAGCCTTGCCACCTCCCGTGGTTGTGTAATGTTGTACTGCTATGTATTTGTTATTCATGAGCATGTGAATCCGTGCCGGACCCCATGCTGGAGAAGGAACAAGTTACCTGTAATTGTTCTCCAGCCTGGGTCTGGCATGGACTCGCATGCAACCCCTCCCTCTGAGGCTCTTCTTGGTCATACTGGCACTTTACGTGCTTACCAAATCTGAAGATGGCTGCCAGAGGAGCGACTTGTACAGAGGGCTATCATTGGATGCGGTCAGTAGGACCCAGAGGGCAGTGATTGGTTTAAAGGAGAAATACAGTTTGTAAGTCAAAGTGAAACTTTTTTCTTTAACCAAGAATTCCCAGGCTGACGACAGGGAATATTCATGAGCATGTGAATCCATGCTAGACCCATGCTGGAGAACAATAATTACAGGTAAGTAACTTGTTGCTTAGTAGGCATTACTGCATTGATAAACATTCTAAAGCAGACTCACAGGGTGGGATAAGCGGTGCTAAAGCATCTATTTGCTACTGTACCTTCTCACAACCCACCTCATTCTCCTGATACTGCTCGCTAGTCTATGCATAGCATGTGATCCACAAACCTCAAAGTATACATTACTCACCGTACTCCTATTTCTGATACTTGTATGCTTAGATTCACATGCGCCCACCCTTCCTCCCCTTTGGAGTAGAAGGTGCATAGATGTTTTCTGGCTTCATTACATCTGTACTCGTGCTACACTTCATGCTACCTCATGTAAGAAACAAAACAATCTGAGAGACCTCAATGTGTGAAGGACCATGGGTACAGGTGATGTCACACTAGGGATAGTATTACTGGCACGCCCTGTCAACGTCCCCTTTTCAAGTTTTGAAAACAAATAATGTAATACTCTGCGGCTACCACTAGATGTCGGCCTATGCATAGCATGTGAATATAAGCAGATAAAAGCATCAGAAATACAATTGCAGTGAGTAATATGTAATATTAATATATATATATATATATATATATATATATATAATATATATTTCTGAGGCTTGTGGAATCTGCTTAGATCACATCCTATGCATAGGCCGACATAGAGTGGAAGCTGCAGAGTGTTTCAGTTGTTTTTGTTTAAACTCAAAGGGACGTCGACAGGGCGTGCCAGTAATACTATCCCTAGTGTGACGTCCACTGTATCCATGGTCCCTCACGCGTCGATGTCCCTCAGATTGTTTTTTTCCGCCATTGTGAGTGGACGCTTCTTGCAGAGTTCAAATTTCGGCTGATGCCATTTGCTTATGAATAAGTTTAAATATAGTTACTCTTTCTGTCCTTTTCCTTCCGGCATCGAGAAATTCATTGACGCGGTGGTAAAGACAAGACAGCGCCATCGGACGAAGTCAAGTTTCGACTGACCCTTTCGGCCTTAGAAGGTCCACCGGGCCTAGGCCCTTACAGTAGCGAGAGTGGGGGGCGGTCATTGTACAAGACATTTTTCCTCCCCTTCCCTTTATCGCCTGGCAGCCTTTCCCAGACATGGATAAAACACCCTTCAAATTCTGCCCCACTTGTAATAAAAGATTTCTGTAGATCGACAAACGCAGAGTGTGCAACCTGCGACCACGATGAAGGGCACTGTCGAGCTTGCAAGCTCTTTAAACCTAAGACCCTTAAAGATCGCAGAACCAAGCGCTGGGCCCATCATGCCTTGCAGGTTGAGGCCGCCATGGACGTGGAGGGAGCTTCCAGTGATGGCAGCGTCAGCGTCTTTTTGGACGGCCAGGGCGACTGGGAACAGGAAAGTTGCCAATGCAAGCTCCCGACCCTAGTAGACAGGCCAGCGACTCTGCTATGGGGACGTCACCCGGTGGCAAAAGCACTTCCACTTCCCACGCCACTAAGCTCACACCCTGCGGCGATGTGTCGGTGCCTCTGACCAAATGCCCAGATACAGCATCTAGGGGGAGATCTGTAGATTCCCTGTCCTCTGGGCACTCAAGGTCCCGATGGCCCCATGACAGGCCCCGTAAACCAAAAGACGCCGCCATAAAACTACATCGACCGTAAGTCGGCAGACGAGGCGGAGGTGCTTTCCAATTCCAAACCTCGACACATCTCGTCAAAATCGGCTGTAAAGTCTAAAAACACTGGGTTGTCGCACCTGGTTAAAAAACATGTCCCAGAAGGCTTGTTAAAGGCTTCCCATTCCAAGAAATGTTCCTCCAAGAGTTCCAATCACAAGGACAAGTCCCATAAGGCAAAGACAAGTCTCGTAGGGACAAGTCTACCCCTTATAAGAAAACTTTACCTGTACCACAAGAAGAGGGTTCATTGGCTGAGGCCTTACAGAATAAGGGCCTACCCACTCCCACTCCTACACCTTCAGCACTAGTCCCTGCCATACCTTACCCTGAAGTCGAGACTGCAAATTATTTTGAAATAAATCCTCAGGCTGTCAAATATTTTCAAATTACACCGTCTACTGCTCAGGCTTCCAGCTCGCAGTCCCTGTCTTCCACTTCTCAGCCACTGTCTTCATCCCAGCCACCGGTAAAAAGGTCTCGCACTAATGCTGACCTTTATGACATTCATACAGACACTGAAGGGGATAATGAGGAGTACCAACACACTGATCAATACTATGATGGTGATGATGAAGAGGAAGAGGTGTATACTATGTCTTCACCAATTCAACAGGATTCCCCAGTGCCTGATTCTCTGGTAGATAATCAGCCCCTATTCAACGACATATTAATCAAAGCAGCTGAGTACTTCAGTATTCAAACACAGTAGACTCGGCAAGACAAAGATTTTGTTGAAGATATCCTGGGAGACCAGAAAGCCGCAACCCAGTTCAACCCCATCTTAAAGTGTATCCAGAGAAGAATGCAACCCTCACTGGAAACACCCAATCAAACACGGGCAGTAAACCTACGGGTAGAAAAAACGTTTCCGCCCAGACCCTTTATATATCATGGGAAGCATGATTTGCTCGTTGCCACAACTAACGGAAAGAGGGCAGGTACACCACTAGCCTCTTCTGAGCCTCCCCCCAGACAAGGAGAGCAAGAAGCTCTATGCCATGGGAAGGAAAGTTGCGACTTTGGCAGTGTTTCAAACTAGGATCACCAAGGATTCCACACTGTTGGCGAGCTATGATTGCCATAAATGGGATGAGATTACTTCCCTCATTGACTCTGCTCCAGAGCCTTTAAAGTCTAGACTTGCCCAAGTAGCAGCGGAAGGCAAAGCCACTGCCAGCTTCATTCTGAAGAACAACCTCGACGCTGCAGATAATGCAGGATGTATTATTGCGGAAGGAACAATATCAAGCACCACGCTTGGCTATGCCAGTCTGGCTTCAAGCTTGAGACCCAGGCAACGTTACTCAACATGTCAGTGGAACCGACCGTACTATTCGGAAAAGCGATAGAGGACACTCTGAAATCAGCCACAGAGGATTATGATACTCTCAATTCCCTTGGGAAACTGACTAATAACCTTGCCAGCGGGGCAGGAACAATGTTCGCCGTTTTCGTGGCCGATGTTCCCAAAGAGGCTCCGGATACGGACAAAGTCAAAATTCATCATGGAACAACCAGGGTCAAGTGTCCCATGGTTACACAAGAGGCCAGCGCAGATCCGGCGGCCAGGGAAAGCCTCCACATCTAGAGGTGGAGGAACACCTTGCAAACAATGACCGCCCGCTACAGGTCCACTCCCATGCCTCCCCAGTAGTGGGGGAAGGATTTCACACTTCACCCACGCATGGGAGGGAATAAGCACAGACAAGTGGGTGCTATCAAGAGTAGTCTGAGGTTTTTGTGTTGAGTTCCTTGAAAAACCATGGAATCTTCCAAAGGAAGACAACAAAGGAAGAACAACTCATCCTGATGGAATAAATCAATCTGTTGCTACTCAAGAGCGCCATCGAGATTGTGCCGGCCAACGAGGTAAACAAGATTATTTATTCAACGTACTTACTTGTACCAAAAATAAAGATCTAACTATGCGCCCAGTATTAGACTTGCGCCCTGCAAACACTTAAGTAAAGCCACAAAAATTCTGCATGACAACGCTACAAGAGGTAATCCCACTGCTAAAGCGGGGGGATTACATGGCAACACTGGATATGAAAGATCCCTATTTTCATATTTCAATGTTCCCAGCGCACAGAAGACTCTTGCGGTTCAAGGTAGCAAACCAGCACTACCAATTCAAGGTGCTACCCTTCGGAATAGCTTCAGCTCCAAGGGTATTCACCAAGTTACTGACAGTGGTGGCGGCACACCTGCGCAGGGAGGCAATCCCAGTGTACCCATACCTGGACGACTGGCTGATCACAGGAGAAACACCCCATCTTTGCAAACAAAACACGCAAAGAACCATAAACCTTCTCTTCCAACTGGGCTTCTCAATAAACGAGAACAAATAGAGTCTTGTACCAAACACAACAAAGCAGTCCCTCTGAGCTGTATTAGATACAAGAACAGGCTTAGCCTTTCCATCCATGGAAAGAGTGCAGAACAAGCTTTGGCAAATACCCCAGTATCAAGCCGGTCTCCAGATAAGCATACGCAAAGCAATACGTTTGCTAGGAATTATGGTATCGTGGATATATCTATTCCCACACGCACGTCTGCGCATGTGACAGATGCAGGAGTGGTTGGCGAAACAGTGGTCTCAGGCAAGCGTTCAGTGGGGACGATCCAGTGGTCATTTCGCCAACATTAGTTCAGAACCTACGCTGGTGGACAAGAGAAAACCTGTTAAAGGGAAAACCCTTCCACGATCCGGAAGCGCAAGCGATTGTTACAACAGACGCATCACTCTCCATGTGGGGGTCTCATTATCTTCACCATGCAGCACATGGTCTGTGGGCTCGCATCACGGCACAGAGCCATATCAACCTGCTGAAACTACTAGCAGTATTCAAAGCACTTCAAGCATTCGATGCGCAACTGAAGAACCAGTCGGTTCACATTCTAACTGACAACACCACTGCAATGTTTTATATCAACAAACGGGGGCACACCCTCTCCAAGTCTGTCCAAGTTGGTGCAGAAAATATGGAAATGGGCACTCAGACGAGAGATATCCCTAGCCTCCCAACATGTTCCAGGGGTACTCAACACTCTAGCAGATTCTCTGAGCATAGAACCCTCTACCAGAGGAACACGAGTGGCAACTAGACTCCTATGTAAATATGTAATTTTGTAACCTGTAAGCTTAAAGTATCCGTGTTCTCGCGCCCTGATACCTTTGGGTCTGGCGCGCGCTACAAATAAAAAAAAGAAGCAAATGTTATAGACCACATCTTCAATCGGTGAGGTTACCCCACACTTGACTTGGTCGCTACAGGAGAAAACAAGCAATGCCCAGACTTTGCGTCCAGGTTCCCCCAGCCAGACTCCAAGGGGAACGCCCTATGGATGAACTGGTCAAGGAAATTTGCTTATGCTTTTCCCCTTCCGACTCCTTTAATGAGCAGGATAGTGAACAAGATGCACCGAGAACAGATGACGCTCATGCTAGTTGCTCCCATGTGGACGAGACATCCATGGTATCCAAATCTGCCAAGCTGGCGGTGTGCGATCCCATCAAACTCCTGTCAGTCCAACCTGTTAACACAACACGGGGTAACAGTGCACCCTCAACCACACTCAATGAACTTGGCAGCATGGCTCCTGAAGTCCTAGAGTTCGGACACCTTAACCTACCACAACAGTGTATGGATATCTTCAAGGAGGCACGAAAACCAAACGCTAGACACTGTTATCTTGACAAGTGGAGGAGATTTGTAATTTGGTGCCAGTCTAAACAAATAAACCCCATAGAATGTACCCTTCACACATTCTAAATTATATGCTCCACTTGTTGGATTCAGGGTTGGTATTCAACTCCATAAATGTCCACCTGGTACCATACCATCTTTCAAAGTAAAGTATTGTGGTGGAAAATGTCAGTCATTAAAGCATTGATGGAGGGAGTAAAAAGACTCCACCCTCCAATTTCGAATCCACCACCAGGATGGGATCTCAATGTAGTTCTCGTAAAGCTCAAGGTGCCCCCATTCGACCCTATGCATACGTCTAGTGTCAAACGCCTGACTTCCAAAACTGCCTTCTTAGTGGCCATCACTTTCATAAGAAGAGTTCGTGAAATACAAGCATTGTCAGTGCAGGATCCTTTCTTTGTTGTACACAAAGGCAAGCTGGTTTTACTATGTAGACAAGACCAGACTGCTAAGAATAACAGATCAACTGTTTGTCTCCATAGCGCCAGGCAGAGAAGGTGACCACATTTCAAAGAATGCCATCTCTAGGTGGATAGTCAGATGTATACAATTGTGCTATTCTCTATCAGACAAGGCACTGCCGTTTACGCCCAGGGCTCACTCCACAAGGAGCACAGGAGCTACTCTGGCTTTTATCACAAATGTCCTTTTTAGACAGCATTTGTAAAGCAACTACATGGAGCTCAGTACACACTTTCACTCAGCACTACTGCATTAACACCCATTCGAAAGCAGATACACAGTTGGGACGAGCGGTTTTTGAAATATCTATTTGCCGCTGCTCCTTCTCACGACCCACCGCCTCCTCCTAACACTGCTCGCTAATCTATGCGTAGCATGTGAGCTAAGCAAATTCCACAAGCCTCAGAAGGGATACATTACTCACCGTAATTGTATTTCTGATGCTTGTATCTGCTTAGATTCACATGCGCCCACCCTTCTTCCCCTGAGAGAACATGCACAGATGTTATATGAGCTTTTCTGGTATCAATCTGCTTGGAAACACCTGTACTCACGCTACACTTCATGCAACCTCATGTCAGAACATAACATTCTGAGGGACCTCAACGCGTGAAGGACCCATGGGTACAGTGGACATCACACTAGCGATAGTATTACTGGCACGCTCTGTCAACGTCCCTTTTTGAGTTTCAAAAACAACTGTAATACTCTGCTGCTTCCACTTGTCGGCCTATGCATAGCATGTGAATCTAAGCAGATACAAGCATCAGAAATGCGATTACGGATATATATATATCTCTGCGGCTTGTGTATCTCCTTAGATCACATGCTCTGTATAGTCCGACATCTAGTGGTAGTCCCGGAGTATTACAAGATTTGTTTTTCGAAAACTCGAAACACGGACGTCCACAAGGCGTGTTACTAATACTGTCCCTAGTCTGACATGTACTGTACCCATGGTCCTTCACACCAAGGTCCTTCAGATTGTTTGTTTTTGCCATCGTGGTCCGTTGCAAATTGTGGAATTCCTTTCCAGTCTGATACCTTTGACTAGTTAAGTTTATTCATAGACTTCTTTTTCTTTCTTCACTGTCCTCTTTTGCTGCAGCGTCATCCAACTGCTCGACGGCCTTCGACAGATAACTCTGTCGTAGACGACTTCACTGAATTGACTATCAGACACAGCCTTTACAGGCCTCTGGGTACTTTGGCTCTTACAGTAGGTAGAGAGGGGGGAGGGTTTTTTCATACCGACTCCTTTTAGAGAATGCATATTCTGCCAACCTTTTTCCCTTTTTCTCGTCTAACCGCCCTTTCTATTTATGTTGGAAAACACCCTTTAAATTTTGCCCTACCTGCCGTAGAAACTGTGGAAGGACACGCATCGAGTTTACAATTACAGTCTCCCTAGTGATCGCCCTGAAAAGCTTTTTTGCAAGTCCTGCAAACTTTTCCTCCTGAATAACTGACCATCGTACAAAGTGCTGGGCCATACAGGCCAAAGCCTCCATTGACGTGACAGTGGATTCCAGCGAGGAAAGTATCTGTGTCCTTAGTGACGCCGAAGGCAACCGGGGTTCAGAACCCAATGTGCGGGCCCCCGACTCCGCTAAGCAGGCCTTCGGCTCTGTGACAGAGACCACACCCAGCGGCCATAGCGCACACATGTCCAAAAACATTAAGCACATTGCACATGGCTGACATTCGACCAAATCCCCAAGCGTCGAGGCCCACACGGTGTCCGCTGAAAAAGCCTCTAGATCTTCCCTGTCCTCTTGGCCATCGCTTATGATTTAGCCTCACGAGAGGCCTCTGAAACCGGCCCCCAAGGTTTGTTCAGACACCGCACACAAAAATGCCCTCATTTCGTGTGCTGAAAAACAGGTGGCGAAAGGCGCATCAGCGTCCCCTAAACATATGCCGAGAATGCAAGAACTAATTTAAAAACACGTCCCTGCCCTGCTACTCTGTTAAATACAAGGTCACCGAAAACTCGAAATCCTCTACGCCTTTGTCTTCCCAAAGCTCTCGGGTTATGGATTCCTCCTCCCCTGTAGGTAGAAAAACTCTCAGGGGCTGTGCATCACAAGGGCCAGGTACCCTCTCAAGCCACTCCTACCCTTCAGGCTTTCCACCCTCCTACGACTATACCCCTGAACAATTCAACAGAATTATAAAGTGGATGTCATGCTTTGTTGACTTCATAGACAATCATCCAGAAGAACTAAAATCCCTTAGAGACTCCTCATCCCCCTGTTAAAAAACCTCTTGAACCACAGCCAAGCACTTCCGGCCTCCACCTACCAAGACCCCTCTCAGGTCATGTATGGTGTTGATTTCTTAGGATCGCAAGACCCCAGCTCTCAAGGGGACCTAGACAGTCTGGACCAGTACTACGATGATGACATCTGTGTCATCCAGTCGCCTGACCACCAAGATCAGCCTGTAGCAGATTCACTGGTAGACAATCCGCTCCAATACAACAAACTGCTGCTAAAGGCTTGCCAACATTTCAGAATTGACACCCAAGAAGCACAAGGAGACGAGGACTTTGTGGGGGATGTTAGGCAGAATCCTGTGCAGTTCCCTTGAGGAACACTGCAAGAAGATTAAGACTACATGATTAAGCAGTAGACCCAATTGGTAGCAGTCCGCACCACCCAGATTTACCTGGTAGCTGTGGTTGAGCAGTCAGATCTCTCTCAAAATGAGTAGGGCAGGATACAGAGGATACACAATAGGGCTAAAAACACAGTAGAGCAAGCAAACACTGACCAGAGCTTGGTATCAAAAGTATATAATTATTTATTTAAAACGCACTTTAGGAATTACACTAAGCACTATAGATCAAAGCAAGTTCAAACACACTCAGAAATGTATACACACCTTCCTTAATAATTATTAGACAAGTCTAGGTCAAAACACCACTTATTTGTAAAAACAGATGTGAGCGTGTAACCTAGATGGCACTCCAATAATTAAGTTAAAGGGAGAGAAAAAGGCAGGTTATGAAAATAAAACCGTTCACAACACTTTTCTAAGGTCACAGCAAGTTTGTGAAGGCAGATTCTACTGTAGTGCCAAAAATCATAGGCCAGGCCCACTTTAAATGGAGCAAGGCGAAATGTGCCCAAGATCAGAGTTTAAAAAGCACTCAAGTCTTTGCAGAAATGTTCAAAGGAGGTTGGTTTGATGCGAAAGATAAAGTTAGGTCTGGGGGCCAACCCAGTTGGAAAGCCAAGGATTTAAGGGTCATTTTAGCAATCCGCAGAAAGGAAGGCCAGGCGGAACACAGTACCTTAAAGAGTGAGGAAGCTCCAGCGGTGGCAGTTGTTCCTGGCAGCGGGTGCAGTTCGTGGTTTCGACCAGGGGAAGAGAAGATCTCGTCGAGGAGGAAACTTGGAGTCGTTGCACTGCCCAGGGAAGAGATCAGCCGCTGAGTTTGTTCGGTTAAAAGGGGAGTTCCTTTTATTCGCGGTCACAGTGGTGAAGCTTGGTTATCCGGCCGCCAGGGCGCTTGGCACTGGCGATTCGACCAAGGGACGTCCTGGAAGGCGAATGGCGAACTGGTTGTCCCCAACAGCTCAAAGGGAGAAGACTCTTATAGCAGAAGATCTTCTCTTGTCGTCGGGACTTCACCCACACATGGGAGTGTATAACGCCAGACAAGTGGGTGTTGTCCACCGTGGTAGGTGGGTATTGGATCGAACTGTTACAAAAGCCACTCAACCCCCCTCCAAGACACAGAAAGATGATGCCAGAAGAGCGGCGCATACTGTTAGAGTAAAGACACTGCTGGAAAAGGACGCCATAGAGCTCGTCCCAGCAAAATAGGTAAACAGGGGTGTTTTTTCAACATTCTTCCTTGTGCCAAAGAAATATCTTTCGGGTTACATGTCTTTATATCGAGGTAATAGATAACGAATGACCATATATCGAGTCTTTTATCTTAAACTTTTATAGTGAATGTATTTTTTATTTTTTGCGACCAACCCCCCGTTTCCCAACCCTAAAAACCCATCCCGACCTTTTCCAAAAACTATTTAACCCTTTACTCCACCGTAAATACATTCACTATGAAGTTTTTCAAGATAAAAGATTCAATATATGGGCATTCAATATATAGAATTCGATATAAACACTGTATACCGATCTTTCCATGCGCCCACTACTAGATCTGCGCTATGCAAACAAATATGTCAAGCACCAAAGGTTTTGCATGACCATGCTTCAAGAGGCGACCCCTCCCGCCCCCCCTCAATAAACCTTCTTCTCAATTTGGGCTTCTCCATCTATGAAAATAAATCCAGTCTAGTCCCCAGTCAAATAAAACAATTCCTGGGAGCAATTCTGAAGCCAAAAGAAAAGCTAGTTTTCCTGTCAAACGAGAGAGTACAAAACATGCTGTTGCAAGTACCTCACTACAAGGCGGATCACCAGATAACTGTACGCAAAGCAGTGCGCTTGCTCTGGATGATGGCCTCATGTATTTACTTAGTTCCACACGCGTTCCTGCGCATGCGCCCAATACAGGAATGGTTAGCAAAACAATTGTCTCAGGCAAGTGGTCAGTGGGACAATCTAGTGTTATTTTTTCGCTAACCCTGGTACAGGCTCTTTGCTTGTGGGACAGGGACAACCTGCTAAAGGGAAAACCGTTCCACCAGAACATGCAATCCTAACTACAGACGTCTCACTCGCTGCATGGGGGGGGGCTCTTCCTCCACCACACAGCCCACGGCCAGTTAACACGCACTACAGCCCAAAGACCATCAACTTCCTAGAACTTTTGGCAGTTCTCAAGGATCTTCAAGCCTTTCTGCAACATCTTACAGGTCAAACAGGGCAAGTTGTTCACGAGGAGAGGAATTCGATGACGGGCCAATTGGTCAGCACTCGCCCTCTAGAACTTGTAAGACAAGATAGCTGCACCATGTGAGGACAGGGGGTGCAGGATTCACTTACTCCGACACGACTCAATAACGAGGACTCAGTAGTTTGGCAAAGGGAAGTCTGTTTAATGATACATACATCAAACAGGGAAACAAATGGGAATCAGCTGTAGTGCGATCACCGGTCTCGCTCCGACTTCCCCGAACTTCAATTGAGCAGAGATTCTTATAGGCAATGTTCGTCATCATTGACGTCTAACTTTGCAAAACTCGACATGCAATATAATTGGTTAGGAAAGGTAACATAAGTATAGGTGTTATATCTGTATTTGATAATAGGGCATACTGATTGGATAACTCTTATCGGGTGGGTATCTACACCCATCCCTCTACATCACGCGTGATAGACGTCACTACAACTACGTCGTCCTATTGGTTACAATATCTATAGGACTTAAGATAACTTGGTCCATTGTGATTGGGCAGGTTACACCCCTAGACATAAATTTCCACTTTTAATTAGCAGCATGCAGAATGGACACCCCTGTGCCTGGTGTCCCAAGTTTCACCCTGCCTCCCTTCCATCAATCGGTGTTTTAGGGCGACGTGTCAATTAGTTGGCTAAGGATGGCCTCGAAACTGTAGTCTCTTATCGGGAAATGTTATGGCATCCTCGGGTCCTGGATGACATCAGGCGATGGTACTTCTTCGCGTCTGGCTGGTCACCATGAATCTGCTTCAGTTTTCAGCTTTTAGTGCATTTAATTCTGTGTCGACCTAGCCACCTGCATGGGCCCCCCTTATCTTGACCTTCATGAGGCAGGCTGGTATGCTCTGAAGTTGGAGTCTTGTGAGCTGACGCTTTCCTCCCCTTCTACGGTTGACCTCGATTTCCTTGGCTTGAGCCGCTCTCTGTTGAGTTTCGATTCGGCTCCTTCTCTTGCCTTTGGCTGGGTTTCGAGTCTATTTACACACGTTTTACAGGACGGTTGCTTCCATCTTGTCTCTTAACACTGTTTCCTGGCGTTGTAACATTGTCTCCTATCTGTGCCTATTCCATGTGCCTATTCCATTCAATTTCATAGTTACTCGCACTGGCGTGTTATCACCGATAGCTGCTCTTGATCATTCTCGAATCTGTTCAGGCCCTTGTGTCATTTCCACTGGCCTTCCATTAAGGCTTTTGGGGTCTCTTTGTGGACCATGTGTAGGTACTCCTCATTTCATATCAGCGGCTGGTATGGCTGTCTGATAGGGTACCATGCTGCCCAGGGTTGTCTGGTTATGGGTGCTTCAACCGATATGGATCTTCTGATGTATACTGGGCAGAGTCCCACTGCAGCTCTTTGTAGGTTCATTTGCTCTTCATATGTCGCATACCTTGGCGAGCGCGTTCCTGGTACCTCGAAATGAGGGGCAAGGGGTGCAGGCCATGTCTGGGACCTCCTCTACACTCCCCCCTCTGGTCGGTTCATCGACCACTTCTGCAATCTCCTTTGCATTCATTTCTTTTGCTTCTTCAGTGTCATGCTCATCGTCCTCTGCGTTGGTACATGATGGTGTGAATGTTTGAGCCTTTGGGGGTCCATATTTTTATCACTCCCTTCAAACTCCTTGCTGCCTTCACATGTTAGTCTTCGTTCCATGTCATTAGCTGACATTGTCCTTTTGGGCTGCAGTAGATCCATTTTCCTTTATACCTTCTTCGTTTCTTAGGGTATGTGAACTTTGTTCCCTCTGGCGCAAATTTGCTGGCTTTCACAAAGTCTTATTTCTTCATCAGTCAGGTCTCTGGGCTTCCATCCTGGTTCGACATCAATCATTATTTTCATCCCTATGGCTGTCTTTGCAGTTTTCCGGCACTGTGTAATGATTATCTTGATAACACAGAATCCTAGCAATATCATTGCTAGTAGAGCTCCCAGAAATTTGAATACATCTGCCATCCATTGTGGGACCCATGAGAATAGGTCTCCAAACCAGCTGTCGTCGTCTACTTCGTCACTTTCATCGATCTGGTTTTTCAGGCTTGTCAGCATGCTTATGGCCTCTGTTAGGGTTCCGTTTTCTTCATCATGTGATGGTACGAATGTGAAACATGATTCTCCGATTTTTGCACAAACCCCTCCATCCATTGCTGTGATCATGTCAAGCACATATCTGTTTTGGAGGGTCATCAGTCTGATTGCTCTCAGCTCTTCTTTGATCAAGTTAAATCCTTTTATAGTGGTATTGATGGTCTGCAATAACTCCCATCTGGTTATCTGTAACAATTTATCATTCACTCCAACTTCGATGTGGGGCAGGAGTAGTGTTGTGAATACTGTTGAGGTGAGGCTGAACAGCCTATGTTCGTACAGGATTGCATGGAATGCCTCTTCTGATTTGGGAGAAAAGTAATTTTCCCTCTTCATCCTGGATAGCAGTTCCACAGATCATCATCATCATCTTCTTAGATGAGCATCTGCTTTCGGGAAACTGTCCAACTTCAGGTCATTCTAAGGGATCACTAGTGCGGGAACGTGGACGTTCACTAGTGTGCATATGCCTCCCAAGTTTTTCGACAGCCTTATGTATGCCTTGTATCCACATGCCCAGTAATGGTCCATAATAACTGCGGTTCCTTGTATCATTTCTGGAGCTTCAAAGATTCGTCCACAGTTTTGATTCTCTCCCATCTTCCTTGTGCCATTGTTTCTGAAGCATAGTTTCGGGCTCTCCAGTGGCACTATCTGTAGGGGTCCCCCTCTATCTTCGACCCTTGTTAGTAAATATACTAGCTTTGACCACAGAGGTTTGCATAACCTCTGTGAATTCTCTATTGCTTCCTTGCAGGCTCCAAGGACCATCCACGCTCAGCAGATTACTACTCCGTCTTCCCATACATCTAGGGAGACCACTGACCCCCAGATCTGCATTTGGCCTCTGTTCTTCCAGATTTGAGCCTCCTTTGCAGTTTTTCCTTGAAGGTTAAGTCTTGGGTTTATTTCCCATCTTATCCCTGATCCTTTGACGCCAGGGTTCTCGTACCTGATTACATGATTTCTGGTGTGCGCTCGGTTTCTTGTTTTAATGTCCTGGACGTAGCCATCTTCATCCGGGTAATCCTTTGCGTTGGCCCATATCAACAAGGCGTCTCTTCCCATAAATTGTCCTCTGGTGTTGCACATTGCTACATGTGACATACAGTGTGCTGTAGGGATATAAATTTCTACAGCCACGAAGATCTTGGATTTTCCCATGTGGTATGGTAGGAGTGCACAGACGAAGCATTCTCATTCTGACTGCCTTCGTCCCACTTCCTTCATGTGTTGGCACCATATGTTTCCGAGATGGGCTGTGCTGTCCAGGTAATCAAGTTCATTGTTATCTTCATGAGGGCTTCTCTTGATTCTCAGCGTTCTTCTGTAGTTTGCTATGACTACGTCTCTGAATGCATATGTGCTTCTTTTCCACTTCGGGTATCTCGATGGAGCAGGCTGCCTCAACTGCATTGCTGTGGTAGGGGTAGGATTTGTGCTTCCTTTCCTTCCGTTTTGCAGTCTGCCATAAACTTCCCGTAGCCACCATTGGTTCATCATCCTCCCAACTTGTGGCTGTGTTGTAGGCCTGCGGCTTGTTCCTTGCGTTGGAGCAGGTGTGCTTGCAGTTATAGTTTCTATAGTTATGTTTTTCAGCTCCTCATGTAGTTTCTTTGCTTGGACTGTGAATGGGAACAAGATCAGCATATGAGTCTTCTGTGAGTTCCTTTGTGGCCTCTTCTGTTCTTTTGAGGGATCTTGCTATTCCCTCCTTCTTTGGCATTTCACTTGGCTTTTCTTGGTTATCTCCACTATTCTCTGGAATTGAAGGTTCGGCAGGCAGTCTCTCCTTTTCTGCTGCCTTCGTTGGAGGCCTTGTAGCCATTGACACTTGCACTTTTATGTGTGGGTGCGTGCCGTGGCCAGTGCTACATTATCATTCATTCCGTGCTGACCCTGTCTCCAGCTTTTTCTCTCATTCATCACCTCATGTGTATATGTATCACTGCTAATTGCATTCAAATTTAAGTCATTTGCTTCATCATTAGCTTTTCTTGGAACTGGAATCACTATATAGGGTCTGGGTGCTCTTGTAGGCCCCAGATGTTCATTATCTGGTGGGTGCACTGATAGGAGGACACTTCGTGCACCAATAAAGAAAGCAGTTCTGATTGTTAATAATAGAAAAACAATTATGATCACTGTACATATACACACAATCGTTCTGAGTGAAAGTTTGCAGCATTTTCTTCCAGGAAAGCGGGGGCTCCCTTCTGTTGGGGGTAAAACCAAGTTACTGTTCTGGGCCCCCATTTCGAATGAGCTCATAGTCAGTTATTTATTCCTTCTTTTGCTCTGGTCTCGTATTTCGAGAGTTCGTTACTATCAGAGGGACGAGTGCTTCTCCTATGTCCCCTTCACGTGAGTGACGTGGGTAGTCTCTGGGTCCTCAGTACATTTCCTGTGCTAGGCTAAGGAAAAGGGTTAGGCTAGCAGTTCTGATACATCACATTTAAAATGCATATCTATAGTAGGTAAGGTCCCAGTGCACTCCTCGAATTTGTTTTGGTCCCGAGGACATTCTGGAACCTGTTCAATGCGAAGGAATGAAAAGATGGAACTGCTAGAAATCACACAAAATAAAATGTTGTAAAAATAAAAGTTAAAAAAATAAAAACAAGCGAACATGAAAAATAAAAAATAAAGTAAAAATAAAATTAAGAAAAATACAAATGAACGTGTGGCAAAAATAGGAAAGAATGAGTTAATCGTACAAAAATAAAGTTGTAAGAATAGGAACAAAAATGAGCATGTGGAAAAAATAGAAACCGAGTCAAAATCGCAAACTAAGATGTTGTTGAACAGGAACAAAAATAAAAGCAGAAGTCAATATATGAAAAAATAGAACAAAAATGAGAGGGATGCAGAACAGGAAAAATACGATGGTGAAGTTCTTGTGTTTGCTCCTTTCGTTTGGTCTCTCGACGACAAGTGAGGAACAGTGTCTCTTTTCTCTATCTGCTCCACGGTGAAACAATGACGACAAAGTTCTATTTTGGAGTTTCTCCTTCTAAGGCGCTCCTCCGTAGTGGATGTCCATATTTTCTTCTTATTATTTGCGCTATGATAGCCCTCAGTAGCCCATTTAATTTCCCGTTTTTTGCTGGATCTTGGAGGAATGCGGGTATGTCAACATTGCTGGGTCTACCCACTAGTTCTGGAAAGTTTTCAATGAGGTGGAAGAAAACACGGCATGCATATTGGCTGTCTTCTGGCGTTAATGACATTTGCTCTGATTCTCTAGCCTCTAGATCTCAGGCCTTCCTTGCAGCGTGAACAGTCTGTCTCCTCGATCTGTCCCTCGGCTAAAGGTCTCACTGGAATCTCCTTAGGAATTCTCGCTGGAAGTTGGACAGCTCCACCTGGAACATTATGCCTTGGAGGAGTGTGCCCATGTGTGGGGTGTTGGCCGGATCTCTAGGAAAGGTGATGACGTCAACATCTGCAGGCCTCCCCACCATTTCCGGATAGTCTGTGACTAATCTAATCATTGTGCGCCAGCCGGGTGTCCTCGGGTGATGGGGAAATTTGCCCTGTTTGGTTGTGTCCTGATCATGAGCTTTTCTTTTGATTAGCACAGTTTTTACACTTTCCTGCTGCGTGGATTGCAACCACGTAATTCAATTTGTACCATACTTCGTTGAGAAATTCATTGTTTCTTGGATCTCTGATAAAGGTTAGGGTATCTGTGGTTCTCCCGACGAGTCCTGGGCATTCCTCTCTGATGCGGAAAAATAGGGTATATGGAAGTTCATCAATGATCACTTGAGGTGGGAGCATTTGTGTCCTCTTCGCTGTGCTCGGGCAGTTTGATGAAGGCTTCCGTTATGACAGTCAGCAGTTTCCGGATTACCTTCTTGTTTGTAGGATCTCGAATGAAGTCTGTGACGCTGGCTTCTCTCCCTATGAGTGACGGGTATGATAACACCACAAGTTGAAAGTAGGTTAGCACATCCCACTTGAGATTTCTGCTGGAATGTACCATGAATTCTGTGATCAAAGTCTCAATATTGGTTGCTTTAGGATACTGTGTTGCACTCTCAGGCAAGGTTTTGGTTACAGTCTATAAGGGTCTTGATTCTTGTATCATTTTGGGCATGTCATGCTTTCAACAGTTCCTTTTATCAATGTTGTTGTTGCTTTGGATGTTCTTCCCTTTACCCTGCAACTGGGATGTACAGAGTGTTTGTTATGTCCTTATCCCCCTTTGCTTGGGGAACCTGTCAAGTTTTATGGCACACTTGCATTCAGATTCTTTGTCTTGGTTTTCTGCTCATGAGTCCTTCTTCCTCGCCATGGATCTTGTCTGCACGTGCTGAGATTCTTCCCTGTTGTCTGTTGCTTCTTTGCAGGAGGGCTCTCTCCTATGTAGAGTTTAATGTCATTTAGGAAGGTCCATGCCCTTCTGCCCTGGAGCTTGACGGCATAGCGGTGCAGTCTTCTACAATGAAAGGGCCATTCAATCTTGGCTCGTTCCATCCTTTTCCTGGTAAAGTTCTTCACCAAAACGCTGTCACCAGGGAAGACGAGGGGCGCATGTACACCTTGTTTGGTGTCTGCTTCAGCACTTCCTGCTGCGTTTTGTGCTGCGCCACCCCCTTTTTGCCGTCGCTGCAGTTGGCCTGAAATGACAGAGGTACTGGATGTCAAACAGTTCAGGTACTTTTGCATCTCTGTTCCCAGAACCTCCCTCGTCGGCTGGGCATCACAACTAGCTCGATCTATGGGGGTAAGAGGGGTCCTCATCCTTCTGCCTGTAACTATCTTGTGCGGCGTGAGGTGATGGTCGGAGCCTGGTTGCTTCCAAAGTGCATACAATGCCAGTGGTAGGCAGTGCAGCCATCCCTTTTTTAATGTGAGCTTCAACTTGGCTATCCTCTCTTTAAGCAAGCCGTTGATCCGTTCACATATCCCATTCCCCTCTGGATGATACGCCGACGAGAACTTGTGCTTTATACCAAGCAATGAACTAATCTGTTTGAACACTGAATTTACAAAGTGGGCCCCATTATCTGATCTCATTACCTCGCACACCCCCCATCTAGGGAACACTTCCCTCACCAGGAACTTAGCAGCACAGGCAGCGTCGGGGTGTGTACAGGGGCCTGCTTCTATCCATTTAGAGAAGGGACACACCACGACAATTAAATACCTGTACCCGTTGCACACTTGAATCATGTTGACGTAGTCAATATGTAAGTGCTGGAATGGTCCATTTGGTCTGGGAATGATTGCTTGAGGAGGGCGACGGGCATTACTGGTTTACCAGTGCTGTCTTGCCTCCACAGCCCGTCAGAGGAGTTTAAAGAACATCCTCGACACTTCCATAAATTCTTCTCCTCTGGTGGTGCCTCCCCTTGGAGCTCCATTAGCTGGGTCTGCCCCATATTGCTATAGGTCTCCGGTGTGGCTCGCGCTACCATCATTCGTTCATGGGTACGTGCCACCTCCATGTCCATGATTGTTTCAGTTTTGGATGCCATGCGCTTGGCTCCGCTTCATGATTTCCACGTGACACGAAATCTGTCCCCTTGGTATTAGCGGCGCATTTCACGACCGCTTTGTCCACTGGGAGCTGTAGGGCTTTTATCAGCCTGTCCAATAAGGCTGCATGTTGCACTGGTGTGCCCTCTGCTCGGAGGTAGCCCCTCCTTTTCCAACGTGCTAAGCCTGCGTGCACTGTGGATGTCACATGGGCGGATTCACTGTACACCGTCACTTCCTGGTCTGCATGATTCTCAATGGCGAGTATCAATGCCAACAGCTCTGCAGCTTGTGCCGAATAATGAGATGGTATTCGTGCACTAACGAGTATTCGACAACACCTGTATACCTTTGTCCGTCTTCTTGGTCGATTCTTGAAGACCCGACAATAAAGACGATCTCCCCACTCGCCAAGGCATTCTCTTTTACCCTGGGGATCTCATCATAGAATTCCTCATAGTTCGCACAGTCGTGTATAGGTTCTCCCTCTGCGACTGGTTCAGCTATGAATGTAGCAGGGTTCACAGTTTTACATCGCACTATTTTGATCGATGGGTTGGAAATAATCACCTCATAGGCGGAAGCTCTTTGAGATGTCAGTGTGCCCTTTGGCTTCTCTAGTATGGCAAACAGTGAGTGCTCAACATACAATGTCATGGAGCATCCCATCACAATGGGCAATGCCTTTTCGATAGCGAATGCGGCAGCAGCTAGGTTATGTTTGCATGGGAAGTGGCCCTTCATGACTGGGTCCAGATTCCCGCTGTAATATGCTAGGGGCTTGTACCCCTGCGAGGTTCGCTGTGCGAGCACTGCCGTCCTTAAACTGCCATCGGTATGTGAGAACAAGTAGAATTCCTCTGCGTAATTAGGAATCCCGAGAACTGGAGCCTTGCAAATTGCCCCTTTGAGTTCTGTAAACCCTTTCTCCATTGCTTCATTCCACTCGATGTCTTCCCTTGTTGTCTGGGCCTTTTTTAGGGCCTGAAGCAAGGGCTTGGTGTAAGAGCTGTAGTCAAAGACCCACGCTCTGACATAATTGCACAGGCCTAAAAAGCTTTGCATCTGTTTTATTGTGCGCGGTTTGGCCGAGTTCATGATAGCTTCAGCCCTTTCTGGGGTTACCTTTTTCCCTTCATGAGAGATCAGTTGGCCTATGTATAACGCTTCTGGCTGACAGTACTGCAACTTCTCCTTATCAACCTTGTATCCCTTCTCAGCCAGTATAATCAATAGCTGCACAGAGTCATGCCTGCATTCCTCTTCAGTGGTGCTGCAGATCAGAATGTCATCTACATACTGCAAAACAACACTGTCCACCGCACTATTGCTTAGGTCCATCTGCAGGACTCTGTTGAAAATGGATTGAGAATCACAGTACCCCTGTAGCAACATCGTACTTTTCAGGTGCATTTGTCTGAAAGTAAATGACGTCAGGTCTTGAGAGTCACGGTGCAACGGGATTGAGAAGAATGCATTTTTCAAATCGATCACCGTGAAATATTTTACCTCAGTGGGTATGTTGCACAGAATTGTGGATGGATTAGGGACTAGAGGGAATTCGGCTTCAACTATATCGTTTAATGCTCGTAATTGTTGGATTAAACGCCAAGACCCTCCTTTTGATTTTTTGACAGGGTAAATCACTGTGTTGCAAGGTGATTCTGACGTCACTAGGATACCCTGCTCCATCATGGCGGAGATTGTCTTTGCTATTCCTTCATCTACCTCTCTGGACATGGGATATTGTCGCGCTTGTGGTAAAATTGCTCCTGGTTTCAGTTTGATTTTCACTTCACTCGCCCCTTTCAGGAGACCTACATCATAGGGCCCTATAGTCCATACTGCGGCAAGGACCCTTGGGCCATGTCGTCTTCCAAGTATTCTGGGCGTACCAGTGCGAACATCATTCTCTGTGGCACCTCTCGTTTGATCATTTTGACCCAAAATATGAGACTCGCCTCCACCCTTGTCTCTTCTAGGTCAGGGTGTTCTTCGAATAGATCGTCATCGGTGACGTCAGTCACTCGATGCCCTTCTTCAATGGCAATAATCGCTCACCATTGTCTGCCTTCATCGTCATAGCCTTCAACCAATACCACTTTTCCTCGCACTGCGGCAGATTGTATTACCAAGGGAAATACTTGTCCCTCCTCTTCATGCATGGGTATTCTTGGCCTGAATAGAAACTCATCCGGTGTCCTCATAGATTTATCTGCGAGGCCTGGCAGTCCCGCCATAAGTACCCGCACGCCTTATGCGAAGACTTCTGGTTCTAACGGTATAGATCTCATAGCTATACGTCCTGAGTATCCTCTGATCATTTCGCACATGTTTGAATAATGCATTCCTCGAGTGGAGCATACTATACCATCCTCGGTAAACGAGATGGTCATGTTTAGTTTAGTTATAAGGTCCCGACCCAGAATATTTACTGGGGTATGGCGTGAATATAATAGAGGTACATTCATTTCGCGCTCTCCCACTGAGACTGGGAGTGCATCTGTAAAGGGAACTCTACTATGAGCTCCAGTGAAACTCTGGGTATCTATGGCCTCACCGAACAAGGAAAATTTGCCATCTCGTATGCACGAACGTGTTGCAGCCATGTCAACTAGGAAAGAATATTCTTTACCCCCTACGGTAACATTCACCCTAGGTTCCCTATTAGGGTCTGGTGTCACTGATAGAACACCTCAGAGTCTCCCGTGAGCTGTCCTATTTTATAAATAGGTTCGGTCCACTGTACACTTGTGGGTTCCCCCCATTTCCAGGGTTAATTCCCCTCTGGGATTATTGCCCTGAGCCATCTGTGGCGGTGCCTGCTGAGGTTGTCCTTGTGGCATATTCCCCATGTTCGGTGGTTGAACCACTTGCTGTGTACCTTGCTGCAAGCCTGACGCCTGCTGCTGCACTATGTAATTTTGGGCACCGCCCTGTTGCGGGATGGCAGGTTGATTCGCCATGCCTGCCCCCATCCCTTGGTTATTTTGCCACATGCCATGACTTCTGCACATGCGCGCCATGTGTCCAATCATTCCACACAGCCAACATACTGGCGGCGGTCGTGCCATCTGTCCATCTGGCATAGTTGGATTGCCCATCTGTGTGTTCTGGAAGCCACCTTGAACATTCTGAAACCCTCCTTGGTTACCTCGAAACCCTCCCTGATTACTCTGCCATCCTCTGTTTCCAAACCCTCTTCCCTTCGGGTAAAATCCTGTGCTACCTTGATTATTCTGCGAGGGGTTAGTCGCTTGCTGTATGCTTGGTGCGGCCGGGCTGGTGAGCATTGCTCCCTCCGGAGCATACTTCGAGAGCGTCCTTTGCATCAGCTTTGCCTCCTCCCCCTTACGCGTTGCCTCCTTTTTCCGATTCTTTTCCTGTAGCAATATACAATAGTGCGCGATTGTCAATTGTATTTCGGCCCATGGTTTAGCTTCTATTCTCACCAATTTCTTGAGCTGTTTTTGCACCGGTTCTGGTAACCCTTGGCACAATATATGATAGAATACAGGGATGGATTTCGTCCAAGATTCATGCGTTTCGAGCACCCACACATCTTGAAAATTCTGGATATAAAGCAACAGATCCTCTGACGCTTTAATTTTTTGAGTCATTATAGCTCCCATGTCAGACGTGTCTGGATATAGCGTACGCAGCGCTTTCCACACTGCTGCTCTACAGTTATTAAATGGCGCTCCATCATGGGAGGTGTCAGTTATGGTTACCCTAGGTTAGCCTGCCCGTTTCCATACATCATCGGCTCTTTCACCAAGTATGGCGATTAGGAGGCCCTTTATGTCTCCTATAGCTAAGATGACACCCCCGTCATTTTCTCGAACTCATGTATCCACTTTCCGGCTCCCGATGTCAACATTGGAAGTTTATTTTTAAGGTTCTCTCGGTCCATGTGTGGCCATGGATTATATTGTGGTCTTCCTCCACCCTTTTCTAGCAACAGGAATTGGAAAGCACAGTCCTCCTTCTCTTTCCCCATAGTTCTCTGGTCTACCACCGGGGTTACGTTCCCGCCTTGCCGTCTGCTTTGCAATGCCCTTAACCTGTCTGCATAGGCAGGCGCCGACGCCCCCGTCTGACCGTGGGGTGTTTCTTCATGTCGGCTGGATTGTCCAGCGGACTTCGGTGCCCTACTTGTGGACCCTCTAGCATCCGACCATCGTACCTCTCGATCCCTTGGGAGCCGTTTTTTGCACCATCTCCCTTCGTCATGTGCCACGTCCTCCGTTTCCTCACCGGAGTCAGATCCTGAATACTCCCAGTTTACCCATCTTCTTGCATCTTCTTCGTTCTGCCCAATCTCTAGCCTGTCTAGGGACAGTCCCCTGCTCCCACTACTTCAGGTGACATCCTCAGTGTGATATAGCTGAGTGCTTTCTAAGTGCTCATCCTCCCTTCCACCTTGGGGAAATTAGTTCCAGCCCCATCTTATCATAAATTTTATCAATCGTTTCCCCGATGCTTCTGGTGTCGAAGTCATCTTCAATATTTGTCCTGCTTGTACCTGGTACCGCATCGCTTGCAGGAAAGAATTCTTCTATGTCTTCCCATTCTACAACCGGGTTGGGTTTTTTAACTTCCGTTGCAAATATTCTAGATCTCGTGCCCTCTGTCTGCACTTACGTTCTGCTTCCTCATCTATTTCTTTTCGCTTCTTTGCTTCTTCTCTAGCCTTATAAACTTCCTTCATCCGTTCATTTCTATGTTCTTTTGCCCTTCTACTTTCCTCGTTTTGTCGCTTCTTTACTTTCCTTTCTTGCACTCTCCTTTCTTCCTCTAACTTTATCATATTCTGCCTGTACTTCTCACAGGCTGCGCATTGTGTGCGGCTGAGCGGTATTCCTTGCTCTTCGCGATATAGTTGTTCTCGCCTCAACCTATTATTCTTTCTTATCCTCTCGTCTCTCTTATCCTTTTCTTTCTCCTTTTCCTTTCTTGGCACCTCATCAGACCATTCCCTCGGTCTTATGTCATCACTCCCTTTACCATCAAGTTGTAGCAATATCTGACCTCCCTTCCACTCGTCCTTTGCCAATGCTAACTCGCTACTTCCTTTCTGCTTCTCCCCCCCCCCCCTCTCTCTCTCTCTCTCTCTCTCCATGTACTACTCTGTGCCTGATCCTTTCCTTCATCTCTGCGTCTCTCCTTGTCCCTCGGGACTACAGAGGCAAGATTACTTTCCTGCCCTTTTTCTTTGATGTCGTCACCACTGCATGCAGGCAACTCATATGTCGGGTTGCTGTACCCCGTGGCTGCCTTAAGTTCTCTTAACGGGTAGAGCCCCTCTGACTTACTCCCATCGATTACTGGTTCAGGTGGGGCAGGTGGCGCGGTAGGCGTCTCACCCCCTCCCTCTATACATTCATTTAATATCCAATCTGCGGGTGGTTCTTCCACCTTCGTTTCTTCAAACATTTTCCACAGTTCCAGCACAGCAAGACGTTTCTCTAGCTTTTTGCCAGTATATGTGGCATGTAGGAAGGTGGTCATGTGCTGTAAAACAGCCTTAGAGAGTGACCCATTCAGGGGCCACGGCATAAACATCTTATTTGCGGTTCCCTTAACCCACTCCTGGCTATATTTCTTCAGCTTTGTTGTATGCTTGGGCAGTTGTTTGCATAAATGCGCAAGCGGGGTAACTTCCTCTATTCTTCCGTCACTAATCAATTATTATACAGTTCTTTTACTCTTTTAATAGTATGAGCGAGCACCAAATACGCAAGCTCCAATCCAAGCTTTTCCCGGCAAATTTTATATCAACAATTTACTCAAAAGTCATCAATTCGGTGGCGATTCCCTCTCAGTTACCGAATCGCGTAAATCTAAAATGCATTTTAAACAATCACCAATACAATTATTTTACATTCGACATACAACAGAACATATATGACAGACGTTTGACAGAGTAGACAGACACCAGCTGGTCATACGTATACCTGCCTTCTAATTAATACCCCGTCATGGGATTTGAACGAACCCCCTTTATGACGTGTCTAAACGTCATCGTAGCCTAAATTGTCCCCCCACTGTGGGCTCTGGGTTCACGTTCCTTCTGACCACTCTTTAAAGTGCAGGAACAAGACGAATCTTTACTTTTTGCTCAGGTGCCCCCCTGGTATTCTTTACGTTTTATTCTTCTCGGTGCCCCCCCCCCCCCCCCCCCGGTATTCCTTACGTTTTTACTTCAGGTGCCCCTCCTGATATTCTTTGTTTTATTTCTTATGCTCGAGTCATTACCCCCTATATATATTCTGTCTTCTCTACTTCTAACTATTTTGTTTCTCCACCACCCTCCGTTACCTTTCCCTTACTGGCTCTATTGCCTACACGACATTTGACAAAGTAACGAGTTTTATTGCTTTACTCACCGATCACATCGTTTCCTCTCTGGAACTTCGGGATCACCACCCCTTCCTCTCCCTGCTTTTAAGGTTTTCGTCCGATCCGCTGCCCGTGGGAATGAGAGGGGTTATGCTTGGAAAGGCGGGATCCTTCAGACCCACTGCAGATTTTCATGAAATGTTTACTCTATCATTGTCCACGGGAAGCTTCTCAGTCTGCTCAGCCGGAATGGCGAAAGGACTCATGATCTTACCGAAGTCCCAGAGTTACTTCGTGCCTTCGGTCTAAGGGTGTCTTACACTATATCAATCGATAATTATAATCAATGGCCGGAACCATCCTCACGCTACCAAGTGTTCACGAGGAGAGGAATTCGCTGACGGGCCCATTGGTCAGCACTCACCCTCTAGAACTTGTAACACAAGATAGCTGCAACATGTGAGGACAGGGGGTGTAGGATTCACTTACTCCGACACGACTCAATAACAAGGACTCAGTAGTTTGGCAAAGGGAAGTCTGTTTAATGATACATACATCAAACAGGGAAACAAATGGGAATCAGCTGTAGTGCGATCACCGGTCTCGCTCCGACTTCCCCGAACTTCAATCGAACAGAGATTCTTATAGGCAATGTTCGTCATCATTGACCTCTAACTTTACAAAACTCGACATGCAATATAATTGGTTAGGAAAGGTAACTTAAGTATAGGTGTTATATCTGTATATGATAATAGGGCATACGGATTGGATAACTCTTATCGGGTGGGTGTCTATGCCCATCCCTCTACATCACGTGTGGTAGACGTCGCTACAACTACGACATCCTATTGGTTACAATATCTATAGGACTTAAGATAACTTGGTCCATTTTGATTGGGCAGGTTACACCCCTAGACATAAATTTCCACTTTTAATTAGCAGCATGCAGAATGGACACCCCTGTGTGTGGGGTCCCAAGTTTCACCCTGCCTCCCTTCCATCAATCAGTGTTTTGGGGCGACGTGTCAATTAGTTGGCTAAGGATGGCCTCGAAACTGTAGTCTCTTATCGGGAAAATTTATGGCATCCTCGGGTCCTGGATGACATCAGGCGATGGTACTTCGCGCCTGGCTGGTCATGTGTTAGTTCACCATGAATCTGCTTCAGTTTCCAGCTTTTAGTGCATTTAATTCTGTGTCGGCCTAGCCACCTGCATGGGCCCCCCTTATCTTGACCTTCATGAGGCAGGCTGGTATACTCAGAAGTTGGAGTCTTGTGAGCTGACGCTCTCCTCCCCTTCTCCGGTTGACCTCGATTTCCTAGGCATGAGCCGCTCTTTGAGTTTCGATTCGGCTCCTTCTCTTGCCTTTGGCTGGGTTTCGACACTTGGCCTGGCAGGCCTCTGGCCGCCTGGGTACCTTTCTGCTTTTACAAAATGGAGTTGCACTTGTATAATGTGCCTTATTGAGGTAGATATAAGGTTGGCGCTTGCCGCTCTATCTTCTACTAAGCATTGCAAGCAATATCGATTTCTTAGCATCTTGCTTTTCAAGCCTATTTACACACGTTTAACAGGACAGTTGCTTCCATCTTGTCTCGTAACACTGTTTCCTGGCATTGTAACATTGTCTCCTCTCTGTGCCTATTCCATTAAATTTCGTAGTTACTCGTACTGGCGTGTTATCTTCAATAGCTGCTCTTGTTCATTCTCGAATCTGTTCAGGCCCTTGTGTCATTTCCACTGGCCTTCCATTAAGGCTTTTGGGGTCTCTTTGTGGACCGTGTGTAGGTACTCCTCATTTCGTATGAGCGGCTGGTATGGCTGTCTGATAGGGTACCGTGCTGCCCAGGGTTGTCTGGTTATGGGTGTTTCAACCGGTATGGATCTTCTGATGTATACTGGGCAGCTCTTTGTAGGTTAATTTGCCCTTCATACGTCACATACCTTGGCGAGCGCGTTCCTGGTACCTCGATGAGGGGAAGGGGTGCAGGCCATGTCTGGGACCTCCTCTACAAAGTCATTACCGACTGCATTACTGCCATGTTCTACATTCAAAAGCAGTGAGGCACATACTAGGTCTGTTCAAGCTATCCCAAAATATATAGAAGTGGGCACTTAAGCAGAAAATGTTCCTAAACTCTCAACACAATCCAGGGGAAATCAATGTTCTGGCAGACACTCTAAGCAAATACCCTATACCAGAAGACCACGAGGGGCAATACGACAGAGATATCCTAAACAGTATATTCTCTCGATGGGGTCCACCCCCATCAGATTTGTTTGCCGTAAGCCTAAACACGGAATGCCCAGACTTAGTGTCCAGATTCCCCCAACCAGGGTCCGTGGGGAACGCCTTATGGATGAACTGGTCAGGTAAATTTGCGTACGCTTTTCCTCCAATGCCACCGCTCAGCTGGATTGTGCACAAGATGCACCAAGAACAAGTGGCTCCTATGTGGGTGAGCCAACCTTGGTGTCCACACTGCTCAAACTGGCGATGTGCGACCCAATCAAGCTCCTGTGTCCATACTTCATGCTAACACAACACAAGGGAGCTTCGCTCCACTCTTGGCCTCAATCTATGAACTTGGCAGCCTGGCTCCTGAAGTCCTAGAATTCGGCCACAAAGGTGTATGGATATCCTAAAGGAGGCACGGAAACCCAACACCAGACACTGCTATTTCAACAAGGGGATGAGATTTGTGATATGGTTCCAGTCACAAACCTTACCCCCACTCGAATGTTCCCCAGCTAACCTTCTATACATTAAATGCTTTACCTACTAGACTCCGCACCTAGTGTTCAACTCCATCAAAGTACACCTGGCGGCTCTGTCGTCTTACACCACTTCACAAAACAAGGTGTCCTGGTGGAAAGTTCCCGTCATTAAAGCATTCATGGAAGGGGTAAAGAGGCTTTACCCTCCCATTTCTTACACTCCACCGGGTTGGGATCTTAATGCTGTGCTCTCCAAATTCATGGGTCTGCCCTTTGAGCCTACGCACAAAGCCAGCCTAGAACATTTCACTGAAAAAACTGCGTTCCTAGTAGCCATCACCTCTATAAAACGAGTCAGTGAGCTACAAGCTTTGCCCGTAGAAGACCCTTTCTTCATAATCCTCAAAGACAAGGTTGCCCTCAGAACACATCCTAGGTTTTCGCCTAAGTTCATTTCAAGGTTCCATGTTAATCAATCCATAGAACTTCCCACCTTTTTTCAAAATCCATCCAACTCAGCTGAGAGAAGCCTCCATACACTTGATGTATGGAAGGCAGAAAACAGACCAGCTCTTTGTTTCCATAGCACCTGGAAGAGAGGGCGATAACATATCAAAAAACGCCATCTGCGAAGGGATAGTCAAATGCATACAGCTCTGTTATTCCCTATCCAAAAGAATTGTACCTTTGTCACCCAGGGCTCACTCTACCAGAAGTACTGGAACTGTCTTAGCCTTCATTGCAAACGTCCTTCTAGATGAAAGCTTTTACATGGAATTCCATTCATACTTTCACACAACATTATTGTATTGACACTCACTCTAAAGCAGATTCACAGGTTGGACAAGCGGTTCTAAAACATCAATTTGCTTCTGTACCTTCACATCCCACCTCCTTTTTCTGATACTGCTCGTTAATCTATGCAGAGCATGTGATCTAAGCAGATCCAGAAGCCTCAGAAGTGATACATTACTCACCGTAAGGCGCATAGGTGTTTTCGGTTTTATCACGGTTTCTGCTTTATCACATCTGTACTTGCGCCACACTTCATGCAACCTTATGTCAGAAACAATCTGAGGGACCTCAACGCGTGAAGGACCATGGGTACAGTACACTTCACACTAGGGATAGTTTTACTAACACGCCCTGTCGACATCTGTTTCAGTTTTTGAAAATAAATCTTGTAATACTGTGCGACTACCACTAGATGTCGCACTATGCAGAGTATGTGAATCTAAGCAGATACAAGCATCAGAATTAAGATTACGGCGAGTAATATATCCCATATAGATCTCTCTGAGGCTTGTGGATCCGCTTAGAATCGCATGCTTTGCATAGGCCAACGTCTAGTGCTAGCTGAGATGAGTATTGCATGACTTGTTTTCAAGATTCGAAAAGGGATGTCAACAGGGCGTGTCTTTTATACTATCCTTAGTGTGATGTGTCCTTCACACGTTGAGGTCCCCAGATTTCATGGATTAGTTCTGGCATATTCAAACAACCGTTGAAACAGTCAGGCAGTGTCCTTAAAGCTACATAGAATATTTTAGCCTTATCACCTTTGTCTGAGGCATTACAGAAAGGTTCCCATCCTACTGATCCTGAGGGTATAATGTTCTCTTTGCATGATGCACCTAGAACAAGCACATGGACCAAGCAACATTATGAAGAAACTATTTTCTTCCTTTTTTGAAATTTTTAGAACGTCACCCAATCGAACAAAAATATGTTTCGATGGGGAAGGGAGAACCACCAGCAAAATCTCCCAGACTAGGTGTGGTGCCTCTCAATTCACAAGATATTATTATTGACGAAGATGACAGAAATGATACCTTCATCAATGATGTCTGTACTTTATATGGTGACCCCACTGATGATAAAAATGAGGACCTGTATAATGATTTACTACCATCACCCGACATTCAGGATGAACCCATAGCAAATTCCCCAATAGACAACCAGATCCTTTATAATGATCTGCTTAAAAAGTCTGCAGACTGTTTTAAAATACAAACTCAGGATTCTGTGGATGACCTATTTAATTTAAAGAAGGTCTGGTGGACAATGTATACCATTGTTACAGTCCATAACTAAACCGATTCAACCATCTTTATTGACCCCCGTCTTTAACTAGGGTGGTAAATCCTTGAATTAAAAAACTATTAAGCCTGCGCCTACAGAACCATTGTATATCAGGGGACACCTAAAACCAGAATGCTTGGTTTTAGCAACCACATGGAAAAGGGCTGGAACACATTTAATAGCTGATGCTCCTCTAGAGGCTGCAGGGTTTGGGAAAAAGGGGTCAACATATGAAGCGTACCACATCAGAGTTCATAACACAGCACTGTTAGCAAGCTACATTAGATCACAATGGGATATGGTCCAAGAACATCTAGACTGCGTTCCTGAACCCTTCGCTAATTTTAAAAACGGTGTTTGCAGGTAAACAAGTTTCCAACAATATTATTAAAAATGAATTGGACGCACAGCGGGTAGGATAGTTGCAGAGTGCACACTCCTAAAACATTCTTGGCTTCGGAATTCTTGCTTCAAACTTGAAACTCAAGCCACTTTAACATGCCCATATAGAGCAATGGGTTTGGGAAAGAGGTTGATGACGCCCTAGAAAATGTTAAAAAATGCATGAAACTCCTTAAGTCATTGGGGCAGATCTCAAACAAACCTTATGTTCAACATGGGGTTTTTAATACACGACGTTCCTTTCGATGAAACACTTACCCAAGAACTTCCAGATCAGGTTACGGTCAGGGATCAATATCAACCCAATGGTACTCCTCTCAGGCACAGGCAACCCCATTTCAGTCCACCTGTGTCAAGGGGTTATAGGCGAGGAAAAGGTTGGGGCCGAAGTGCAGCCTATAGAGGCTCCTCCGCCCCAACAAAACAATGACACATCCATTCAGGTTCCCTCCCATGTTTCCCCAGTAGGGGGAGGCGCATTTCTCAATTCACCCACGCGTGGGAGAGGGTCACATCAGACCAGTGGGTGCTGTCCACCATGTCCAGATGCAATTCCATCGAATTTCTAGAAATACAGCGCCACATCCTCCAACATCCAGAAGTATGTTGCAGGAGCACTAGTTAATACTTCATCCAGAGATATAGTCTCTTCTAGGAAAAGGAGCAATAGAGCTGGTTCATCTGCACAAGGTGCACAAGGGTATGTGTTCAGTATGCTTCCTGGTGCCACAAGAAAGTACTTACCCATGTGCCCTGTGTTAGACCTGCACCCTTACATATGTCAAACTGCAAAAATTCAGAATGACCACCCTAAAGGAAGTAATTCCACTCTTAAAACAGGGGGACTACATGGCAACATTGGATATGAAAGATGCATATTTTCATATTTCAATGTTGCCAGTGCACCGAAAATATGTCCAGTTCAAAGTGGGGTCTACCCATTACCAATTCAGGGTGCTTCCCTTTAGCATAGGCTCAGCACCCAGGGTGCTTACCAATGTACTGGCAGTGGTAGCAGCTCATCTGTGCAGGCAATCGATCCCAGTGTACTCTTATCTGGACAACTGGCTCATAACAGGAGACACACCACAAATGTATCAGCAACACACCCAGGACACAATCAACCTATTGTTCCACTTCAGCTTTTCAATCAATGAGGAAAAAGTCAAGTCTCGTTCCCAGCCAAGTAAAACCGTTCCTGGGGAAAATAATTCGGAAAGAAGACACATTAGTCTTCACCTCAAGCGAGAGGGTGCAAAATATGCTGTTTCAAGTTCCACATTTTGTAGCCGGTCGTCGGATAACTGTTTGAAAGGCGATGCGCTTTCTTGGAATGATGGCTTCTTACATCTTTCTGATCCCAAAGGCAAGGCTGCGCATGTGTCCAATACAAGAGTGGGTAGCGAAACAGTGGTCTCAAGAAAACAGTCACTGTGACGATCTAGTGGTCTTTTTTTCGCAAACCTATCCTTCAAGCACTTCAGTTGTGGTGAAAAGAAAACCTATTGAAGGGCAAACCGTTTCTGAACCCTGCAGTGGAAGCTACTCTGAAAGACGCATCCCTTTCAGGACAGGGGAGCCCATTATCTTCACCAAACAGCGCACGACGTGTGGGCACACTCCATGACAACAATGTATATCAACCTTCTAGAGTTACTGGCAATATTCAATGCTTCTAGTGTTTGTACAGCTTTTGTGCCAGAGCTGTGTTTTTCTTTTCTCTCCCAAACCTTAAGAGTATTTAGAAATACTTTCAGTAGAGTAAATTGTGCTGTTCATCACATTACCAATTTAGGCGTGATATTCTATTATGGTTCTCTTGTTAATATTCAAAGCCCTACAAGCATTTCAACACGAACTGGCAGGCAAGACAGTTTCAGTCCTCAGACAGCACAACAACCAGGCTGTTACATAAACAAGGGACACAATCACAAAGTCTGTCCAAACTAGCTCAGAGGATTTGAAACTGGTATCTCAACAGAAACGTCTTCCTTCTATCACATGTTCCAGGGGAACACCACTGTTTAGCAGATGTGTTGAGCAGAAACCTGCAGCTTCCCGCGGGACATGAATGGGAATTAAACCCAGACATTCTAAACGTGTTCAAACACTGGGGACATCCAATCATAGACCTGGTTTAAGGGGAACGCACTGTGGATGAGTTGGTCAAGAACATTTGCGTATGATGTCCCCTCCCCCACAACACTGCTTTTGTCAAAAATGATTTGCACACCTGATCAGGTTGTCCCTTTGCTCTGCAGTCAAACTATCCAGCCTTTACAACATATTTTTCCAGCATCAAGGGACAACAAACCATCCACATCCTCAAACACTGAACTTGGCTGCTTGACTCGTGAAGTCATAGTGTTTTCCACTTAAATGGACCTTAAAGATGCATGGACATCTTAAAGGATGCACGGAAACAAAACACAAGACATTGTTATTTCAACAAATGGAAACTTTGTCTTCTGGTGCAAGACAAATAATGTCAACCCCATTGACGCCTACACCTTCTAACATAAAACGCTACCTACCATACTTGTTAGACTCAGGGTTGGTATTTAACTCTCTGAACGTCCATCTAGCTGCACTTTCACCATACACCACGTCACAAAGCACGGTATCCTGTTGGAGGGTTCCTGTGGCTAAAGCTTTCATGAAGAGGGTCAAAAGACTATGTACCCCCATTTCACAACACATATACTGCCTTTTCTCTCAGGGTGGGACTTAAATTACATACTTAAATTCGATTGTGGGGCCCCTTTTCAACCTATGCATGAAGCTAGTCTTAAACATTTCACCTGCTTTTCTAAAGGCCACATTTTCATAAGGAGAACTGCAAGCTCTCAGTTCAAGATCTTTTTGTAACCATTCATAAAGACCAAGATATATCCAAGTTTCCGACCATCGTGAGTTGCTGTGTCCTTTGAGTAACAGGACCTTAAGTTAACTGGGACCCATCCACCGACCTCATTGGCTGAGGGATGTCTTTGGATAGCAAGTCAATCTTTTGTTTGGCACAGGCTACATCAAAGAATTGGCCTGATACTCCGCCATCCACTAGTGCCTGGTTCCCAATCCATTGAATAGATGGATAAACAAAAGTCTATTGTGATGTAAAAGTGAGGAGCTTGGTAAGGAATAGTAGAACACGCTATACAGGAAAAGGTAGATGGAATGGCCGTTAAAATCTTCCCTGCACTTAACGGGTGGTATTGTTTCCCTTTTTATGGAAAACCCTTTTCTTACCGAATTCTATGGTGTCCTTTTTCTCTGCAATTATAACACAGATTTTGGTTCCTTCGGTTTTGTTCTTCAGAGGTCAGTGGGCCCATGAAACAGTTTTCAGGTTTGTGGTTATAGCATCGATAATCTATCATTCGGATTTCACCTTTCTGTTCTCCCATTCTTTAATCTAATCATACCACAAGGGATATATACTCAGATGTTGGGGGGGGTGGGCGGGATGGCTACTTGACTCATGGCATCCTTGAGGTCTTCTCTGAGCCCTCTGTAGAACAGAGTTCATTGGATGTATTCGGTCCAGGGGGTTTGAGCTGCAAGGTTATGAAACTTGGCGATATAAGCCAACAGTTCCTTGTGACCCTGTTTGATCTCCACAAGTTCGTTGCAAACTGTTTGTGTGGCGTATTGCCATGTTTTTGACAGTGGTGTAGAAATGATCATAATCCATGAGGAATGGGTCATTAAGAGTCCACATAAGGGGTAGCCCAAGCCAATGCGGTTTGTTTCTTGATTCAATGAAAAAATTGCCACTAGACCCTGGGTGGAAGCATATATAGGGTTGGGCGGTTCAGGAAATGTATCTTACATTAACGAAAGCCTGAAACGCCCGGGGATACCCACCATGTTTAGTAGGCTTGGATGGGGCCGGAATGTAGTGTGGCCTGTGTTACTATCTGCATTGTCAGAATGAGAGGCTGAGCGATTCGAGGATCCTGCTGCAGCCCCTCCTATTGCTCCCCATGGTTATCCTACCCAGGGAATTTTACTCTGCTACAAATCTACCTTGTTCTGGAGCAAAGACATCATTTGAAAAAGAAACGCATTCTCTTATTGAGTATCTGAAACCTCAGAATAGAGTTTTTGCATAGCCAATTTTTGGACTATATCTTCCATGATTCAGAAAAGACAATTGAGAAGGTCTCGCAATCTGTCAGATGGCGATGGCATTCACGCAGGTCTTGTAGGAGTCACGGACGATAACCTCTACCACTTCCATGTGAAATGAACCCTCCCATATATATATATTTCTGATGCCTTTGAATTTGCTTATTCACATGCTGTGCACAGTCTGACATCTAGTGGTAATTGCAGAGTATTGCATCTTGTCTTTCGAGGATCGAAAGAGGACTTTGACATGGGCATGCTTGTAACACTATCCCTAACGTGACGTGTACTCTACCCAAGATCCTTCACGTGTTGAGGTCCCTCAGATTGTTTTTTTCCTCCCAGCTAGCTGGTCCCCTTATGCGTAGCTCGAAATATTGCTAATACATTTTCTTTCCCACGACCTCCGGCCATTTAATATTCGTCCCATCACCGACGACTACTTAACAACCAACGCAGAAGAGCGCGGAAGACAACTCCAGACTTCGACAGCTGGTGCCCTGGCCGACGCTGTCGACCGCATGGCCTTGGCCCTCCGGCCAGGCCTACACAGTAGGGCGAGTGGGGTTTGGGTCTCTGTTTCTTTTAAAGAATGCATTTCCTTCTCCCCTCTTTTCCCTTCAGGTTTTGCTGTCGCTATAAACCTGAGCTATGGACAGGACACCTTTTAAATGTTGCCCTTCTTGCAAAGGCAAGTATCCCTGGAAAGACATGCACCGGAGGTGCAATAAGTGTCTACTTCAAGATCACCATGAGGAGTCCTGTCAGTCTTGCAAGCTTTTACGTCCGAAAAAGATAAAAGAACAGCAAGTGAAATGGTGGCCGGCCTGCGCCATGCAGCAGGCAGAGTGTAGCTCCCCCACCGCCACCTCGAGTGATGACGAAGTGAGCGACAGCCATGGCTCCAAACCAGAGGCCATTGACCTATCGTCGGAGCAGCCATGCTCCGAGGCGTCCGTCCCCGGCAGGCAGACCTCCGACGGGTTGGGGGGGGCTCACCTCCTGCATAGCACAGCGTTTGGTCCCCAAATAGCGTCCAACCACATAAACCTGTTGGAATTATTGGCAGTGTTCAAAGCCCTAAAAGCTTTTCAGACACAACTTCAGGGGAAGACAGTACTGGTCCTCATGGACAGCACCACAACCATGTATTACCTGAACAAACGGGGGCACACAGTCTCCAGGGTTATCCAAACTGTCCCTGAACATTTGGAAGTGGGCTCTCAAACGCGGGAGGTTTCTTCTGGGCCAACACGTTCCAGGGGAACTCAATCTTCTGGCAAACGTGCTTAGCAGAGACTTCCCTCTACCCACAGAGTACAAATGGCAGCCACACGAAGACATTGTCTCTGACGTCTTCACGGAATGGGGCTTCCCAGAGATCGACTTGATTACAACTCTGGAGAATGCACAATGCCAAGATTGCGCCTCCAGGTACCCCCAGAACCGCTCCAATGGGAACGGTCTCTAGATAAGATGGTCAGGGGAATTTGTCTACGCTTTTTCCCCCGACTCCCCTATTCAACAAGATCGTGCACAAGATGGTCCAGGAACCATTCACGATGATTCTGTGGCCCCCATGTGGGCCTGCCAACCCTGGTTCTCCCACCTGATGGCGATGTCAATATCTCCTCCGATGAAGCTACCTTGCCCATTCAACATGCTTTCACAAGACGAGGAGGACACATTCCATCCTTGCCCGCAAACTCTCAATTTAGCGGCCTGGCTCCTGAAGTCAGAGCGTTCGGGTACCTTCAACTTCCTCAGAGATGTATGGATATTCTTAAAGAGGCGAGAAAGCCTAAGACCAGACATTGCTACTCCAATAAGTGGAAACACTTTATCTGGTGCAATTCTAAGAGCATCAATGCCATCAGCTGCTCTTTCACTCACATTGTGTTATACCAGACTCATTTGCTGGACTCAGGTCTGGTTTTTAATTCACTGAAAGTCCACCTGGCTGCACTTTCAGCATACACTACGTCCCAAAGGAAGGAGTCATGGTGGAAGAGCCCAGTAATGAAAGCATTTATGGAAGGGGTTAAAATACTTCATCCCCCTTTTTCAAACCCAGCTCCTGGGTGGGATTTAAATGTTGTATTAACTAGACTAATGGGATCTCCCTTCGAACCTCTGCATAAGGCTAGCCTTAAGGCTCTCACTTACAAGACTGCCTCCCTAGTGGCAGTCACTTCAATTAGAAGAGTCAGTGAATTACAGGCCCTTTCAGTTCAAGATCCGTTTGTTACAATTCACAAAGATAAGGTGGTTTTGCGCACTCACCATAGGTTTGCGCCTAAATTAATTTCAAAGTTCCATGTGAACCAATCAATAGAACTGCCCACCTTCTTCCAGAACCCCACTACCGTGGCAGAAAGAAGCCTACACACACTTGATGTGTGTAGAGCGGTCATATATTATCTGGAAAAAACAAGACCTCTAAGAAAGACGAATCCGTTTTTCGTTTCAGTGGCAGCTTGTAGCGAAGGAGATCCTGTCTCTAAGTCAGCCACCTCAAAGTGGATTGTAAACTGCATCACACTCTGCTACACTCTTGCCAATAGAGATCTGCCCTTCAAGCCTAGAGCACACTGTACTCGGGACACTAGGGCTTTCATAGCATCCATTGCAAATGTTCCTCTCTAATCCATTTGCAAAGCAGCAACCTGGAGTTCTGTACACATCTTTACAAAACACTACTGCCTAGATACTCACTCTAGGACTGATTCTCAGGTGCGACAAGTGGTACTAAAATCCTTTTACTACTGTTCCTTCTCACAGCCCACCTCCAACTCTGGTTGCTGCTCGCTAGTCTATGCACAGCATGTGACTCTAAGCAGATTCACAAGCATCAGAAGACATGCATTACTTACCGTAATAGCATTTCTGATGATTGTATCTGCTTAGATTCACCTGCGCCCACCCTTCCTCCCCGCTCGGAGTAGAAGGAACATAGACCTCTTACTACATTCTCTGTATTTGTACTCGCTCACGTTAGTCATAAGGCTCCCTCACGGCAGAAAAAAACACAACCAGAGGGACCTCAACGCGTGAAGGATCTTGGGTACACTACACTTCACTTTGGGGATAGTGTTACATGCACGCCCATGTCTGTCCCTTTTCGATCCTCGAAAGACAAGATGCAATACTCTGCGATTACCACTAGTTGTTGGACTATATGCACAGCATGTGAATCTAAGCAGATGCAATCATCAGAAATGCTATTACGGTAAGTAATGCATTTCATATATCTCAATAAAACATAGAAGTATTCCTTTCCCGGGCAGAGTCGGTTTACACAGTGAGCCTCCTTATTAGGGAATTCAGAGTATCTTGGGCCAGGTTCTGGAGTGAGGAATAAACAGACAATAAGCAAGAGAATTAGGGATTATACTTGATAATATGTGTCCCGTTCCCCCCCCTCACTGCCCATTCCTAACTGTTTCTACCTATTCTCTCCTGACCCAGACTCGAACCATCAGGATTATTCTACCATTCCTGTTCCACAGGAGTGGTTAACCCACACACAGTGAATATGACTAATGGACTGAATGAAGGGTTACTTCTTTGGAAGGCTTCTCAGTAAATCAAACCAAACACTGCTACACTACAGGAACAGACTGTCCCCAAAAACGTAGAACTGGGAAACAAAAACAGGATGCTAAATACCTAATAATGCAGTACCTATAAATGCAGCATCTTCTCGAGGTCCGTCCCTCATGAACAGGCTGTGAAACGCAAATCTGCGCGTCTCTTGGGATTTTATGGAAGACCTTCCTCGTTTGCAAGGCATTGCATTACACCTATCCATGGTGTCAGGTAATATTTTACATTTAGAGCTAAATGTACATCACTTGTGAGAACCCCAGAACTTTTTAGCTTGACTGGTAGATTAGATTTCCCTATACCTCAGTGAGTGGGAACCTTTTTCCACACTCTGATCCTTTTACTCTTTTTATGGGTGTCATTTTTAAGATACTCCATAATGTCCTTTTCATTGTATCCTATGTGACAACTTTTGGTATATACTTTTTACTCTTACGTCCCGTCCCCTTTCCTCCATACTGCATGGGCGTCCCTTCCAAGGGACGGGAGACGGAACCTTTTTCACCAGGAAAAAGCCTTCTTCCCCTTTAAATTTAGAGGCGTGTGGGGGTGCGGCACAGGGAGCATGCGCTGCCCTGACTCCGCCCTCTGGCGCCACAGCTCAGTCCCCTTTTCTGCGTCGACGGGAATGGGCCGAATTCACCAGCGCTAGTGGATACACGACTCGAGGTCCCAGGTTATCCCACGGATACTTCTGTCTTTTTTGTCTTTCTTATCATTCAGGTACTCGGTCCTCGGGCGTCACGCTCCTCCCCGGCGCATGTCGACTGCCACAGGGTTCAGCAGGTGTCCATCCCCTGCAACGGGCTCTTCCCAACTGGAGATCCCCACGCCCTCTGCCTACGTTGCCTTGGCCCAGACCACTGTTGGCAAGCTTGTTCAGCGTGCAACGCCCAAAATCGCTGAAGAACAGACTAGCCAGGTGGAGGGAGCTCTTCCAGAAGTCGCCTCCAGAAGACCTCAAGAGCTTTGTGAAACATCGAGCCAGGCCCAAGGTAGCGCCTCTATTTTCCATCGCACCCCGCAAGGGAGACTCCTTGCCAAGGACTCGCCCACGCGGGAGGGACCACTCGGGTCCTTTTATCAGCACGTGCACCGAGGCTGATTCAGCTACCAGCCCTCGGGCGTAGTCCACGTACCCCAGCCTCCGGCTCAAACTACTCCTCCACCTCCTCAGGATCCTCCTGATCCACAGGATACGGATGAGGAGGAGGATCCTAACACGCCATTGCAGGTCTGGTGGAGTACCTGGGCCTACCTCAGCCCGAGGTTGAGCAGCTGGCATAGGGGGTTCTAGCTGAAGTCCTCGCACAACGCCCCTCTGCCAAAATGGGAATTCCTTTGCAAACCGATGTAGTCTCCCTCTCCAAGAAGGGTTGACTCAAGCCATACTCTGTCCAGCCGGTCAATCGACGCCTGGACGCCAAGTACAGGCAGATGAAGGGGGATACACTCTTGCTATCGGCCCATCCTCAGCCACACTCCTCAGTGATCGCTGGAGCATCACTATACTACAAGCCTCACTCGTCCTCAGCCTCCTCCTCAGCGACACTGCTAGGCAAGGAGGAGAAGATCTTGGAGGTGTACAGGAAGAAGCTGTATTCCAACGCGTCCTTGCATCTTCGTTAGGCCAAGGCCGATGCCATGCTGGCTGCCGCTAACCAAAGGTTATGGCGGGAAATTACAGATTTCCTCCCGAATTCCCTTTTTAAGGCATGACTGGCTGAGGCCAAGCTGGTGGCGCAGGACCTCATGGAATCCACTTTGGCCCATATCGACACCTCTGGCCATGCCATCTGTATCGCCACGGACATGAGAAGGACAGCCTGGCTCTGGGCAACGAAATTCAACCCGGATGTCCAGGAACGCATATTAGATCTGCCGTTCGAGGGGGGACCTCTTCCACTCCTCCACGGATGAAGAGCTGGACAAGAAGAAAAACAGCTCACAAACGGCCAAGTCTTTATCCATCTTGACAAAGACCATGCCCAAGTTGTAAACCCAGTCACAGCAGCGCTCCGACAGGGGACGTACGTACGAAGGGTTCCGCGGCTTCCAGGAACGGAGATCCAGGCAGCCTGACCGCTCGCTGTCTCAGAACCGGCGCAAGCAACAAAAAGCGGGGGCAGGGGTGGGGAGTAGGGGCTTTTTCCAGTCCCCCTCCTCCGCGACAGCCTCTGACGGAAAGAAGGCATGACACGTCCCTCTGGGTCCACGTCCCTCCAGTGGGGGGCAGGCTTTCTCTCTACACACATTTCTGGCGTCAGAACTTCGCGGACCCCTGGATCCTCTCTGTAGTATCCACGGGGTACTGCCTACCCATCCCAGCCTCTCCTCCACTCCCTCAAGTTGGGACAGCAACTCTTCTGGCGGAGATCCGGTCGCTCGTAGAGAGCCAGGCAGTGGAGGAAGTCCCAGCCTCCCAGCGAGGCTTCAGCTTTTACTCCAGGATATTCACCTTTCAGAAGAACCAGGCGGGCCTGAGAGTTGTGCTGGACCTTTCCACCCTCAGCCTCTCCTTACCCCTGAAAAAAATTCAAGATGGTTATGCCAGCTTTTGTAGCGGAGACATTGTGCAAGGGAGACTGGACGAGCTCCGTGGATCTGAAGGATGCGTACCTACACGTCCCGATTTGGCAGCCCCATCGTTCTTTCCTTCAGTTCAGGATCATGGGCTACCATTTTCAATACAAGGTCCTTACTTTTGGTCTCAACCCGGCCCCCAGGGTCTTTACCAGGTTCAGGAATACAGTGGCTGCCCTCCTCAGAGCACAGGGCCTCCATATCTACCCATACCTCAACAACTGGCTCGTCGGGGCTACCTCTCCGGAAGCGGTTCACCACTCTTCCCATGCCCTTATGAAAATGCTGCACGATCTGGGTTTCTCGCTCAATCTCAAGTCGCAGCTGCAGCCCACGCAAACTGACATTCTTGGGCCTCATCTGGGACACGTGCTCCGGGAAGGTATTTCCGTCGGAGGACAAGACCCTGGCCATCAAGAGGGCCTCCGCCCATTTCCTCAGCAGAGAGGTCACCTCGGCTTGGTAGTACCAGCATCTCCTGGGTCTCTTGGCGGCGGTCCTATTAGCCGTTCCACACACAAGACTGAAGATGAGGATTCAGCTGCACTTCGTGGCCTGATGGAATCAGGAGCAGGGCTCTCAGAGAGGATCAACGTTCCTCCATCTCTCCACCCGGACCTAACATGGTGGTCCAGGGACTGCAACCTACAGAGGGGCAAGCCCTTTCCGGCCGCCCACCCCACAGGCCACCATCAGCAGAGACTCCTCGTTCGAGGGCTGGGGAGCCACTGTTGACAATCTCTCTGTCCACGGCCCCTGGACTCGACAGGAGCAGGAATACCACTCAATTGGTTACAGCTGAATGCCATCTGGCTAGCGCTCAGAGCATTCCTACCACTTCTCAGGGGCATGGTTGTCCCCATCCAGACAGACAACTCGATCAGCATATACTACGTCAACAAGCAGGGAGGCACCAGATCCCCTCCTCAGTGCAGACTGGCAATCAGCATGTGGGAGTGGGCCCTGGAAAACAGCATCTACCTCACGGCAGTCCACCTCTCGGGGGAAGCCAACCTGGAGGTGTACAGGCTCAGCAGGTTGGGAGCAGACAATTACGAATGCTCAGCATGGGGGCAGGGTCATCCACCACTTGCCATAGAAACTAGCCCTCACAGCGAACCGGAGCAGGTAATGCTGCAGCACCTCAGCCTCTCTCAGGCTAATCTCAAAATCATACAGGGCGCAAGGAGCAAGGCTACCAGGGCCCAGTATAAAAGTAAATGGCCCAGATTCTGCCACTGGGCAGAGTCCAAGGAAATCGACCCACTGGCATGTACTTTGGACGATGTGCTCTCCTTCTCGGCACACCTCGCCCACTCTGGTGTGCAGGTGGACACCTGCCGTACATACCTCGCAGCCATCGGGGCTTACAGGAACACAGAGGAGGGGGATCTTCTCCTCCTCCAATACTATCATCAAGAAACATCTGACAGGGCTTGCAAGGCTCTACCAGCCCGTCAAGAGGCTGCACCCTGTGTCTGACCTCAACATAGTCTTGGGCTCCCTGGCACACAAACCGTTTGAGCCAATGGCGTCCACGGACATCAGGCTGGTCACCATCAAGACGGCCTTGCTAGTCGGCCTCACTTCGGCTCGTAGTAGAGTCAGCGAAATACAGGCGCTGGTCGCCTCGGAATCATATACTACCTTGCACAGGGACAAAGTAGTCCTGTGGACACACCTGGCATTTCTGCCCAAGTTGCCGTCTGCTTTCCACTTGAAGAAATAGTCCTTCCTACGTTCTTTGCCGATCCCAAGGATGAGGCACAGAGTGCTGCACTGCCTGGATGTCAGACAGGCCCTGAAATTTTACTTGGACAGGACCAAGGGCTTCTGCAAATCAGACGCCCTGTTTGTCACTTTCAGAGGCTCAAGACCAGGCGATCAGGCCTCCAAGTCCTCCATATCACGCTGGATGGTCTCGGCCATCAAAGAGGCGTACGAGGGCCAGCACAAGCCTCTTCCGGCCAACATGCACGCCCACCCAGTCGGGGCCAAGACAATGGCCATTGCATTCCAGTGCCATGTCCCTTGGCTGGTCATAAGCAGCGCGGCCACTTGGCCCACTCCCTCGGCTTTCTGCAAGCATTACTGTTTGGATGCCGGCTCTAGATCTGATGCGGCTTTCGGACAGGCGGTTCTCAGGAACCTATTTGCTTAAGGAGGGTCTTCTCTCCACCCTGGGGCTACATTCAGTTGTAATCGCCCAAGCGGTATGGCGGAAAGGGGACGAACGTAAGAATAATTATAAGTTACTCACCGTAGTGACTAACTTACTCTGCGTCCTTAGTCCCCTTTCCTCCATACGTCCCACCAACCTCCCCCCCTAATAATACTGGTGTCATTAGGCAATGTTAAATCTATTGTTGACGCGCCAATGTGGACTGAGGTGTGGCGTGGGGGGCAGAGTCAGGGCAGCGCATGCTCCCTGGGCTGCACCTCCACGCTCGTCCAAATTTAAAGGGGAAGAAGGTTTATTCTGGTGAAAAGGGTTCCATCTCCCATCCCTTGGAAGGGACGCCCATGCAGTAAGGAGGAAAGTGGACGAACGTATAAGGACTAAGAGTACGTTAGTCACTACGGTGAGTAACTTATAATTTATTGTTAGAGTTGTCCTTTGGGCTCCCCTTTAACATTCTCTGGCAAACCGTGTGAGAACTACAGTTCCCAAAGGTAGAAAGGATATTTCTATCCCTTCTACATTTTGTCAGGTGAAAACCAGCACACCCCATCTAATGTGGTGCGCTGGGGAGATACAATGTATCCCCTTTCTCACTAGCACTGTAACAGTTCTGTTACAGGAACTAGCTTACCTTAAATGGCTGGTGGCAGTGAACTTTTTGACAAATTTGGTGCACCATTACCACTGGCTGTTTTCACAGCTGTGGTAAAGGCACCCATGGGTGCTCATTTTACCAAAATGGCCCTGTCTTCTTTTTTTGCCATTTTCGTGCGTCTTGTTCTTTCCCCTGCCCTCCAGAAAAGGAAAGTCCTATGTGCGATTTTTATCTTCTGCAGGAGACCTCGGTCAATCCAGCCCAAGGCTTCAGAGTGTCTGTGAAGGCAGGAAGCGGGGGAGAAGTCCAAAACTCTGCAGCCCTTTGTCTTCCAGTCTGCCTGTGAGAATCCAGTTCAAACTGGGAGGCTGGCTGTCCTGAAAGGACTGCCATCTCCCCAAGTTTGAATGTTGCAGGTCTGTTTGATTCTCTGGGTTCCTGCATAAAAGTCTGATCCTTGAAGCTGAAGAGGTAGTCTGCCAGTGGACCTGAATCCGAAGAGGAAGATGAAGAATCCGAAGAGGAAGATGAAGAAAACTCAGCTGAGACGATTTCCAGCGACCGGAGGGCTTGCTGTGTAACCGGAGCCTGCTGTTACCTTACACGATGTCCCCACCCTGAGCCTGGTGATCTACTAAACTCGAAGATCTGCATTTTGAGCCATGCCACATCGTGCTGCGACCTTACGGGGCTACAATACCCCAATAACCTGGGACCTCGAGTCAGTGTGCAGTGCATGGTCTTCCGAATTCTGAATCGAGCTGTAACTTTGGTGGCATTCTGCAGGACTTCCAGTAACGTGAATAGAGTTTCGAAAAGTCCCCTCATGAGAGTGCTGGACCTTGGAAGTGACGAGAATCCGACCAGCAATATTCAGTCCTCTGGCTCCTGAAAAGGGTGCCAAAACCACAGAGCTGCATCCAGCCGCGAAGAAACACTTGCCTGGAGCCTTCCCCATTGATCCTTGCTGCAAATTCCCGTCCAAAGTCAGTCTTCATGACAAAGGAATCCAATGACTGGGTTTTTGGCTGCAGATCCTGAAGTCTTCCTGCTGAGGTACCTTAAGCCTGTGTGATTTCTGCAAAACTTTTTTTTTTTTTTTCTTCTGTGATTGGGAGTCCACTCATCCATTTCACCCAGGCCCACTGCTGGAATCCTCCTGTGGTGTCTTCTCAGAAGTCTCTGGTCACCCAAGTATTTAAAAGTGTACTTACTTGTAAATGAGTTGGTTGGTAATTGTAACTCTGAGCATGAGCAGTTACAAAAATATATTTACGGATATTATTGGCTGTGCCTCTTCCCAAAAGTAATGCTGTTGGCTTCCCGAACTATTTCTTCCAGAATAGTAGTGTGTAAATTCACCAACTGGGTCTTGCTTCCCCCTGATCTGCTTTTTAGCCTGTCTAAACTAAGCCTGCCTTGGGTTTTACCTACCTGGAATAACATAGAGCCAATTCTTAAAGTGTAACATTGGGTTTTGCTTCCCGTTGTCTGTTTTATTCAGATGCTAAAACAGTCATTGGTTTATAGCTACCTTCTACGATGTTGACAGCTCCTTAGTGCATGTCTTTTAGTTACCTTGGTCTGCCTTGGGCCATCCTAAAATAACTTCGAAAATTATTTCTTACCCTAGTCTGTGTTCCACTCAACCGAAAAGCAACTGTAATAGTATATTACTAACTTAGGTTTTACCTGCCTAGAATTGCTGGGTGTCATTCTTAAAAAGTGTTCTGTGGGTGTAGCTGACCTTGGTCTGCCTGGTGCAAACCTAAATTAGTGTACATAGTTCTTGCTTACCTTAGTCTGTGTTCCACTAATCTGAAAAGCATCTAAGTGTATATTGCTCCAAAAGGTCTTCCTCATCTAGTATAGCTGTTTTTCTGAATGTGGTTATAGATTTCTACTGTTCCTTGAATAAGTATTCCACTATTCAGAAAAGTATACTTGCAGGTTGGTTTACTAAGTGATTCCTTAACAGAGTGTCACTGCACAACTGCTAGGGTTTACTGCCCTTGTATTACTGAAAGTAATTAGAAAGTAACTTATGGTTAAAGCTGTGTCCTATAATAAATGACTTGCCTAGAAATACTGTTAGTTTTCTGAACAAGGTGTATGCTTTGGTCTGTGTACCTTACAGCATTGTGCTGTGTTTTTATAATGTGTTTATAATTCTATCACCGCATAAGATTTATCTTGGCCTAACTTGTATTTGTAATAAACCTTTTCTTTTATACTACTTCTGGTTGGCAGTGTTTCTGTTGAACCCTTGGTATACTAAAAGTTCTTTGTACCTTCCTACAGCTCTCTCTCCCATCGAAGATGAGCCTCGCTGCTCTGTCTACAATGCCATATACTCAGGTGGTACAGCCTTATTTTAAGATTGGAGTCTTGTACTGTCTCAGTTGAATGGTTTTACTAAGCCCTTAGTTGGACTTCAGAAACATTGTCCTAACAATAAGTGATTTCAATGTTGGGTTTGAGGACCTTGTGGGCAGCTTCCTAGGCCTTTGCCTTAAACAAGCAATGTGTGATAGCACTCATACCAAGGGTCGTATCCTATATTGAATCTTACATAGGAATCTAGAGCTTACCAATGTCATTCTTGCTGACGTTTCTTGGTATGGCCAGACATTTTTTTCAATACACCCAGTTGAAATTCCATTTCAAAATGGACCCTTCACTCATCTCTTGTAGAGATCATTGCATGCTGACACAAGAGAAAATACTCTTTACTGGTCAATAGTCAAAGTCAAAACCTTGATCAGTCTTTCAACATCTATCAATTAATGTCTCCTTATAACAATATTATCAGTAACCTAGCCAAACCTGTTAAAGCCTAAATCTGAAACTGTCTCTGTTCAATGGTGTTACTTAGTTGGACTTCAGAAAAACAGTCCTAACACATGGTCCAGGGGTAAAGGACCTTTTCCCATCATGAAGTTTCCTGTCTTTGGGTGTCCACCATCCTGGTTTGGTCCTTTGTGGGAATATCTAACCCACCCCACAGCTGGTTACTCTAGCAAGTCCCAGCTTCAAATCTAGTTTACAACTAATAGACTAGCTACAATCTTTCTTCAGATACAGTTCCCAAGCATGTTTCTGCTTCGAATCATTATCAGGAAATGTGTACAATTACTGTGTGCCCCGTGCACACTACTGTATCCTCTGTGTAAACATTGTCACTCTTTTCTTTGTTTTTCACAATATGGTCTAAATATGATGTAATAATTACCACACAAACAGTACTAACACACCATTGCTTAAGACATTGGTTTTGTGACTCAGTACTGTACCAAGTATTATGCTATCTGTATTGTTTTTATTTGATGAAGCATGAGTACTAAAGATGTTTGCCCAGCCACAGGGCATGACCTGCTGAATAAAGCAGTCTCTTGTGCATAACATTTTTGTCCCAAGATATGTGCATGCATTAAATCCAGAAACCATTCCACCATACTTACTTTTGAATAGGATAGTAGTGTCAACAAACTGATATCTGGTTGGAGCTCCACCCCCCCTTTGTTTTCCACTAAGCCCTTGTGAGGGAGGTCTAGGCTGAGTGGAAGTTCTGACAAACCAGCTTGGTTGGTCATCTGACACAGTCCCCAGCCACCATTAGTGATTTGGCCATCCCATTTTTGCAGTGGACCTAAGACCTTGCTTCTTCCCTCTTGCTGCTTTGTTCTGCTAAGTGGAAGAAGCAGGTCTGCTAATCTACTGAAGGAGTTTTTCTCGACGATTCCTGCTGTTTTTGCCACTAGCAATTACTTGGCCACATGGGTACAGTGGTTTTTTTTGTTGCCACTGGAATTCTGGTCTGGGCTTTCTGAACATTCCGGCTGGCTCCCCACATCTGCCTGTTGGAGCCATCCATTCTGGAACAGTTTTCAGTGCTGTTTACACTCAGTTTCTTCCACTTGACTGTTGGTTGCTGCGGGTGTGCTAAGACTCCAACACACTCCCTGATCTGCTGCTTGGGATGTCTGAAGGTGCCTCCAGCCATTGTCGGTGTCCTCTGACAGTTTTCTGCTTAGCTGCCTGCCTTATTTGTCCACGACCTGCCAGGAGCCATCTCTGTGCGTTCCCTCGCCTTCCCTAGTCTTAATCGCTGAAATCTTCACTTCAGGCTTGAAGGTCGATGAGTGGGAAGGTCCTTTGTTCCTTGTCTGGGTCATTGCTCGTTCAGAGTGCAGTCCCCTGGGCACCAGATCCTGAAAACGGTATCTGGAAAAAAAGCCATGTACTTGCAGGGTTTTTTCGCTGTGATAGATCTCTTTTTGCAAGAACTGGCGATGTGGGTACTAACCTCAGTTCTGGGGTGGGTGATTCTCCAGCGTGGGGTCTGGCATGGATTCACATGCTCATGAATATTCCCCGTCGTCTGGCTGCAAATCCTCGGTAAAAGAAGAAACAGTTTCACTTTCACTTACAAACTGTATTTCTATTCAAATCACTGAACTCTAGTTCTTTCTGCCCCTAGCCAGTGACTGCCCTCTCCCTAAACCTGTGTATTTGCATTATTTGTAACACTGTGTGCCAAATAGTAAAAATTATTATGTGGAGTGTTGGTGTAGGCCTTATTTTATATATTTGCCCTTTTGGGGGAAAAGAAATCTACATTTTTCTTCCATCTCCTTGGTATATATGTTGGGTGCTAACCACAGGTCTAGGGCCTTCCAAATATAACAGGGAACTGTACTTAATTGTGCATTGCAATAGGGGGCTTTACCAGATTGTTAGGTTTTGATGTTCCCTTGTTCTCTCTGAGGAACCAGGAATGAGACGTGGACACAGAGGACTTAAGTTTGTGGATATACATTTTATTGAAATAATAAAGGGGTTTGGGAAAGGCCTCACTGTCCCTAATTTAGGAGATACTTCCCTACGTCAACCAAAAACTAAAGGGGTCTGTCCGTTGTCAAGATGTCCAAAGCAAAAAAGGCCTGTGTCTGAAATCCTATCCTCGCCCTCACTCTAAAATAACTATAAGGTGCTAAGGGTAATGTCTTTGACTTCAAAGAGCGTACAAATGTTGAAAATTCAACAGAAATCTCCAATTAATGGTGTTCACATTTCCAGGGGATGATTCCCTTCCCCAGGTTTCTCTTCACCAAAGTAAAAAGTTCAAAAAGAATAACCGAGTTCCTGTAGCCCAAGAAGATGACTCACTCCTCCTCGTGTTGTAATTCACTCCCGGGGAAATTACTCCCTTCCTCAGGCTTTCTCATAATGCAAAATCCTAATGGTATGAATCTTCCTTTAGATTCCTGCTTTAGAATGCCACAACTCGGGTGTGGATTCCAGACTCGCACAACACCTAGTATACTCCACTTCCAGGTCTGTTATACAATTCCTTTAAAGAATGGGTGTTGCTCTTCTTTTCTGTTTTGCTTCATTTCTCTAGGTTGCCTGATATACTCTCCTGTCAGGTCTCTTGCACAGTTCTTTTCAAGAAGGGGTGTGGCGCTTCCTTTCCTTTTTTATTCAGTTATCTAGCTTGCCTGGTGTACTCTCCTGCCAGGACTTTCAACACAACATCCAACAGCTTCGGGACCAAGGGTGCATTTAGCTTCCCCAAGTTCCCCTTTCCTTTTGGGCTACTTGTATTTTCCTTCTTCCCCAAGTACTGGGACTATGAAGATTAGCCACGTAGCAAGCTGTATGGATTTGCACCCACTTGTACTTAGGCGTGCCTTCTCCCACTCCCTCCTGGTGCCCCAGCCTTTTACTATGGGCTCCCCGGTGCTTGAGAGGCTTCTGTAGCTTCTCCGATCCCTGTTCAGGTCCTGTTTCGCGTCTGGTCTCTCTTCGGTTCGGAGGGCTCAGCTCTGTGGCGGATGGCGTTCGGCTTGTCGCCCTGGCTTCCCTTGACGGCACAAAGCTTCTTCGTGTCATTCGGCGTATCTGGCGCCTTATGGGAGTGTGCCACCAACACAATAGCGCCACCTTGACTGCTCTCCGCTCTTCAGCTTTACTCGCTTTCTCCTTTTCCTCCACAATTATCATGTGCCTCTGTCGTCTGTCCTCCCGACAACTTGGTTTCCGGCATAAGCTAGCCAGTCGGATCCAACTGTATTGCTCAGCTGTTCCATCTTTGAACTCCCGCGCTGAGGAAGGGAGATGCTCCGAGCCAATCTGATTTCACCAACTACTAGACTACTTGTTTTGCTTCAGTTAAGCAATCTTCATTCTGGTTCCCTCTTCCTCGTTTTAGTGTTTGTCAGTAGGGTGGTTTCAGAATATTGAAGGACATTGTCAAGATGCTTTGTGGGTTACTGAGGGGGGATTGCAATATACCAACAAAGCATGTGGAAAGGAGGGGATATCCCTGAAAACGGGATACCATGTTTCATCTGATAATGTCTCACGGGTCACTTCCCCCCATGCGATCCGCCCTCAAATAGCTGCCCCCAGGGTCTGGATCAGGGAGAGGCTGCTGTCAGCTGGCCACATGAGAGGCCAGCCACGGGAAAGGAGTGATAACATCATCGGATACATCACATCTCCCTCCTCGTAAATTTATGTTGGGTACTTAACTGTGTTAGGGAACCAACATCTAGGCAGGGGGTAAGGGGAATCCTTTAAAACCATTGGTGTTTTTGAATAATATGCAGAGTATCTTTATAATGGTATGTAAGTAAATATTTGAACTGATAGATGACCATGTGTACATTTTTTCAGTATATCAGTCCGGTGTATTTTCTAGAGTTGTGTGTGGACTAATTGTACCTTTATGTCAGCCTGTGCCCCTACATGAGAGTTGAGGCTTTTCACTCTGTCTGTTACCTAGCTTTAACGGGGGTTTGGCTTCTCTTTTTGTCAGGTGTTAGTCCCCAGAAAGGTTGTAGATCCCTCCACAGAGGGTTCAAAAAAAAAGGTGCCATTACATCTTTCCATCAACTGCGATATTTCTCATTTATTTTTCAGGAGGAAGAGTGCTGCTTGCCTTTCGTTACTAAAGAGGTTCAGACAGTGGAAAAAGGAAGGGTTATGGGGAGTAGATTTTGAAAAGCAAGCATTTAGGAGCCTGCCCTTGGTTCTCAACTGTTCTCAATGTTTTTACAGTCATTTTATCAATGTCTCTTTTTTTCAGTATTCCGAAGAAGTTTTGGGAGTCTTCAGGAGCTACAAGTTGGATGATACACAAGCATCACGAAAGAAGTTGGAAGAACTGAGAGCTGGGGGGGAACATGTCTACTTTGCAAAGTTTTTAACAAGTGAAAAGGTATTGCTACCCCAATTTCCCACAGCAAAATAATCTTAGTCTGCCATCTCGCATCACATTTCATAATATTAGTGTCAAAGCCATGTATCTTTAAATGTTGTCCTAGTTCTGCATTGCCCGAAAGTGTTGCATTGTCAGTTCTTAACCTGTAATAAATAGTGTTTTGTATTGAAGTTTCGAACCTATGTATGCCTTTTTGCCAGTTCCTCTGACTTTCCTGTGCCCTGTGATGGTATGGCACTGGGGGATTTTTCTAAGAATTATCACAAAGTCCCTTGCCTGACTCTGGAGACGACGACGGAGATGACTTTTAGCCTGGTGGCCAATTGGGACCAATAGACTGGTTCCCAGTTGGACAGGATCCCAATCCCCCCGTTCCTCATCCCAGATCTTCGTTGGTGACTGATGGACTGCAATATGGCAGTGGGAGCCTCCTTATCCTGACCAGAGACCACCCTGGTGGTGAAGACTGATTACTCACTGTCGGGCTAGGGGCTACTCTAGAGGTCTACTCCATTTATTGCGTTTGGTCCAGGGTGGAGGCCCTCTTGCGCATCAATCTGCTCGAGCTCCGGGCAGTGGGCCTGGCTCTCAAGGCTTTTCTGCCTCTAGTCAGCGGCTCTACGGTTCTGGTAAGGACTGACAACTCGACAACAATACATTATTTTACCTGAACAAGTAGGGTGGCACTCGTCCCCCCCGCACCGCACTTCCCCCACTCCTGTGCATGGAGGCAGTGGCAATATGGGAATGGGCCCTTAAGGAAGGGATTCAGATTTCAGCAGTCCACCTCCTGGGGGACAGCAACGAGGACCAGCTGAGCTGCTTGGTGTTCAACACCTACTAGTAGGAGTTACACATCAACTCCTTGTTGCCCCTGTTCAAGAGATGTGGGTTTCTGGATCTGGAATTGTTTGCATCTCCTCAGAATTCCAAGTGTCCCCGCTTTGCCTCCTGAGCGGGCTGGGGTAGAGTCAGGGGGTCTCTAGGAGGCCCATTCCAGCCCTACTGGCACGGCTGCAGTTATTAGTTTCCTCCTCCACTGTTGCTAGAGCGGACTCCCCGCAAATTACGGACTTCAGTGTGCTGCAGCCTCATCCTGATCCCCCCCGTACTGGCTGTAAAGGGTGTGGTTCTTGGTCCTTCTGCAGTTGTGCTCCCAGGGCCTGTCCATCTTTCGATCCCCAGCAGGTGCTTCCTGACTCAGCAGAGCAGGGCAGTGGAGCACATGGACCAGGCCAGACTGGCCCTTGCAGCCTGGTGTTCCTGACCAGCTTAGGTTGCAGCATGCACAGTTTTCAAAGGACAACTTGGGGCATCATACAGGAGGCTGTCTACACAATCTGAGTATAAGAGCAAGTGGACTATAGATTTTGCCACTGGGCTCGCGCCAAGGGACTGGACCCCCTCCCGAGCTCCGTGGATGACGTTCAGGTGTTTTCTGCACATCTGGCTCATTCTGGCGTTCAGGTGGATACTGTCGCACCTATTTGCAGGAATTGGGGCTTACAAGAATTCCCCTGAACATGTCTTTTCGGCGGCCAACTCGGTGGTTAAGGTGCACCTCAAGGGGTTGTCCAGGCTCTTTCCAATGGTGTACAAGCCACATCTGGTCTGGGACCTCAATGTGGTTCTCGCAGCCTTGCAGCACGCGCCCTTTGAGCAGATGGCCTTGGACATCAGGCTGGTGACAACGAAGACAGTGCTATTGGTGGCGCTTACCTCTGCATGCAGATTCAGCGAGCTGCAGGAATTGTCATGCAAGCCCTTCACCACGTTTCACAATGACAACGTCGTCTTGCACACTCATCCAAACTTCTTGCCAAAGGTCGTCTCTCTGTTCCATTTAACTCAGGAAAACTGCTTGTTGGTGTTCTTTCCGAACCTGCAGTCGGAGGCAGAAAGGACTCTGCATTCTTTGGACCTCCAAGAGGATCCTCAAGTTCTACACCTCTGACAAAATCCTTCAGGAAGTCTGAGGCATTATTTATCACCTTCGGGGGCTCGTCCCAGTCTTCCAAAGTTCTATCGCCCGTTGGATGGTCCAGGCCATTTCAGAGGTATATACGGCCATGGGCAAACCAGTTCCTCAGGGGATTCATGCTCAAGCAGTCGTGTTTCAGAGGCATGCTTCTTGGGATGTCATCAGCAAGTCGGCTACTTGGGCCACTTAGTCAGCTTTCTGTAAGCACTACTCCCTGGATACCAGCTCCAGGCTCGATGCAGAGTTTGGTCAGGCGGTTCTGAAGAACCTGTTTGCTTCATCCTAGATATGAGGCAGGTTATGACGGCTCCACCTTATGGTCTTGTTCGGTGGAATCTCCGACAAGGATGCAGGAAAAGGGACGGGGACATATGAATCACCGTAGTGACTAGATTACTCATAGTCCTTAGTCCCCTTTTCTCCATACGTCCCACCCACCTTCCCCCACTTGTATGCAAGAGGATATGTAAAATTGTAGCCCTGTATCTAAGCATCCGATGTGTTCAAAGGGGACTGAGGTGATGCTCCGTAGGGCGGACGTTCCCACGCCCGGGGCCTTGCCCCCCTTGCGCTATACTAAATTTAAAGGGGAAGCTCAATGCTTTGCTTGCAATGTTTCTGGTACTGTCACCATGTTGGGCGACACCCACAAGGATGGAGGAAAAGGGACTAGTCACTAGGAGTTCTCTAGTCACTACGGTGAGTAACTTTTAATATGTTTCATATAGGGCTTTAAGCCCTACCCTTTCACTCCATGCAGGTCCGCTGCGAAAAGAACAATGGCGGTTTGTGTCGTACATTGTTAAAGTTCCTGTTAAGGGGGAACTGACCTGGCCACCCCCAAGGTAAGTACAGTCTTTGTCGGTGTTGGGAGGGGTTTTTAAGCTTTTCCACTGTAGTTCTCTTCGGTGCTGGATAGTGTTGCAAGGCACGTCGGGCTGCAGCATAGGATCTCCATTGTGGCATGCTCCATCTCTTTTCCGATTCACCGCTGTACAGCATATGGCATGGTTGGGTGCTGCCAGGTTGTGCCTCCGTGGTCTCTGGCTGCTGTGTCCGTTTCATTGCTGAAACAGAATATGGCGAGTATTTAGGACAGAGGCATGGGGTCATGCAGATGAGTACTGCCCAAGTTTAATCTAGCACTTGGGAAGGAGACAGGAGTTGGGGCCCTCTTAACTACCACCATCCCATTCTGGGATAGGGCTGGTTCTGGATTCTCCCTGGTAAGCCTCACACCCAAGGTTGAGAGGGGTTTCCTTTCTACTCTTGACAAGGCCCGCTTACTGACCTTGTGACATTCAGATAATGTAAAGATGATTATTAGGGAGTTTTCCTAAAGTCCTACTTGTAGTAAGACTTTAGTAAGCTATACCAGTGGTTTGTAGAACTCAACTCTTATTATCAGTCTGTACTAACTCAGGACCTGGACCTTGTTTGAGTGGGAGAGCAGTCAGGCTATCATAAAAGGAAGATGTGAGCTGTAGGTAAGTACACTGAACCTTAGTTAGACATGCACATCAAAGACACTCTTACACTTATAATTTATATAAAATTTTATATTTATTATGTATACACCAGCATCACTTTGAATATTAGGCGTTTACAGTAGAACACTTCGGAATACTTGAGAATACACTTCAAAGGGCACTTTCACTTTGGTGTTTGTTCACGGTTACATTTGTAGCAATGTTAGAAAGGGAAAAGACAATGTTATCATATTGGTTATTACACGCACCTGAAGTTTTTATACGGTAATACATTTGCTATTTAAACACATGGTAAAGTCACTTAAAGGGATGAAATTGGTTAGTTAATGTAACATTAGCCTGGTTCAAGGTTCTACAGGGTTTTTCTTTGCCCAGTAAGTCTTTTAAGTCTCAAAATGCAACCCTAACTAAAGGCACTTCGGAGAGACCTCAAAATCATAAGCAGCAGAATACAAGGAGTTCCTGTGGATTTCATCCAGTCTCTAGTGTTATAGAAGCAGCAAGTTAACTAACAAGGGAGACCTGTTAAGGACTCGATGAAGGGACACAAGTAGCGGCTTGAGTCGGAGGTAAGAAGGGGGTGACCCAGGACACCTCTAGGTGCACTCCACGCTCTGGAGGGACTTCTTTGAATCAAGGAAGCAATACATTTTTCCTCACAGTACCTCGGGCTTATAGAAAATGTTTGTGCCGGATGGTCCGCGATGTCGCAGCAGGCCAGGGGATGGCGTCTCTCAGCAGCGGTCTCGAGGGAAGACCTGTGGCACGGCTTTCAACAACTTTTTGGTTCACTCTGGGGTTTTGGTGCCTTTTCTGCATCACCAACAGAGGACACAGATTGCCCGGTAAAACTTCTTCGCTTCCTGCAGTCCCACACTCTGATGAGGTGGTCTGGGCGAGTTGGATCGGGTCACTGGAGTGTCCTTACAGATTCACCAAAAGATTTGGGTGGATTAGACCTTTCCACGACAGTACACTCGAAATGGGCAATAGGTCTCCTGGTTTTGGGGTTCTGCATCTCTGGAAACTCCTAGGACCCCAGGGGATGGCTTGTTTCAAAGTTAGTCTTGGGAATGGTTGTTCCCACCAGCCAGCGGGAAGGAGTTGTCCTCTTGGGAGCTCCTCTGTCGCACAGAAAAAGGGGTCAGGACAGCAGTGGTAGTTTCATGGTGTTGGAAAGGGTCTGCAGGCGTCTCTGGTAGTCTTCGGTTGCTTCAGCTTCCAGTGGTCGAGTTGCTTTTCACTCCAGAAGCCTCACCTTTTTATACAGTTCCTGCACACAGTCCTCTGCAATCTCTCTCAGCATTTTACAGAAGGGAGCGTTTGGCTGTCCAATCAGGACAGCCAGACCCCTGTCAGAGCTGGTCCCATTCAGGCACTCTGGCAGACAAAGCACGGGGGGTGGAAGACTCCTCCCCCACTTTCTGCCTGCCCTGATGCTCGGGAACCTAGGTGGGGATGCCCAACACAAACACTGACCTCCCCTTCCCAGAATGGTCGAAGAAGGGCTAACGAAGAGCAACCATGCTAGTAATGGTGAAAAAAGAAAGGAGGCCCAAAGTTGGTACTTGGGTGCCCCTATTGTGCACTACAGAGGCTATGGACATAGCCTGTGATATAAAATCTACACAATAGTTGATAGAACACGTCCACTGCCACCAGTCATAACTAGGAGATTGTGACAAACACTTCACAGGAGCAGAGAGAAGGGGAATACTAGGTATCCCCTTGGCACTCAACATAAGGTGGTTTGGGCCAATCTCTCAGAGTATAGAGTTTTGGGAGAGATACAAAGTATCTCTGTATCCATGAGAAATGTAGTTACTCGAGAATTGTTAGGCAATGTTTGTATGCAGTATCCTGTGGGTGCACTACACACAACTCTGACTACAGGTATAGGAAAACCCAACCTTTGCTATAAGCTTGTACTACACAGTTTTGGTAGCGTGTTGAGCAGCCAGGCTAATCTCGAGAGGGGTCAATGTGAGCTGTATTGGAGTTACACAGAGATTCACAGTGACAAGTATTCAAATAAACTCTTACACACAAGGTTTCTTGAATAAACAATTATTAATTTATTTATCTGTCAGTCAGAGTAAGCCTTCTTCAGAAGGGAGCAATATCACAGTAACACTCATATACACTTCAAAATACACACTCTTAATATTCTAAAATCAGTGAAGACCCTTTTGGGATGGCCCACAGACGCAACCTACACCCTCAAGTGACTTTAATATATTACTGTTTGCATTTAGAATACTCTTAGAAGTTGGTAAAAGGAAAAGGTTATAAGAAAAAGAAATCACAAATATTCTTAAGCAGGCAAATACTTTTGGATCCCCCAAGAATAGTCATTCAGTAAAACAGGCTAAGCCAAAGTCAATGGGCAAAAGTATTATATAGGATGCAGCACTTCTGGTAGGTAAGTAGAAAAGTCTTTGCACAAAGTTTTAGAAGTCTTTGAAGAAAAGAAGAATCAAATGTAGGGCCACAAGCTGATTACTTGTGAGTAGAAGAAGATGCAAGCAACTCTACAATGAGAGGTAAGTTCTCTCACACTTTACAGTACCTTTGTATTGAAGAAAAAGTGCAGCAGGTGACTTCTGTTCCTGTGCAGCTCTGCAGATCTCTGTTCCTGATCCTCTGTCGTGGGGACAAGAGGGGGGACTTCTGGGGACTCTTGCACTGCAATGGGACGGTCACCGCTCGCAACCGGCAATCTTTCCAACAAGTGGCATTTCAGTGTTTCAGCTCCTTGTGACTACCGCAAATAGCAACACTGCGGTTCCTAGCTGTCGAGATGGACTTTCCTTGCCTCTGGGGACCTGCACTTTGTTGAGGCGGCTAAGGCTTGGTCAGTCCAGCTTCCTGGGAGTCCGCAGGATCTTCCTGGAGTTCTTGGCCAACTTATAAGCAACACACACAATCTGGTGTTCCTCTCCGTGGTTATTCGGTTTCCAGCAGCAACTCTGTTGAAATACAACCAGCTCCGAAAAGGATGTCCAGGTGGCTTACTTTGGAGTTGATTGGTTCCACCAACTCAAGGGGAGAAGTTGTCCTTGGAGGGGCTTTTATGTCGATACGAATTTGGAGTTTCAGCACAGCAGCAGGGCTTCACCGGGCAAACCAACGGTCCAGGAGTTGCAGCAGGCGTCCTTTTCAAGTTCTTCTTCGGTTCCTTCTTCCAGTGGTCGACTCTGCCTTCCAAGCCAAAATTCTCCCATTCATTCCAGCCCAGCTGTCAGTCACCAGGCAGGGTGGCTGTCCTTGCCGGACAGTCAACCGGCCAATCACCACAGAGTGCATTTGGGTCTCCTAGGAGACTAAGCACAGGGTGTTTCGGGCACCTCCCTAACTTCCTGCCCCCACCCTACACCTTGGAGCCAGAGGCGGGCTTTACTTGTGAATCCCGCCAAAGGCAAAGCGAACAAAGGGACCAAACCTTGTTTGGTGCACAGAGTAAATCTCAGGAATGACCTTTCCACAAAGAAATGGCGAAAAACGGAAACCGGGGCCATTTTGACATAAATGGCACCCTTTGGTGTTTTACTGCAGCTGCGATTGCAGCCTGCGGTAAATGCACATCATGGTAATTAAAAGTAAACCACGGCCACTTGCCAATCGGTGAGGAAAGGGTAACATAAAAATGTTACACGAGAAGCTAGACAAAGGGGATACTAAGTAACCACAAAGGGGATACTAAGTAACCCCTCCAGCACCCTATCGTAAGATAGTGTGTGCTGGGTCTAGAAAGTTACAATTGTAAGTAAAGTCAATTTCACTTTACTGCTCTTAGAAACAGTAGTTTTATCCAAGGAAAGGTATTTAAACCTTTGGGAAATCTGAAAGACTTCCCTGTGCCACTGCACTGAAGGTGCTATGTGACGCAATGTAAAAGATGATGCGTATGGAGTTTGTCAGACTCCACAACCAAAAGAAACAGTGTTCAAAATCTCATTAAAATACATGAGGGAGTGGGAAAAAAGGGTCTTGCTCTCTCCAGGTAAAAAAAAATGAAGTCCCCAAAATCCAGCAAAGTTGCTGGGGCTCTCTAAGGTGGAGGGAATTGGCACATTTCAGAGAATTCTCCTTCACACCGTTCCCAGAAGATCGACACTCTGAGGGTCAAAATTCCTCAGGTGCTTCCGTATTTGCTTTCGTTGGCTAAATTGGGGATGGCTCATGCCTCCAAGGTTCATCTGGCATCTATCTCACGCTTCGCCAGGACGACCCTCCCTGTGGTTGCACCGGTTAGCCAAGGGACTATTCCGCTTGTTCCCGCTGGTGAAGGCTCCGCCCCCGGCGTGGGAGCTCTATGTGATACTTACTAGGCTCATGGGACCCCCGTTCGAGCCTATGCATTCTGTTCCACTCAAGATTATGTCGTGGAAAACAGCTTTTCTCGTGGCCATCACCTCTGCAGGGCGAGCGGGTGAGATCCAGGCCCTCTCCTGTAAACAACCTTATTTGACTTAACAAGAGATGAGGGTGGTTGTGCGGACGCACCCCTCCTTCATGCCCAAGGTGCCGTCGGACTTTCATCTAAACAAGCCCTTGTTATTGCCTGCGTTTTTTCCAATGCCTTTGTCGCCGGCTGAAAGGAATTTGCACTTGCTGGATGTGGCTAGAGCGCTGAAGTTTTATGTGGCCTGCACAAAGAGTTTCCGGAAAACGTCTCAACTCTTTGTGAACTTTGGCCCTGTGAACCACGGGAAGGCCCTGTACAAGGCTTCCATTTCCAGATGGCTCCCCGGGCGGTATCAACCACTGTGACTGCTGCCTGGGTGTCCGAGAGCCCATTCCACCAGGACGATCGCTGCTACAATGGCGTTCCTGTCTGGTGTGCCCCTGCTGGACATCTGCAGGGCTGCTACATGGAGGTCGACGCACACCTTCACGAAATTCTACTTTGTCTCCAGGGAGGAGTCCAGAGTCGGCCAAGTAGTGCTGGGCAACCTGTCTGCTTGAAGGTGAGCCTGGTGAGGAGGTAAGAGATGCTTCTGTTGAGCCTTGCCACCTCCCCTGGTTGTGCATGTGTGTACGGCTATGTATTGTTTATTCATGAGCATGTGAATCCATGCCAGACCCCATGCTGGTGAAAGAACAAGTTACTTACCTGTAACTGTTGTTCTCCAGCATGGGTCTGGCATGCCGAACCCTTCTGCCTGCCTCTCTGCGGCTCTTTTGGTCCTACTGCCACTTTGTGCTACCAAATCTGAAGATGGCTGCCAGAGGAGGGGCTTAGGTAGAGGCAGTCATTGGCTGGGGCAGTATGACCCAGATCTCAGTGATTGTTTGTTAGGAGAAAGACAGTTCAGAAATGAAACTGAAACTGATTTTTCTTTTACAGAGGATTCCCAGCCTGACGACAGGGAATATTCATGAGCATGTGAAGCCATGCCATGCCAGGCCCATGCTGGAGAACAACAGTTAAGGTAAGTAACTTGTTCCTTATCTACACGTCCCGATTTGGCAGCTGCATCGCTCCTTTCTCCGATTCAGGATCATGGGCTGCCATTTCCAATACAAGGTGCTACCCTTCAACCACAACCCAGCCCCCAGGGTATTTACCAGGCCCATGAATGCAGTGGCGGTCCTCCTCAGGGCCCAGGGCCACCACGTCTACCTGTACCTGGACCACTAGCTCGTCAGGGCATGATCTCTGGAGGCATTTCACCACACTTTCTCTGCCCTTATGATCACACTACACGAGCAGGGATTGTCGATCAACCTCAAGAAGTCTCCGCTGCAGGCTACACAGAGCATGACCTTGGGCCTCATCTGGGACACAAGCTCCGAGAGAGTTTTCCCCTCAGAAGGCAAGATCACGACCATCAAGCGGGCCACTACTCATTTCTTTACCCGAGAAGTGACCTCAGCCTGGTGGTACCAACATTTATTAGATATCATGGCATCGGTCCTACTTGGCCGTACCCCACACGAGACTCAAGATGAGGGGATTACAGCTGCACTAAGCAGCCTCATGGAATCAGGAGCGGGACTCCCAAGCTGAGCTTGTCGGCATTCCTCCTTTTCTCCACTCGGACCTCACATGGTGGTCCAGGGACTGCAACCTGCGGACGGGTAAGCCCTTCCAGCAGCCAGCCCCGCAGGTCTCATCACCATGGATTCCTCCCTGGAAGTCTGGGGGGGGGCACTCTGGACAACCACAGTGTCCATGGAGTCTGGACCCAGCAGGAGCAGGAGTCTCATATCAACTGTCTGGAACTGAAAGCCATCTGGCTAGCTCTCAAAGCTTTCCTTCCCCTCAATCCTCCCATTTCTGAGAGGATGCTTTCACTTTGACAGTGGACACCAGTCGGGTACTCGATCCCGGCACTATGAATAGCCAGTTTTGAGACACATATGCAGCGTCAATTACCGCATGTGTGAATTTCCCTCAACCCTTGCGATTATGCACGGCATTGTTCAACTATAAACAACGGTTTCGTTGACACCGTTTTGACAAGGTGTATTTCCTGGAATATCACTTGGTTATGCAGTTGTTTGGTTCAACATTTTGTGACTTACTTACTGTCTTACACATTGGGAGTCGGTCCATAACAGGGTCTCGGGTCAAGACTGGTATACAGCGTTCTGCAACAATGCAGTACCATTTATCACCGAAGACTTCAGGCCTTTGTTTTCCCTGATGAATTTCCACATAACTAATTCAATCATGAAGATGGAAAGAAACATGTCGGTTCTTTGATTGGCCTACTCTTGTTTTGATCTAACTGTTAATTAATCTGACAAATTAAGGTCTCCAATTTCGTGACACTTTATTTTCTAGTAGTACATTGCTTGTTACTGACTAGAATTTGTGAATGGTGCTATAACATTTTGTGCAATTCGTTTGCTTATGTTTATGTACATTTTGTGGATTTTTGTGATCACCATTGTTTTTGAGGTATGCATTTTAGGTATGTATGAGTGCAGTATGGATGGAGTTACTGGTGATGTGAGTGGGTCTGGTTGTGTTGCACATTATATGTAGTGATTGGTATTTGACAATCATTCATTAGTATTTTTTTTAATTGTATTTGATCATTTTCAATTTTTGATTCATTTAAAAAAAAAAAGATTTTATTAATTTAGTCACACCAAACAACAATACAAACCCAACACGCAGTGCAATTTACAACAGTTCCATTAAACACAATCTCATTTTTTTCTTTAAAAAATGTTGGCCACTGCTTCCCCAATCCCACCCTCCTTTATGAGCCTATTTGTTCTTCGCATTCAGTGTCTGCTATATTTGACAAGGTCTCACTTCCCTCGGAATCTGTTGGATCCGAACAGTTCTGCTATTAGTAGTCTCCATGCCAACAGGGTACCCGCTTCTTCCTCCCCACTCATGCTGCTCGCCTCTTGCCATGCCATCGTTTCAGCCTCCGCCCATTTCTGCAACTCCTTCCACCATACCTCCACCCGTGGCTTGTGATACTTCTTCCATCCCATGGCAATCCTCCATTTTGCGAGCACGTATGCCAAATCTTTCAGTTTCCCAACATGTTTAAATTTCCGTGGTCTGGGGAACCCTCCCAGCAAGCAGGCCCAGGCCGTGTCTGACGAGCGTGACCCCCTTCTCTGCTAGTTTTTGTGCCACTTCACCCCAGAAACACTCAATTACTGGGCATGACCAAAACATGTGTGTCATGTCAGCGTTTTCCATGTCGCACTTAGGACATGCTTGTCGTCCAGCGTTTCCGAACATGGATATCCTCAGGGGGGTCATATATGCTCTATGCGTTATATACAGCTCTATTTGTTTTAGTCTGGCATTTCTTGACACCTTCTTGTGATATCCCAGGGCACGTTCCCACATCCCATCTTCCATCGGGGTCAACCCCTCCACTTCCCAATCAAGTCTCAAATGTGTCAATTCCTTTCCAACTTTAGTCATCACCATCTCATACAATCTAGAAATCTCATGCCCTCCTCCTGATATATCATATATTACTCCCATAATAGCATCCGGTTCCTCTGCCAATACTGCTGCAGGCCACGGTTTCCGAATTTTCTGAACTATCCTATGATACGTGACATATTGGCCCATATGTAATCCCGCCTCCTCCCCAAGTTCCTCAAAATCCCTAATGGTCCCCTCTTGCCAAATGTCCCCTAACGTTACCAGTCCTACCGATTCCCAGTAGGTCCTGATAATCACCCTCAACTGCTTATCTCCTCCCGCTAAGGCGACCAGCGGTACCTGTGGGGAGCATGGGAATGTGTTCTCCATCATCCGGCATGCTCGACGCCACATTTTCCACCCAAGCATCATCATCCCAGGGCGCTCCTTCATTTCTGATTCAGGCAACCAGATCATTTCCCTTAAGTAAAACGGGGTAGTGTCCTGCCCAAACAACCTAAGTTCAGGGGTCGCTTCATCGGAGAGCGACTTGGTCACATATTGTAGTTGACCTGCTGCATAGTAAACCTCAAAATTAGGCAGTTTAATACCCCCCTTTTCATAGAAGTTCTGCAACTTCCATAGCGCCACTCTATTCCGGGTACCATGCCATAGGAAGTCCCTAAACATACTGTTCAGTTTAGCAAAAAACTTCTTTGGTATCATGTGTGGGATATTACTGAAATAATGTAGGAACCTGGGTAAAACCACCATCTTGAGCATTGCCCCCCCCGTCCCATCATTGCTAGGGGCAACTTCTCCCAGAACTTCATGCATTTCCGGATTTTCTCAATGGCTATCTCGGTGTTGTGCTTATGTTCTTCTTCTGCTGTGTGATACACGTCTATTCCAAGGTAACGGAAAGAACTGATCACCCATGGTACTTGTAACACCGGTAACCTTTCCACAGGGATTCCCTTATAGCTACCTAGCGGGAATATGCTAGATTTTTGAGGATTCACCGCTATACCGGACAGCACCGCATACCTCTCTATCACTTCCAGAATATATTGGAGATTCTCTTCCGGGTATTTCAAGTATAATAACAAATCATCCGCATGTAAGGATATTAGGTGTCTTCCCCCCCTACTTCAATACCTATCGTATCATATTGTTGCCTGAGGTATATTGCCAGGGGCTCCAGAGCTAAAATGTAAAGCATCGGGGACCAGGGGCACCCCTGCCTGGTGCCTCTACTAAGTTGCCATCTCTCAGATATCACTGATCCTGTTCGAACTCTGGCTAGCGGCTCACTGTATAGCATTTTCGCCCACCTAATATACCCCGGCCCTGCTCTGTATCCTCCCAAGGCCGTCAACAACCATGGCCACTTAACCAAGTCTAAAGCTTTTACCGCGTCTAAGGACACCATCGCCATTTCACCTTCATTCCTACCTCCCCATTCGACCACCCGGTGGAGTCGCCTGTGGTTGTGAGTTATGTTTCTATTCGCGACATAGCCTGTTTGGTCTGGGTGGATTAATTTGCTAATTACTCTCCGCAATCTGTTTGCCAGGACAGCCGTCAATATCTTGCTGTCCTGGTTCAGCATCAACAAAGGCCTATAGGATCCACAGCCATGCCCTGGTTTGTTGGGTTTGGGGAGTGGTATTATGATCGCTTCTCTGAGTGACTCCGGCAACCTCCCGACCTCAAACGCTTCATCAAGCATGTCTAGCATTGGGGGGAGCTCTTCCTTCCTATATACTTTATAAAATTCAGTAGGGAACCCATCTGCTCCTTGGGGTTACTGGTGGGCAACTGCCTCACAACCTCCTCCAACTCCTCCAAGGTAATTGGTGTATCAAGCTCTTCTCTTTCCTATTCACTTATCTTGGGAGGTCCTATATCTTCCAGTATTTCGGTTATCTCCGCTTGCCTGCCCTCCTCCTTGTCCCTGTATAGCTCACTGTAGTAATCCGCAAATTCCTTGTTGACTCCTTCTTGGGTGTCCACTACATCACCATCTTTTCTAGTTATTGTCCTAATCGGGGGCCTAGGGGTTTCGCTCTTGTATAGCCACGCTAAGAGCCGGCCCGTTTTGTCCCCTCCCGCATGCTGCGCCTCTACATATTTTTTATAATTGAGGTTGCAGAGCCTTTCCCAGTTTTCCGTACACTGCTGCTGTAGTTTAAGCACTAACTCCGTATCCACACTGCCATTTTCTAATGCTCTTTCTAGTTCCTCTTCTGCTCTTTGTAGGTCAGACAGGACCCCGCCCTGCTGGCCCTTTGACTTAGCTATGGCAACCCCCCGCCTCACCACCTTAAAGGCTTCCCATAAGTGTACCCGCCGAGTCGACACTGCCGGTATTCACTTTGAAATAGTTAGTGATCTCATCTCTTATATCCTCTCTGAAGACAGGGTCTTTGAGTGCCTCTGCTCAGAGGCGCCATGTCGGAATCCGCGCCCTCGGGGGGCAGTATTGCCATCCGAGGATCAGGGCTGAGTGATCTGAGAGGACCCTCGCCTTATATTCTACTTGAGTAATCTCTGTCATTACATCTGGCGTGGCAAAGACATAATCTAGTCTCGTGTATAGCTGCTGCGGGGCTGAGTAGTGCAAATATTGCTTCTCATCAGCATGTTTTGTTCTCCACACGTCTACTAAGCCTAAATAATCTAGCAGCATCTGCAATGCTTTAGCCGCTGGGGCGGGCCTATCAGTCCTGCCATCAGATCTGTCTACCTTGGGGTTCATTACACAATTGAAATCCCCGCCCTAAATCACCGCACCACCCACACACGTACTAAGGTTGGTGCACAGAGTTCTGAAGTATGCCGCCGTGTTTTGATTGGGGCCATACGTATTTACAATGCATATCTCTTTATTCTCCACCAGCCCTTTCAATATAACCATCAGTTTCCACCACATCTTGTACTAGCTGGAACGGGACGTGCGGCGCCACCCAGACAAGTACTGTAGCGTAGGCAGAATATGACGAACCCACCACAATCCCCTTGCATTTTTTCCCCACCAGCTCCATCTTTTCCTGCGTCAGATGCGTCTCCTGCAACAGTGCAATATCTATCTTTTGCCTTCTCAAATACAGCATTACCTTATTCCTCTTCATATAACTGTTAAGTCCCCTGACATTCCACGTTATTATCTTGAGATCTCCCATAGCTCGTTAATACTCTCCTCCCTTACTTCCAACCGATTCCACCCACTCATGCAATGCAGATGCAACCCTTTGGCTCTTCCATAAAGTCTCATATTTGAACTTGAACTCCCCATAACTATGTACACACCAAACTTCCCGCCTCCCTCCCCTCCCCCCACCCATCCCTTCCCCAACAACCCCCCTCCCCAACTGTTGCCCAGCTCCATTCCTGGATTTCAGGCACCCCCACATCTAGCCCTGTACAGCACAAGCCTATGCTCAGGGCTCAGTAGGGTGAAGTCGCCCTAATGGCCACTTAACTATTAGTATTTCGGGGTGAGTTGCTTCCATCCTGTTGCTCCTATTTTCGAGTTTATTATACTTTTACGTTAACGCTATGTAGCTCCCAATTGCATTTTACCCACTATATTTCAGTCCATGCCGAGCATAAGGCTCGAATGCTACCCAGTGTTCAACCGGTCCCACTTTCCGGGTTTAATCAGGATCACCCTCCCACTTACCCCCTCAATGACCGTGGCACAAGTTCTTCAGTTATCATGTTCCTGCCGGTCACGGTCCATTTCCTGTTCCGGGCAGCCTTGCAGGTCCAGCCACGTCACCACCTCCTCAGGAGTATCAAAATAAAGCGCTCTGCTCTTATGTAGCACCTTCAACCTAGCCGGGTACAGAAGCATGTACTTGATGCCTGCTGCTCGCAGCCTCCTCTTGACGGCCACGTAGCTGTATCTCTGTCTCTGCACCAGCATCGTGTAATCCGGGTACGCTGTGATGTCGGTGGACGCTCTCTTGATTGGTCCGCCTTTACGGAAATATTCCAGGATCTTCTCCCTGTCTCTATAATTCAAGATCCTCATGATAATCTGTCTCGGCGGAGCCCCGGGCCGTGGTTTCCTCATTAAGGCGCGGTGTGCCCGCTCCACTGTGAATCCCTGAGAAAGCTTGTCTGCTCCAATCTCCTGGAGAATCATGTTCGCCACGTAGTTTGTAGGGTCTTGGCCCTCTTCCCCCTCCGGCAGGCCAACCACTCGTATGTTATTTCTTCTTGCCCTTCCTTCCACTTCTTCCACCCGATTCTCAAGGTTGGCAACCTGCTGTTTGAGAACATGAACCTCCTTTGCATTATTTGTGCTGACATCTGTATTGGTCTTTACTGCACTTTCCAGGCCACTCGTTCTCTCTGCCAGCGCCCTGACATCTTGCCGTAACAGGGTAAGTTCAGTTCCCACCGCATCAATTTTGTTCTCTAAGGCTGTTCGTAGGTCCGCCATTGCCGTGCCCCATTTTGAGCTCAACTCTGTTATAGCCTCCAGGATCTGATGCTTGTCTTCTTCTGGGGCTTCTTCAACAGGAGTCGCGTCCGAGTTCTGCGCCGACGTTGTAGGGGTCCTGTTTGTTTTCGCATAGACCTCCATTGTGGGTTGTTTGGTCTTGGTTTTTAGACCCCTCACCGACATAGTGCCACCCTGCACACGTGTCCGGCTCTGGCCCGGGGCTGCTGCTGTTGTTGTTCCAGTCGTTGGGGTCTCTGTCTTCCAACCTATGTTGGTTATTGCACACCAGGTTGTTATTCAGGTGGATTGTAACCTCCCACGTATTACTTCCTGCTCATAATTCTTATGGCCACGTGTTCGCCAACCCCTCGTCCTGTGGTCAGGTTGCCTAGGCACATAGTGTTTGCCAGGTTGGGCGTCCCTTTGAGGTTGTCAGCTCCCAACTTCAGTTGCCGCTTACAGTGTGGCATCCGATTATGAGTGACATGTCATTTGCCTATCTCATATGCAAGCTCCGCTCTGTGTTGCGCATGGCCTGCCTCCCGTGTCACAGTATAATTTCACAGTTCAACAACTGCGCACTTCCCGAGTGTCCCAGCAGTGGAAGGGACAGACCCCAAACTCCTGATGCGGCAGGGCAAGCTCACACTGCACCCAAATCCATTATTGCTGTCGTTCTAGGCGGCACTGACTTAAGGTGCCACTCAATTCGGCAGCGCGCCACTCCGCACCCTCAATTCCCTTTTTCCATGCAGGGAAGTCCAATCCGGCCTCCTGCTTCGTTGGATCCAGCACCGGGTCACTGTTGCGTGTGCCGTATTATAACTTGACTGCCTTTATGAGCGGCAGGAGGCAGCGCCTGTGCACAGTATCCAGCCAATGCCAACGCAAGCATTGACGGGCGCTCCACCCGTCTGGCTCAGTCCGTATTCACCTCGGGGCACCGTCTCGCGTGATGCATGCGAACACGAGCCCCCACCGCCATCCACCTTCAGGGCTGCGTCGCCCACACGCACAAGCCGCTCCTCACCGGCATCTTCATGTCTACTCTACTCCTGCTCCCCCTCAAGTCCACGGACCTCCGTCTGCCCCCAGTCCGGCTGCCTTTGCAAGCGGCTATGTGCCGCGCCTGATGCAGCGTTTCTCTGCTGCTACTGTAGCCCTTTACAGTAATACCTTGATTTCGCTCGATCTGGGAGCGTCGCCTCAGAACAACATTCGATGCCGGCTGCTGGTAGCCGACGTCCGCCCCCTCCCTTCGATGCAGAGGGGTTCAGCTAGCTTGTGCACGGCGACGAGCCTCGCTGGCGCATCAAGCTCAGTTGTCACAATGTAACCATCTCCGGCTGTTATCTTCGTCGGGCTCGGGAGCGCTGACGTGTTTTTCCCCAGTAGAAAGCAGAAGCGCATTACGTTTCCTCCGGTAACTGTCTTTTTCGCTCTTCGTTCGGAGGCAGAAAGTTCTGTAGACATCTAGGGTGCAACAACAGTCCCTTTGTTGTCCGCCATCTTTGCAACAATATATTCAAGCGGCCTTTCCACACACTCTGTTTATCTTCCAATCCGCCAGCAGGAGCGAAATATTCAACAGGATTCTTACAATACATATGTTCCGACGCCCCTCCGTTCAGTTCCTGGGCGCGTGCATCATTTTTAAAAGCATAATTTCTGGGATGAAGTCGGATCGTCAGGAGCACAGTTCAAAAGCACGTCCTAGTCCATGGCTCTCTAGCCACGCCCCTTCAATTTTTGATGAATTATGAGATTTTATAACTCTTAGGGTATATTTTATTAAATCAATAAATCTATTTTCTATAATGTTTAGGATGTGAATTTAATTCTTTCACCTCCTGTTGTGTGATGTGTTCATCCGGTTAAATTATTAATCGGTTGTGTTAAGACTATTCAGTCTTGCCCTTTACCTAAACAAGGTTCCATATATCCCCGCCTCTTAGTTGCTCTATATACACGTGTTCCTTCCCAGCACGGCCGTGGATAGATTTTTTGCTTGGAGTCCCCCTTCGAGTTTTTTTGCGATCCAGGGACTGCAAACTGCGGACGGGCAAGCCCTCCCTGCAGCCGGCCCTGCACGTCTCCATCACCATGGATTCCTCCCTAGAAGTCTAGGGGGGCCACTCTGGACAACCACAGTGTCCATGGAGTCTGGACCCAGCAGGAGCAGGAGTCTCATATCAACTGTCTGGAACTGAAAGCCATCTGGCTAGCTCTCAAAGCTTTCCTTCCGCTCATTGGGGGCAACGTCGTCCTCATCCAGATCGACAACTCCACCAGCATGTACTATGTCAACAAGCAGGGAGGTTACCAGATCGGCTACACTTGCAATCTAGCGATCAGCATGTGGGAATGGGCCCTGGAGAACATCTACCTCGCGGCCGTCCACCTTCCGGGAGAGTCCAACATGGAGGTGGACAGGCTCAGCAGACTGGGAGCGGACAATTCCAAGTGGCAATTGAACGATCCGGTGCTGTTGGAGCTCTTCAGCAGATGGGGGCATCCCCTAGTGGATATCTTTGCCTCCTGAGACAACAAGTGCCCGCAGTTCGTTTCTTGTCAGGGTCCCTGCTCCCCAGGCGACGCCTTTCAGATACAGTGGAACGGCATGGTGGCATATGCCTTCCCTCCTACACCCCTGGTCCACAAGGGTGATCTGCAAGGTAAAAGAATCTCGTCACCGCAGCATAATTCTAATAGCTCTGTGGTGGCCGACGAGACAGTGGTTCTTGGAGCTTCTCACCCTCTCGGACAGGCCACCCATTCACCTGCTGATGGGACCAGCTCATCTTCTGGGTCATCCACCCTATCCCACAGAAATTAGCAGTTGCAGCGTGGTTCCTGAGCAGGTCATGCTGAAACAACTGAGCCTATCACCAGCTAACATAGAAATCCTTCAGAGCCCTAGGAGCAAGGCTACTAGGAGCCAGTTCAAGAGTAAATGGACTAGATTCTGTCACTGGGCAGACTCTAAAGAGATTGACCCCCTACGTGCACGTTGGATGATGTGCTCACCTTCTCTGCACACCTTGCTCACTCAGGGGTACAGGTGGAGACATGCCGCACATATTTGGCAGCCATAGGGGCCTACAGAAATTCAGAGGCGGTGGTCTTCTCCTCTTCCAACCCGGTGGTCAAGCGACATTTGGCGAGCCTCTCCAGAATCTACCCTCCCATCACAAAACCATGTGCGAGACCTCAATGTAGTTTGGGCGCCTTGGCGCACAAGCCGTTTGAGCCAATGGCATCCGCCGACATCAGGCTGGTCATTAAGATGGCTCTGTTGGTGGGCCTCACCTCTGCTTGCAGATTCAGCGTGATCCAGTCTCTGGTGGCTTCAGAACCCTATACTACTTTTCACAAGGATAAGGTGGTCCTGAGAACACACCCTGCGTTCCTACCTAAGGTAGCCTCCGCTTTCCATCTAAACGAGGAGATAGTCTTACCTACGTTTTTTGCTGACCCTAACGGCGAGGATCAGAGGGTCTTGCACTGTCTGGATGTCAGACGCGCTCTGAAATTCTATCTGGACATGACCAAGGGCCAAGGGCTTCCGCAAGTCGGACGCTCTGTCATGGTTATCAGGCATCCAATGCCTCTATAGCAAGGAGGATGGTTTCGGTCATTAAGGAGGCCTATGAGAGGCAGCACAAGCCGCTTGGGCCACGGCCATTGCATTCCATCGGCAGGTCCCGTGGCATGCCATCAGCAGGGCGGCCACCTGGCCCACCCCTTCGGCTTTCTGTATTCTCTTGTTTGGACGCCGGCTTTAAATCGGACACAGCTTTTGGACAGGCGGTTCTAAGGAATCTGTTTTCTTAAGGAGGGTCTCCTCTCCACCCTGGGGCTACATTCAGTTGTAATCGCCCATGCAGTATGGAGGAAAGGGGATGGGACGTAAGAGTAATTAAGTTACTCACAGTAGTGGTAGTGACTAACGTACTCTTAGTCCATAGTCCCCTTTCCTCCATACATCCCATCACCCCCTCCTCCCTCTACTCCCCTAATAATACTGGTGTCATTTGGCAATGTTAAATATTGTCGACCCATCAATGGGGACTGAGGAGTGGCGCCGGTGGGCGGATTCAGGGGTGTGCATGCTCCCAGGGCCGTGCCCCTGCAGGCCTCTAAATTTAAAGGGGAAGATGCTTTTTTCTGGTGAAAAAGGTTCTGTCTCCCATCCCTAGCGAGGGACAGCCATGCAGTATGGAGGAAAGGGGACTGTTGACTAAGAGTACATTAGTCACTACAATGAGTAACTTATCATTTTTCTTCTAACCCAACGTACTGTGGGGAATAGGGTTCTGCTTACCTGATTCCAAAAAATTGCTCCAGAGCATTGGAGTGCACGTATAGGTGTACAGGGCAACCCCCTCTTAGCTACGACTCAAGCCGTTGCTTGTGACCCTTTCGAATACTTTAACCAGGTCTCCCACGTTGGGTAAACCTTCTGACATCTTCCTCCCTAGAGACTAGAAAGTACCCACAGGAACTTTTAATTTCTACTGCTTTGCAAGACTTTAATCTGCTACGAACTGCCTTTTAGCTTGGGTTGCATTTTTGACTTTGAAAGACTTGCTATGCCACGAAACTACCTTTAGAACCTGAAGCTGTGCTATGATGACACTAGCCAACTGTTTTTCTTCCCAGAAATCACTAGCTTATGTGTATGCAGACTAAATACAATTACCATATTACTTTGTGGGTGTGTGGTATTGCCGATAGAACTGTCAAACTCCTGTAACAATTGTAGGTGATCAGCAACTACCAAATAAGAAGTGACCCTTTGAAAGTATTGAAAAGTATACTTGTGTGTTGGTTCATTGTGCTAAGTATTTAACAGTGACTCTTGTGTAAATATAAACTATTTTAATATCAATGTATGTATAAGTGTTTCTTTGATTTTCATTACCGACTGGGTTCAATGGACTTACCTACAGCGAACATCTTCCTCTTAAGTTAAGCCTGACTGCTCTGCCACTCTACCAGGGTCCTTGAGTAGTATAAATGCTAAGAGTTGGGGGATCTACAAACCTCTGGAATAGCTTACTAAAGTCTTACCTCCAAGTGGGACTGTAGGAAAACTCTAACAGCTTGCTCTCGACTGGTGCTCAGAATAGTCCTCTGCTTCTGTTAGGAAAGATTTTTCTTTTGCACCTTTCCCTCCATGGACTCCTATAGGTCCCCCATTTTTTATATATATATATATAATTTCTGAGGCTTGTGGAATCTGCTTAGATAACATGCTATGCATAGGCCAACATCTAGTGGAAGCTGCAGAGTATTACAGTTGTTTTCGAAACTCGAAAGAGACGTGGACAGGGCGTGCCAGTAATACTATCCCTACTGTTACGTCCACTGAACCCATGGTCCTTCACGCGGCGAAGTCCATAAAATAGATTTTTCCGCCATCATCGTCGGATGCTGTAACGCAGAGTTCCCTTTCGGCTAGCGCCTTTCATTTATTAACGTTATTAGAGCTAGTACTCTTTCTATCCTTTATATTGCTGACCTTCGACGAACATATTCGATGGCCGTGATGAGGAAGAACGTAGTCGTACAAATATCCTGACTCGATGACTGTGATGCTGGAAATGCATCAGAGGGACAGGGCCTCTGAATCCTTGTCCTTTATTGTTTTTTATCATGTTCTGACTTGTTTTCCACGAAGGTGTTCATGTGGGAATCCTGGTGGTGCGGCTCTTCTTGTATTTGGTTTGGTGAACAGACCCTTGAGATACCCCTATGGCACCCATGGGTGGGAGTACAACCCTGTACTCCTGGTGTATGTTTTTGGGTACCTGTGTGTGGTCCAAAGAGCAGGGTACGGGCTGGTGGCAGCTCCGTGCTGAATTAACAGGTGCCCTGCGCATCCTCCATTTTGGGATGACCAGGCCCCGTCATTGGAATCAGTAGATTCCCGATAGGAAACAAGAGGGCCCCTGTGGCCTCTTGCTTTCTATCGCCTGTTACCTTACTTTTCCCAAAGTCCCGGGAAGCCCTGACTCTGTCCCTTCCCCCTGACTGGCTGGTGGGTGGAAGTTCCATATATGGTGTTGTGGGGAAGTCCAGGCCAGACTGGCTTCGTCCAATCTGTCTCCTTAGCCTTCTTCCCTGAGGAAGAAGCTCCAATGACAGGTGCCCACTTTCATTTACTAGCTGAAAAACCCATTGGGGTTCAAGCTAGTGTTTCTTTAGTGCCCTTGGGTCTGTGGTAACAACAGAATATAGATGTGCATAATACCATACCATACCATACCATACCTGATAACACCAAAGAATATTATAAGGGCAGGGTACTTGTAGATGGCCAGGAGACTCCTGCCATTATAGACACTGGGGCCAACATTCCAGTGGTTGAAAACGTTTTCAAACCTTAGGATGTAGCTGAGGCACCCAAAGGTCCCACTAAACTTGCTCCAGGCCCTATCCAAACGGTCCCCATTTTGCCAGCCCTCAATCTGATGTACCAGGGAGGGTCCTGTTCCGTAATGACTTAAAAACTCTTGGAGTAGTGGCCAGTACCCCAAGGCGTCCAGGTAGGAAGAACCAGGAGCTGGCAAGATTGGCCAAAGATGCAACCTTGAGAGACTCTGTTTGAGATCAAGGAGCATTCCAGTATCTCAAACCCACACGCAGGCCAACCTTCTATTTGTAGGAGGAAAAGAGACCAAGGGGAAATCCAGAGTCTCTGCGAACAAAAAGGGCCTCAAACCCAAACCTGCACTCAAAGTAAGGACCCCCTCCAACCCCTCCTCGAGGAAAGTCCCAGGTCACTCATGTGACTCCAGCTGAGGCTGAGTTGGTGGTTGAACAAACGCCTGAAGAAACAGCAACTGGTGAAACAGAGCTGGAGGAAATCCCTCCCTGCTTAAAATATTTGGATCACAGAGACCATCCTGAGCTGCAGACTTTGCTTGTAGAAGGTAGACCCTCTAGGGCAGATTTCAGCAGAGGACAAAGTGTCCCTTTCTAGAAGGTCTGCGCCAACAGGCAGCTTCCCAGCTGGAAGGGCAACATCCAGGGAAGCAGACTCTACTGGGAGGACAGCCCCCTCTACAGTGAGTCTACAGAGTACACCCCAGGGGACTTCAGGAGTCTGGTAGCCCCCCAGGAAACTCGACAAAGGTTCCTACAACTGGCACATGAGATACCTCTTGCAAGTCAAGTGACAAGCCAGAAGAACCAAGGGAGGCTTTCACTGTACATTTACTGGCCCAAGATGGGTGCAGATGTTGATAAACATTGTAGGAGCTGCCAACCTCTGGCAAAAGTGGTTTCAAGATTGTGGCACCTTTATTGCTCCTCCCAGTGGTGGGAGATCCTTTTGAGATGGTGGGGATCGACAGTGTTGGTCGCCTAGACCTCCGAGCACCATAGGAAACAGTTTTATATTGTTTGTTGTAGACCTACTAGGTACCCTGAGGCAATACCTATGATAACTATTACTGCCCAGGCAGTAGCTAAGGCCCTCCTTGGTATTCCTACCAGGGTAGGTTTTTCGAAGGAAGTAATCTCTGACATTGGGTCAAATTGTATGTCCCAGTACATGCAGGCCATGTGGAATAACTGTGGAGTTACTTGGAAGTTCTCAACAGCCTACCACCCCCAAAATGGGTTGGTGGAGAGATTTAATCGGACAATGAAGACCATGATGGGTGCCTTAGAAGAACCACTGAGAAGAAAGTAGGACCTTCTACTGCCATGCCTTCCATTTGCCTATAGAGAGGTGCATCAAACTGGAGTGGTGTTTCAGCCCCTTTGAGCTCCTCTGCGGCCATCCTGTCAGATCTCCCCTAGCCCTAATCAAAGCAGGGTCGGAGAGTGTTCCTTCCCAAAAGCCAGTCCGTGTCACTATGTGCTAGGCCTCAGAAAGAGGATGGTACAGACAATGGCTGAAGCTTCAGAAAACGTGAAGGCTGGTCAAGCCCTGATCAAGCAATGGCATGATCAGAAAGCTAACCTGATGGAGTTTACTCCAGACCAGCTAGTTCTTATTATGGTTCTTACAAAGCAGAGGGCCTCACAGGACAAATGGATTGGAGCAGTGCTCCAAATAAGATTTTGAGGTGGGAGCATTGTACTCCCTATTTTTAAACTTTGAGAGTAACTGTGATTGTAAGAGAGTAAATTGTATGTGGCATCCAGCCGACATGTGAAAAATTGTATGGAAATGATTTCTATGCGGCAGCTTTCTGCATCATAGTCGGTCAGATAGCACAGCGATTGCTTTGACATCCTTGCTTTGAGGGCCAAACTCGGCCTTTCTTCCTTCTGAGGTCGATAATACACACACCGTGGGTATTAATAAGCAGCACTCAGATGCCTGAGTTCTCATAGCGCTATATAAATGCAAATTATTATTATTTTGACAGAATACACCTTTTATTATTTCTCGAAGGTCTGGCCATTTGATCTCTCCTGTGTATGTTTAAATGTTGAAAACACAAAACCTAGCCAATTGGGTAGTAAAGCAAACATGAATTGTATTGTGTGCTTTGAGGTTCGGTAGCAGAATTGTCTTTTGATGTTTATTGAAAGTACTCATTTCCTGGAGCTATTACTACCCAATTGTATGCCAATATTATGATACAACAGTGCAGAGATGCAACGACTCCATGTTAAATTCTATATCTAATCTCATGATCATATGGTTATTTATATAGTGATTTTGGTAAAGCACTGTAGATGGAACATATTTATCACAATTATCACCAAACCGTAGTCGGTACTCCTTTATTGACCTCGAAAGGATGAAAGGTTGAGTTGGCCTTGACGAGATTCGAACCTGCAATCTACAGATCACGTTCAGATTGCAGCAGCGAGTGCTCAACCGGCTGAGCTATCTTATTGGCTAACATCCTTCAGAGGTCGGTCAACTGAGTAACAACTGAGGTATAATAAAACGGTATCTAGATGTTGGACGAACCATGTATGAACTGCTGCATAAAGTTAAATACCTATCTGGATTATCACAAGGACAGGTTTTGCTGAGTTTCTGTTTCCATCACCAATGTAACTTTCATTTGTTTTTGAACATCGCATGCTGGAGAGTCAGGTTTGGGATTTTTTAATTGTAGTCTTGAACATTTGAGAGGCTGTGATTGGTGTAATGGCAGTCACTCACCATTGAGCAAAAACTCTGCTGCCATTGACCATTTATTGTAATGTACTCCATTGACTGCAAGGATGAATTGATGTAAATTAGACTGTGCATAGTCATCATTTAAAACACTTTTTATAATTAGAGTGTAAATTAAATTACAAGTGTAAAAATTATCTGCCTCTGCATGATTATGCACACAGCACCGGAACTCTGAAAAATACAGTTGTGCAATACTGGTTTGCTCTCACTGGAAAAAAAGCATAATTTGTTAATATTAATTCTCAATTGCAACTTAGTTTTCCATTTTATTATACAATCCTAAAATGCTAGGAAAATAAATATGAACACTGCTTCTGTTTGCTTCATGAGCATCAACACTGCAGTAGCTGAATGGAGATAAACCATTCCTTTTATCAAAGTGTGCAGTTTTTTTTAAAGGCTTCAGAGCAATACATTCTCTTTCAGAGGCTTTTATCCATGGCTTGCAATTACAACCATGTAGATAAAAATCAAAATAAGCATTCTGGTTTGTCAAGGCATAAATTAAGCAGTGTTACATAGCAATTTGCAATGCAATTCTGCAGGTTTGCTATTTAAATTGACACTTGTGTAGCACAGATAGCTATTTAAATTACAATGTTTTATGAAAGCACAGCTCACCCTGCATTCCATTATTGCCAACATGGCTCTCTCCACCCTCTCTTCTCTGTTCACTGCAATTTCAAAGGGGCTAATGGAGAGAGCGCAGCAGTGATCCTCTTTTCCACCCATAAATGTGTCATGGGGTGCTAGGCAAGAAAAGTTATTTCTTTTTCAAATAATCGCAAACCAGAAGTATTCAGGATGATACTTGTATTAAGCTTGTTTGGCAAAGACCAGTATGTTTTTTTTTAAGACTTTACTGCAATTCCATTCCTAAAAATGTAGGTTAAGTAATGACAGTGTTGCTACTGTAAAATACTACATCTTCAGGTTTTTCAGTAACGTTTAGGCTAGTGGCTCTGAATCTCAGATTGAACTATATTTAATTTTGTTGTGGAAGATGCATCATATTGACTTGTGAAAACTTTTGAAAATATACATGATCACAGGGCCAAATGCTGTTGATAGTAAACTTAGTTCTGTGACCTGCTGGTTGTGTACTTCTGTGCAATTGGTGTTCAACCAATGAGCTTCAGGCTACGCATCGCCTGGTTTATTCTTCAAGTCCTGGAAAAAGTTATTTCCAATCGCAAAAATATGTGTAATTTCGTTTTGAGGGAAGCATAAATTGTGGTAAAGCCTGATTTCCTTAAAAAGAAACAAAAAAAGTACCAGCACCCCAGATGGCAGCACTGAATGCTATTCACGATAAATGCTGCTTCCAGCGGTGCGCGGGCTGGAATGCTGCGCTTGGGCCTACCTGGCTCAGGCTTGAGGGCTGTTAGAGACCCTGCCCTCCCTTGATAGCGGTGTTTAACACTATATGGAATAATGTGGATATCAGTGACCGGCAAGGGCCATCTTGTCCACCTAAAGCTGACAATTACCCTGTTTGCCACAACAACATACTACATACTTAATTTCAGGCTATGACTTTCTTTAACATTTTTTATTCTGATTCATGAAAGTTCTCAACTTCTCCTTCCACAGCAAACGATTGGTCAATCATAAAATATGAGTTGCTGCCCTGTGCAACATCGACTGCACCGTCTGCACAGTGCCTTGCACTGAAAACTGTTTACAGGGCCTTTTTTATCATATCCATTTGTCTCCATTCATCAGCTAACCTGTACATTTTACAGACACTCATCTCACGAAGGTCTTAACTTCAGAAGTACACAAATACTGTATTGTTGCTCATTGTATGTCTTGGCGACTTTTCCTTTGCACTGCCCTCTGCTCTAAACGTGTGTGTAAATGTACAAAGGAAAATAATAAAGCGGTCGTATTTACAATATTTTCATGCGTAAAAAGGCCTGGTACGCACCTTATCTGGAGGCCTGGATTGGACCATTCAAAGTTGTAGGCAAACTTGGAGAGGTTAATTATTTCGTGGACTTGGGCAACCCTAAGGAGGCCCCTAGGGTCTTTCACACTAATCGTTTGAAGGCCTATGTTTCTAAACCAGAACTAGGGGCTTTAATTCTAGCCTCTGATCAAGGGTGTCTCCCTGATCTCCCCAGGGGACACCCTTCATATGCAACAGTTAAAGGAGTGAAACTCTCCTCAGATCTGAGACTGCAGCAACAGGAATGCACGTTTCTGACTCAGTTTGCCTCCCTGTTTTCTCTGACACCAGGCTTCACCCCTTGGGGCCAGCATGGTATTCTCACTGGTGACAATCTCCCTGTCAAAATCAGGGGCTACAGAATGCCAGTTCAAGTAAGATCTCATATAAAGGAAGAGGTCAACAAGATGCTTGACCTTGGGGTTATTGAGTCATCTACTAGTTCACAGGCTAGTCCAGTTGTTGTAGTGCCAAAAGCAGGAACCAAAGAGTTGACTATAGGGCTCTGAATGCTCAACATCTGATGCCCATCCTTTACCAAGCACAGATGAGCTGGTGGACAAACTTGGATCTGGCAAGTTGCTCTGCACGTTTGACTTGGCCTCAGGCTTTTGGCAATTAGCTCTGGCAGACCATGCAAAGGCGAAAACTGCATTTTCCACCCCAAGGAGGCTTATACCAGTTTAGGGTTATGCCTTTTGGACTAAAGAATGCACCTGCTACATTTCAAAGGATGGTGAACTAGGTTCTGAATGGGTTAGAGGACTTCTGCATAGCATACCTCGATGACATAGTGTTCAGCCCTAATTGGGAAGACCATCTTCATCACCTAGGATATGTATTGCAGGCTCTTGAACAGGCCCATCTGACCATAAAGGCAAGTTAATGTCACATTGGTCAGAGAAAAGTGGTCTACCTTGAGTATGAGGTAGGAGGAGGTGAGATTAGGCCAATGCCTCGTAAAGTACAAGCTGTACAGGACTGGGCCTGACTGGGTACTAACATTTTATTGAGAACTGTGGCACCATAGCTTCTCCCCTGAATGTCATCTTTTCCCCAACATTTCTTAAGACGGTCAGATGTAATGAAGTGTGCCAAGGCATTTAAAGGGTTGAAAAAAGGCTCTGCAGTCAGAAGCTCCAGTCTCGAGAGCCCCTGACTGTAACCAAACCTGTATTTTACAGACCGATGCATCAAATACAGGAATAGGAGCATTCTTGGGTCAACTGGACAAACAATCCAGGGAACACCCTATTTACTTCATCAGTAGAAAATTGAAGGACCGGTAGAGAAGGTGAGCAACAATAGAACGTGAATGTTTTGCCATTGTGTGGTCTTTGAAGAAGTTAAGCCCGTACTTGTATGGTTCTACTTAACTAATTCAAACAGACCACCAACCCTTGAGATGGTTAATGCAAATGAAGGGGGAAAATCCAAAACTGCTCAGATGCTCTATCTGCCTTCACGGGTTTGATTTTACCATTGAGCATAGGTGCGGGTGTAATCGTCAAAAGGCTGATTGTCTCCAGGAAGTATGAATGACTGCATGAAGAGTTTCATACAGGAGTGGATTAAATCTTCCTGTCCCTTCGGCTGGCAGGGGACGAATGTTAGTAAGAATTTTCAGTTTCTGTCCTTATTCCCTTTAACCTTAGAGACCCCCAGCCCATTGCTGGAATCTGTGACCTTTTTGATTTTAACCTCCAGAGTGAGTGGGCCTTTTTTGCCACCCACTCAAGCCTTTTCCCTCAACACTATTTTGTGTTCCCTATGTGTTAATGAAGTCTGGTAAACTCTGTAGACGTCTGCTTTTTATATAGTGACACACAGAACCCTTTGTGCAGTGCCACTGCTAATGTTTAAATACATTTTCTCGTGTGAACTACAGTTCCCAAGAATAGTAGTACAACTTTTGTCTTACTTATCTTTTTCCTTTGTGCGTCCAGCACAGACCACCTTATGTGAAGTGCTGGGGGGGTTACATGCCCAGGCTCCAGTAAGTCTGGGAAGGCAGGAAGTGAGGGAGGAGCCCGACACTTCAGTGGCCTTTGTTTGTAGGCATGCCTGGCACAAACCAGTTCCAACTGGGCGGGTGGCTGTCCTAGAGGACGACCCCCCCCCTGTCTGATCGACAGCTTAGTGCTGTGAATGAATGGGATTTCACATAAAAGGCAAAGGTCGGAGTCAATCACTGGAACATCAAATCTGAAGAAGAAGCAGAGAGAAGCCAGCAGCCCCTTCCAGGACAGCAAAAGCACCGGTGAAGCCTTGCAGCTGTGCTGACCGCGTTTTCCCATCGACGGGGAAGCTCCGCCAAGGACAACTTCCTCCTTTAGGCTGGTTGGAACCAACTAACCTCAACACCTGCTTTCTTGTGGACCAACCCCTGTGTCGATGCAACCTTCCTGGGCTGCAGTTTCCCAATACCTGGACCATCGACGAGTGCCACGTCTTCCAAAGGACGAATCCAGCTAAAACTTTGCAGGCTTCCGTGCGAGTCTACAGAAGCAATAAATATTCGTAGAGAGTCCCCTCACCAGAGTTCTGGACCGAGGAAATTCCAACTGAGGATATTCGTTCCTCTTTGGCACTGAGAAAAAGGTGCCAAAACCACAAAAATACACTGAAACGAGTGGAATCCATTGCTGCAGAGTCCATCTCGAGAGTGCTGCCACAGAAGCCCGCAAGACTTCCTTCCTTTCGTCAACACGACCAAGGTCCAGGAACAAGGGTCTGCATCAAGAAGGAAGTCAGCTGGAACATCTGTACATTTGCATGGTACTGTGGGGCTTTAGGTTTAACCACCTTTAGCCAAATCTAGTGCTTCCTAGCCTCAGAGTTCTCCTTTCTATCCTTTTGAATTACTTCAATTCACTTCTGCTGACCTAAAAGCTTGTGCACATCAGGTAGGCTCTCTTCAGCTAACTTTTTATAAGAAGATTGCATCAGAACTAGAACTGTCCTATTGACTTTGGCTGTCCTGGCTCCCTGAAGGCATCTCTTCTGAACCCTATTGGCTTTGGCAGTGCTTGTTCCCTATAAAGGTGTTAATTGTTTTACACTCTTATTGCTGGGGAAAAGACTTCCTACATCCTGCTGGAAAAAAAGGATATTGTTATAGCGCTACAGTGTTTTCCATTTTAACACTTTTTCCGTCCAAACTCAATATTGTATGGTGAACCATAAAGGCTATTACTGACCTTGATTGATGTCACTTCATGGGCTGGCAAATGTTTAAGTACAACACAAATTTACTTGCCTGCATTATTGCTGCTTGAATAACTTGATTCTGAAATTCTACTTGATGTTACTATTAGTTCTAGTGTGATTATTTTGGTTTGTGTACATATAAATAAATAGTTATATGTTTGAATGGATTGTGTCCTCCCACGTATTCCTCATCTTATGATAATAGTATCCCAGCTTCAGCTGCTTCGGAAAAAATGTTTACCCGGGGGCGCTGTGTTTCGAGACCACGTAGTCAAAGTCCCTCGAGGGCTGGCGTCGACGTCATCCGCTGTATAAAGGGCACGAGCAGCACCCGTTACCTCAGTTCCGTTTTTCCGACGCAACTGCTTTGTGTTACGAACGGCGCATCAAGCATTTCTTCGATGTCCTCGTCTTCAACTCCCTCCACACCCAAGACAGGTTAAAAAAATGTCTGAAGTGTGGCAGGAAGATGTCTATAACTGACCCCCATCGGAATTGCCTCTGGGGCCTCAGCCCCGACCATCGGGTTGATGAGTGCGGGTCCTGTCAGGCCATGTCAAATAAGGCTCTTAGGGAACGCAGAGTTGAGATGGCGGTGGGGGAGGAGAAATATAAGTCTTCGAAAAAATACAAAAGGATTTGGACGAATCCAATAGAAAATCTCATCACAAGTCGAGGAGGTCGAGATCGGAGAGTCGCTCGAGGAAATCTTCCTAGTCTTCGACTAAAAAGTCAAAAAAGCGATGTCATAGGTCTTCTTCCTCCTCGTCCTCTTCTGAGAAGAGAGTAACTTACCTTCAAAGCACGATTCCCCAGAAAAATGGGAGGCCTTGAGGGCTTCGATGCTTAAAATATTCGAGAAGGCTGCCCAGACCCCCTCGAAGTTGCCGCGTGATCATGCCTCTACTCACTCTAAAAGTGACAGAGGAAAATCAAGATCTAAACATGCAAGGGTTGAAAAAGAGTTGAGATTGTCTTCAAGGGAAAGTTCCCCGACGCCTCGCACTAAGTCTAAGCCTCCGGTGCATAAATCGGGGATAGCGGAATCAGCGTCTAAGTCGAAGCCAAAACTCGACTCAACACCGTCGACGACCATAGCGTCGAGACCGATGGTGTTCGATTCCTTTAGCTGTATCGAAGCCTCCTTCGATAGCATTGAAGCCTCCTTCGACACCGTCAAAGCCAGCATCTACCCCATCGATGACTCTATCGCCCAATCTCTATCACTCCCTTCCTGGGCAAGCTCCTGGAGAAACTGGCCATCTCCCAGCTTAATCTCCATGCTGAATCTGTTGGTAGTCTTCATGACCATCGGTCAGGCTTCAGAGCTGCCAGAAGCACGGAAACTGCTCTCCTGAAAATCTGTGAGGACCTGCTCTCTAACCTTGACTCTAACACCCCTTGTGTTCTCATTTTGCTCGACCTCTCATTTGCCTTTGACACTGTCAACCACACCATCTTGCTCAATTGTCTCCGTGATAACCTGGGTATCACTGGTCAGGCTCTGGCGTGGCTGACCTCCTTCCTCTCCAATCGACCCTCCCAGGTCCAACTGGGTTCTTTCCTCTCTGACATCTTTTTCTCTACCTGTGGTGTCCCCCAGGGATCTAACCTCTCCCCCTGGCTGTTCAACCAGTATCTGGCTCTTCTTGCTCACCGCATCGCCGCTCTCTGTCCCAACTTTCAGTGCTACGCGGATGATACCCAGCTCATTTTCAAGCTACCCTCGGCCTCCTGTTCCCCTTCCCTCATCTCTGACTGTCTCTCTGCTATCCAGGAATGGTGTGCCACCAACGACCTCTGCCTTAATGCCAGTAAGACTGAGATTCTACTTATCGGCACACTCACTCCCTCCTTCCCTGCAGCTCTCTGGCCGGCCTCCCTTGGCCCTCTTCCTGCGCCTACCTGCAAGGCAAAAAACCTTGGTCATCTTCGACTCCACACTCTTTCTCTCCTCACATATCTGACGTCTCTAAGACGTCACACTACCAGCTACACCTCCTCAGAGGTATCCTTCCTTTCCTCTCCTTCCCCCAGAAGCTTAATGTCTCCAGAGCCCTGGTTCTCTCGAAGCTGGACTATTGTAACAGCCTCTATCTAAATCTTCCTGCCTCTACTCTCCACCCTTTGCAACTCATCCAGAACAGGACTGCGAGACTTGTCCTTGGCCTCAAGCCCAGGGACCGTATCTCTCCAGGACTGAAATCACTACACTGGCTCCCATGGCTGCGAGGATTAAGTTCAAAACCTTCTGCATTGTCCACAAGGCCTTCTGGGGCTTGGGCCAAAATACCTTCAACTCCCTCTTCCGAAATATCTTCCTTCTCGAGCTATTCGCTCATCCACCTCCAACTACCTCAGGGTCAGCCGCTTCTCCAAGCAACGAGCTGGGGGTAGATCTCTCTCCGCAGCAGGGGCCTCCCTCTGGAACAGCCTTCCTGCCTCCCTGAAACTTGAGGAGAATCATCTCCGGTTCCGGAAGCACCTCAAACCCTTCCTCTTTGCCTCCGCTTTCTCTCCCTCTCTCCCCTGCTAAAATCACTGAACCTGCACTGAATCTGCTACTGGGCCACTCACCGATCTCGGTCCTTGGCCCAGCCACTCTTCCCTGCACTGCCTACCTGCACTACGGGACTGTCTCTGTATCCTACAGCCCCTTCTCCCGGCACTTACCTTGCACTTGCCACCAGCTGGCCCTATTATTTATCTTGTATTCTAACCATGTACTGCACTTTCCTTGCACTTGCCACCAGCTGGCCCTGTTATTTATCTTGTATTCTACTAACCATGTACAGCACTTTTCCCCTCTCCCCTTGCACTTTTCCCAGTCCCATCTGCACTTGCGCGATCTGAATGACACCTGGCCTAGTAGGATCGTTGGCTGTCTCCCCTTGTCCCCCCCCCCCCCCGCCTCGTCGCGCCTTGAAACACTTGTGTATAGGCGCGTTACAAATGCCATATCATATCATAAGGCCTTCTTTAATACCAAGACCCAAGTCGATGCCATTGTCCATAACTAGGCAAATTCCACCTTCTTTGCCCGAAAAGACTTTCCACCCTCAAACTAGACAGGATTTTTTTAGATCTGTGTTATCTATATATGAAGAAGATTCCTCTGTCACTCCAGCTGGAGTTAGATTTGGAGCCAGAGCGGTTCCTGAAGAACTAGTGGACCCACAATCTAAAATAGCTGACCTTTATGACTGTCTCCAAAATGCCAGTGGCCTAGACACTTCACCTGTTGTGGATTTTGAAAGGCCAGATCCTACAGATCATGCAGATCCCAGTTATAGGAACCTTTATGGGAAGGGTCATTGATTTTATGGGTTGGAAAGCGGCTTCCCCAGATTTTGACCAGGATGACATGACTGACATCCTGAGTGAGGGTCCTTTTAAAAGATCCTGTTCTCCCATTCCACATAGCACTGCAAAAAAGGGTAATGGTAAATTGGAACACCCCTGATTCGATTGTAGCAGTAAATAAGAAACTGGTATCAAAATTTAGTCCAGCTTTATCAGATCTAGAATATTTATCCAAACATCCATCTCCTGAAAGTCTAGTGGTGCAAGCTGCAACCTTAACTAGGCAATCACCTTACCCATCAATACCACCAGACAGGGACGATAAAAAAAGTTGATGCTTGGGCCCGGAAAGCTTTTTCTGCGGGTAGCATGGCCCTGAAATCGACTGTCACTTGCACATTAGCAAGATTTACTTATCCCCTGTGGGACTGCATCTCGTCAGCCGCTGAACGCATCCCGGAAGGTGAGGAACAGGATGGTTTCCTGGCTATAATGAAGGAAGGTAAAGAGGCTTTGGAGGAATGCCTTCAGTCAGGATTGGACACTGCGGATAGTATAAGCAGGTCCATGGCATCTAGCACAGTCTTGCGCAGATTTGCATGGCTAAGGAAATCTGGTTTTGCACCTGATGTGCAGTCTAGATTACTAAATATGCCTTTTGACAGTTTGAGGTTGTTTGGCAGCAAGGCGGACGAGAGCTTGGAGAAGCTACAGACCTCGAAAGCGGCAGCAAAATCACTCAGCGCCGCTATAAGGCAACCTCAAAAACACTCTTACGCAGGCTCATCTTCCTGGAAGAGTCACCCGTTTCGCTTCTATTCCTCTTTTGGAAAAGGGAGGGGGCAGGCCAGCCAGAGAGGCCAACAGAGAAAAACCTTTCGTGGTGGAAAAGGGAGAGGCGCTATATCAGCCACAGCAGCGGCTACTACATCCTCAGCCACTGCTGCAGCCACTGCAAGCCACTGCAAAGCCACTTTGAGGTCTTAACCCACAAAACCCCAGTGGGAGGCAGAATCACTCAGAATCTGGACGAATGGCGGGGCATTATGTCAGATGCCTGGGCACTAGAGATAGTGGTCCATAGTTACTGTCCTTTTCATCAAAGACCCTCAAAATCATCCACCGGGAGCCAACTCTGTAAAAATTGAAGACCCGCTCCTTGTGCAGGAGATTTTAACCTTGCTAGAGAAAGGTGCAGTAGAACATGTACCTGTAGCGGAGAGGAACAAGGGCTGGTAGTCCCCCTATTTTCTCATCCCCAAAAAGGACGGAGGATTGAGACCCATCTTGGACTTGAGAAGCTTGAACAAGTTCCTCAGGAAGGACAAGTTCAAGATGGTGACCCTTTCTCAGATCCTTCAGGCTCTTGAACTTCAGGACTGGCTGGTTTCATTGGACCTTCAGGAGGCTTACTTTCATGTGCCAATCCATCTCAAGCACAGAGTACCTGAGGTTCGCAATTGTTGGTTCTCATTATCAGTTTCGGGTTCTACCATTTGGGCTGTCCTCCACCCGAGGATTTTCACCAAACTGATGGCGGTGGTGGCAGCGAGTATCAGAAGAAGGGGAATTCATGTCTACCATTATCTGGACGATTGGCTAATCAGGGCGAGTTCATCTGAATGAGCCCAGGAACATCTGGCCTTGATCTGCCACTTCTTACAGTCTGGGCTTCTCCCTCAATTACAAGAAGTCACAAATGATTCCAAGCCAAAAACTCCAATTCATCGGATAGATCCTGGATACTTCCTCAGGGAAAGCCTCGCCTCCCGAGGAGAGAGCTCACCACATTTTGCAGATCGTAATGAAGTTTCAAAATGGCCAACATCTACCGGCTTTCGACTTTCTAAGGTTGCTAGGCCTCATTGCATCCTGCATTTTTCTGGTGCCAGAGGCTAGATTGAGGATGAGATCCCTTCAGTGGGCCCTCAGGACTCAATGGCCCCTGTTTTCGGGGGAGATGTCAGACCTTATACAAGTCCCGACCAAGGTGGCTCAAGATCTCCTATGGTGGGCTTGCAAGGAGAATATCCTAAAGGGGAAACATTTTGGTAACCATGGCCGGAGAGAACGGTATTGACGGACGCCTCACTCACAGGGTGGGGAGCCCACACCAATGATCTGACAATCAGCGGTCGTTGGTCTCCATCAGAGTCCAAACTACACATCAACCTTTTGGAGCTGAGAGCAATCAGACTAGCGCTGAAGGATTTGCTGCCCTCTGTACAGGGAAAGAATGTCCTGATAATGACCGAATGACCGACAACACAGTGGCCATGTACTACCTCAAAAAAAGAGGAGGCGTAGGATCACTTCCACTGTGCAGAGGCATTGCAGCTCTGGTTCTGGGCAATGCAAGAAGGAATCTCTCTATCAGCAGTTCACCTCGCCGGAGAGCTAAACGTGGCGGCAGACGCTCTGAACAGGCAGAGCACAGTCTCCCACGATTGGGAACTAGCTCAGGAAGTCCTTCAAGAGATGCTTGGACTTCCAATCAAGAGATCTTCACCCTTTGGGGAACCCCTCAAGTGGATCTGTTCGCGACCGGGGCCAACCAGAAGTGCGAACTGTATTGCTCAAGGGGTTTTCCCCGAAGTGGAGGTCTAGGGGACGCGTTCGTAGTGGACTGGGTATTTCCACTCCTTTACGCGTTTCCTCCAGTCCCCGTGACTCCTCACGTAATCGGGAGGTTGAGAAAGTTCAGGAAAACCATGATCCTAATTGCCCCGGATTGGGCCAGGAGGACGTGGTACCCAGAACTTCTGGACATGTCCATCTGCCCTCCGATAAGTCTTCCACAAAGAGAGGATCTTCTCTCGCAAGAGGAAGGTCGGGTTCACCATCCAGAGGTCAAGACACTCAGCCTTCACGCATGGTTTCTGAGAGGCTAAGATATAAGGATTGGCACCTGCCGGATGATGTAATGGAGATTTTGCCATCAGCCAGAAGGCCAGTAACAAAATCCCTGTATCTGTGTCGTTGGAACAAGTTCAGTAACTGGTGCAGGGATAGGAATGGATACATTTCTTTCTAATACTCCAACAGTACTTTCTTTTCTCTTACACTTATTCAATTTGGGGCTCCAAGTTGGAACTATAAAAGGTTACTTGGCAGCGCTATCTATCTTTAAGTGCTCCTCGGAAGAGGTGTCATGTTTTAAAATGCCTTTAGTCATTCAATTCTTGAAAGGGCTGACAAATGTATACCCTCTGACACCTTTTCAGGTGCCCATCTGGGATTTAAATCTAGTCTTAAAATGTCTCATGTGTGCTCCTTTCGAACCTTTACATTCTTGTCCATTAAGACACTCTTAAGACAATTCTGTTAGTGGCTATAACATCAGCCTGTGGGTAAGTGAGTTGCAGGCACTGTCCTGTAAGCCTCCTCACACCATTTTCCATACGGACAAGGTTATTCTAAAAGTCAAACCATCTTTCTTGCCTAAAATAGTGTCTGATTTTCATCTGTCACAAAAAATTGTCTTACCTTCCTTTTATCCTCCACCTCACGCTAGTAAGGAAGAGGAAAGGTTGCATAGACTGGACCCCAAAAGGGCTCTCAATTTCTACATTTCCAGATTGGCAAATCTCTGACAATGTGACCAACTATTTGTTGGCTATACAGAGCACAAATTGGGCGTTGCAGTATCTAAACAAACTCTATCCAGATGGATAATTCTAGCAATCTCTGAATGCTATAAACTAGCTGGGAAAGAGCCTCCAGATGGATTAAGGGCTCATTGAACCAGAGGCATGGCAACTTCCACGGCTCTTCAGAGGGGTGTCCCGGTGCAGGATATTTGTGCTGCAGCCACCTAGTCGTCAATGCACACCTTTGTAAAGCATTACTGCTTGGACTCTACTTCATATCAAAGAGGACTATTTGCAAAATCTGTCCTTCATTCAGTCCATTATTAAAATTTCTAGTACTCCCACCTTCAAAAATACCACTGCTATGGGAGTCTATCATAAGATAAGGAATACGTGGGAGGACACGATCCATTCGAAGAACAAGTTACTTACCAACTGTAACATTCTTTCGATTGGATGTTCCTCCCACGTATTCCTCTTCGACCCTCCCATCCTACCCCTCCGTACAGTTTATGCAAGTTGCACTCTAACTTCCTTAAGAGCCTGAGGACTTGCGACCTGATCAGCTGATGCGACCATGAACACCGTAAAAACAGAACTGAGGTAACGGGCGCTGCTTGAGCCCTTTATACAGCGGATGACGTTGACGATCGACGGCGGCCCTCGAGGGACTTCAAATCCACGGTCTCGAACACAGCGCCCCCTGGTAAATGTTTTCCGAAGCAGCTGAAGCTGGGACACGAATATCATAAGATGAGGAATACGTGGGAGGAACATCCAATCGAAAGAACGTTACAGTTGGTAAGTAACTTGTTCTTTTAAGGGTGTAAGTGGTTACTTGAATACTTGTATTTACTGATTTCATTATACTGCTCTACAGCTCACAGTACCCCTTTTAAGATAGGCCTGGCTGCTCAGCCACTCCACCGACTTGTGTAGTACAGGCCTATGTTAAAGGTTGGGTCAATAATACCTAGCAGATGAGTCTTTTAAAGTCCAACACCATTTGGACTCTACAAAATCTTACCGTAAGCACCTGCCGACTACCTCTCCAGAGTTTTCAAGTAGGACTCCTTGCCTCTGTCTGTGCTTTCTGGAGACGTTCAGGGGGGTGGGTGGGTAGGTGTAGTGGTCCACAGGTCATCTGTGCCCTTGCGATGTTCAGCTGGTTTGAGCCTACAGCACTAGAATTGTTGGAGAAACTGGCTCACACATCAGTTTCAAGTGATGACTGAGGCGGCTTTGTTGACTTGCAAGACAAAAACACCATCCTATGTCTATCAGGACTGACCACTCTAACCTGACCTGCCCTCCAGACCCTTCATCCTCATAGGTCACAAGTCGGCTGATTGTTTAGAAAACTTTGCAAACCTTCACTATGCCTTTATGCAGTATATCATGCCTCCTGCAAATGCAATACATCCTTTTTGTTCATGTATAGTCCTCCTGTGATATCCATTTCGGTTGCTGCAGCACATGCAGAGTCCTTCTCCATGGGGAAACCACTATTTCCAAAGCCACCATAACACTATTAAGTCCTCTACAAAGGACTCATATTGGACAGAGATTCATTCAGAAAAGATGATGGGAGGGTGTACTAAGAAAATGTTTACATTCCACACTATCCAGGCATTTAAAGTCCTTTCACCTGCCCATTTTCTTTTTAGCCCTTTGTGTGGTTTCACTGCGCGGGGGGTGGCAGGTTGGGTCTTTTTGAGCTTTCTGCCCCCGACAGGGTTTTGTGGCCTGTGTACCGTAGGGCATATTGTTATTTGAGTTTTACAATATTCCTAAAACTGAAGGGAATCTCTAGGAGATAATTTACTGCTAGGAGGAGATAATTTACTATTCCAATTCCACTCCTACAAATGTGGTGAACGTTTGATTTCTGAGCACCCAGCTACATGAAGTCCCCATGGATACTTTTAAGAGAACACCAAAGTACAGTGCCAGAGGGCTAACTGACTCCTTTTTGTCGATGTAATCCAGTTCTGACTGGATGCGCCTAAAAGGCAAGAGAGCCAGCAAAACGTTTGGGTGACTTTTAGTAGCAAAAGGAACCCAAAAAATTGAATTTTGACCAACCGGGTCCAGTTTGATTACTTCAAGGACCTGAATGTTGGTTTGCCAAGACATTTCTTCCTACACTGGCTTTAATGTTTGAAGTGTGTATAATTATTTTGTGCTCAATTAAAAGGTGTTTACATTTGTGCTTCATCTTTTCAACATACAATGCCCCATATGGGCTTTTAATATACTCCAAAATCTGTTAAACATGTGAGCATAGGGCGACAATTGTTTTTTTGCTGGTAGGCAAATGGGATACTATGCCTTTTATTTTTAAATCTGTATTTATTAAGCATTTTTGAGGTAAACAAAATGCATAAGCAAACATGTAATTTTTTGAACAACCCCTGACCCCCTTTGAATAAATGAACTTGGACACTTGTTGATATTTATCACATTGAGTCAGGGCAAGTCTGTTTCAATGAGGTTACCTCTTTATCCCCCTTCCTTCCCCCCTGGAACATGATGGGTCAAGTATGCAGGTGGTATCGACGGGGATCCCCTGGGTCAACGGGGGGGGGCGGGTGGAAGGGGCTGTGATTGCCCATGGACGTTGTCTCTTTGTACACATTGAGGAAGGGTAGCCATTCCATTTCTCTTGCCGGTATTAGGTCATGGAGTGCCCCTGTGACATGTTCCATTTCGTAGATCTCTTTGGCTTTATGGGCCCACATTCTTTCTGATGGGAGTGCGCTGGCTTTCCATCTTATTTTGAGGCAAATTCTTGCTGCCAATAGCAGGTAGTGAGGCAAATGAGGGAGACGGACCCATCGGTTCTCTGATTCCTCCAGACCAAACAAGACTAGCCAGGGGTTGTGGCTGCGTTCCACCCCTTCTATGTTTTTGATCATGCAAGTACTTCTTTCGCAGGCCAACCACACGTGCCAGAAGTCTGATTGCTCACTGCATGCTCTCCAGCATAATGGGGTTTTCCTGAACATTTTGAAGAGGCGCTTGGGGTCGTATTGCCATCTGTGGAGCAGTTTCAATCTGTGCAGCTTATATTGGCATGAGATGAAAGTTTTGTGGGTGTTTCTGCAGAGCCGTATCCAGAGGTAATTGTGGATTGGGCCACCTACATCTTTTTCCCCATTTTTTCTGAGAGCTTTGTTCTAGTCTGTTGCCTTGCTCAAAAGAGTTTTGTATATCTGCAAGATAAGGCCCCGCTTGTCTTTCCATTCTGGGTACATCAGCACCCCCTTAGTTGGAGGAACTGCAGGGCCGGGATGGGTTTGATTTTCAGTCCTCCTTCTGGCTGTTGAAGGGTGAGGCATGATTTCCCTTTTGTGATCTGACGCACTCTTTTTAGGCCTGCCTCGTGCCAACGTTGGAAGCGCTGGGCTCTTGGATCTGATTGGTGGGAAAAATGTGGCTCATTGGGCATTGCCATGTTGTGTGCCCCTTCATTTCACCTTTGTTCCACCACAGTTTCAGGAGCGTGTCTAGTATCTTCTGGTTTGTAGCCTTGCTTGGCAATGATTTTCGGCACCCAAAGCCATTCTCCCAGTGTCACTGGCCTCAGTATGTGGTTCTCTATTTCCACCCACTGCTTGTCTTTGTCCCCTCTGAGTTGTGGGACCAGGGCCTGGAGTTGGGCTGTGTGATAGCACGTGTAACAGTCTGGGAGCCCCACTCCTCCTTCCTCCGAATTAGGGTGCTGTATGGTATCCTCCGTTTCTTCCCCTTCCATAGAAACTTGCTGATTTTGAGTTCAGTGAAGTGGTCCCTTGGAATTTCTATTGGGAGCATTTGGTAGTAGTAGAGGAATCTGGGTAGGATCGCCATTTTGATTGCATTGAGGCGTCCTAGCCACGAGATTGTTAACCTGTCCCACCTTTTTAGTTCATTGCTTAGCTACGATATGAGCAGGGGTAGGTTAGCCTCGCAGAGATCCTTTGCGTCTTTCATGATATTGAATCCTAATTATATCAGTGTTTCCCAGGTGATTGGAATGCCTAGGCCGGCTAGACTGTCCTCAGCAATGTCCCTTGAGCTACTGTAGGGGAAGATAATAGATTTCTCTATGTTGACATTTCAGTCCTGCCCATCGCCCATATTCTTTTATCATCTGGAGCACTTTTGGTATGGAGGACGTCGGGTTGGATATGTAAAGAAGCATATCGTCTGCGAACATTCCCAACTTATATTCCTGATCCCAACCCTTATTCCTTCTGTGGCTGGCTTTTTTCTGCCATATTCCCCAGGGGCTCTATTGATAGGCCATACAAAAGGGGCGAGAGCGGGCAGCCCTGCCTGGTTCTCCTCGTAAGGTTACATTCTCTGGAAACCTTCCCATTTAACCACCACTCTTGCTTTGGGAGCCTCGTATATCGCTCGAATCCCTGTGAGAAACCGCTCCCTAAACCCCCCCCCCGCTCTTCAGTGTGGCCCAGCGAAACTCGCACACAACCCGGTCGAATGCTTTCTCTGAGTCTAAGCTAAGCAAGGCATGACTCCCCCCCCCCCCCCTCCTCCCGCCCCAACCCCCTTTACCCCACCCCCCTCCTCTCGGGTGTTCCATAATGTATAAGGTTTTGCGCATGGCATCTGCTCCCTGTCTGCCTTTTTATAAAGCCCACTTGGTCGGGGTGAATAAAGCGGGGCAGGATTTTCTCCATTCGGGTGGCTTAGGGCTCTTGTGTAGACTATCGCATCTGTAATTAGGAGGGCTATCGGGCGATATGATTTACAGTTGGTGGGGTCCTTGCCGCTTTTGGGGAGAACCACTGTGTGTGCGTTTGTGAAAGAGGTGGAGTGGGGGGGCCCGTCCAGTGTCACGTATGGAATTGAATAGTCTGGTAATTTGGGAGCTAGGGTACCTGCAAGTGTCTTATAGAATCCTATTGTATAGCTGTCCTCCCCCAGCGCTCCTCCTGGGGGTAGTCTATTTATTGCTGCTTTTATTTCTTCAGGGGTGAATGGGGCCTCTAGGATACTTGTTTTTCTCTCGGGTGAGGCGTGTTAATCCAGCTCTCGCAATATATTCACGCATCTCTGGCCTACTTACGGGATTCTCCCTTTGGTAGAGCTTTTCGTTATATTGGGCAAACTGGTTTGCTATATAATCCGAGGAGGAGGCACATTGTCCCCCCTCTCCATAAACTTGATAAACCCATCTCTCTGCCCTTTGAGTCATCAACCTATTAGCTAGCATCCTGTCAGCTTTGTCTCACTTTTCATAAAATGTTTGCTCTAGGAATTTTAATTTTCGTGCTGTCCCCCATTCACAGCATTTTCAAATCTTCCTTTTTTTGTTTTAGTGTACTTGGCTCTACATCTCAATGTACCCCATTTGAATGTAATTTGCTCTCTAGATGCTTGATTTCTTCACCCAGCTTCTCCTCCTGCAATCTTCGCTCTAGTTTCTTCCTAGCCCCCCTCCCATTAGGGCTCACTCCATGTTGCTTTTCCCACCTCCCAGAGTGTGATTTCTTCTACTTCTTTGTTACCATTGACCTGAAAATATTCCTTGATCACGTTAGTGAGCTCCTGGGCACAGAGCTTGTCTCGCCACAGGTACTCGTTGCAGTGCCACTTGGGATCTCCCCTATTTATGCCGTCCATCTCAAGGTCCATGGTGACCATGTCATGGTCCGACCAGCCCACTACTCGGATTGTGTTATTTGCAATTCTTGATTTGTGCTCTTAGTAGTAGATAATCTATATTGGTGAAGTCGCATGAACGCTCTATAGGAACGTTTATCCCTTCCTGCCCGGGTGATGGGTCCTCCATACGTCAAGTAGAGCTCCGCTTTCTAGGCTCTTTTGGAACTTATTTCCTCCTCTCTGTGGCAGCGCCTTATGGTCCAGTTTTGTCACCAGTCTGTCCGCTTGTGGGTCGGCCCACATGTTGAAGTTCCCTCCAGCTAGGCTCCTGGTTTGTATAGTGGCGAGGGCTTCTTCATTGAAGGCGTCTTGACCCTGGTTGGGGGTGTATACTGCGGCTAGGGTGACTCAAATCCCTTCCCCTGTCCCCTGGACCAGCAGAAGCCTGTCCCCCCTTCAGTGGGTGATCCCTGGGATCTGTCAACCGGACCCGCCTATGCAGAATTAAACTCGCCCCTCATTTTTTCCTGTGTGGCCGAAGCCCAGTAGGTCTGTCCCATCCCTTTCCCTCTGAGGCCTCTCTTCCCCTGCTTTTAGTCTCTTCGATAAAGAGGACGATGAGCGAGGCCCTCTTAAATTCACGTGCTATCAGAGACCTCTTGGTGGGTCAGTTCAGACCCTTGACGTTTAGAGTTCCAACCCTCAGGAGGCTACCTCCCTTCCTTTCCCCTTATTTTCCTTCCATTTCAGGGCTGTTTCCTCTTGTTTACAATTCTGTATTACGTATTCCCTGCCCTCCACCCATTTTTCTCCTTCCCTTTGGTTTCTCTTAGCCTCGAACCCATCTGTGTTCCTGATTTCCCCACCCTAGTGAATGGTAACATAACTAACCACTTTTCCAACATATGTGTACCTGTAACGTGGTACCTTACATGGAGACACCCTCCTTCAACTGAGGGCCACCAGGTTAGGAATTCTTCGTCCCCTGGGGTCTTTCCGTCTGTTCCCTTTGTCTTCCTTAGTTACTTCTTTGGTTCCCCTTTTGTACAAGCTGGTTCAGTGCTCCCTCCTGGGTTGAGGCGGCGTTGACAGCGAGGGGGAGTTTAACTTCATGTATTTTCTTCCAGCTTTGCTTCTTTTTGCGCCTCTGTGGTCTTATTTCTGGTTGCATTGATCTTGGGGAGTGAGCCCCCTGCGGGCCCCTTAAGGTTCTTGTTTCTGAATTCTCTGTCGGATTTTGCAGGATTTGGTTTGCTTCCACTGCTGTGGTGGCTCTGTACTCTTCCCCTTTCACCTCGAACGATAGCGCAAAGGGGTATCCCCACCTATATCGTATTCCGTATTCCGTAAGCCCCGTGATTAGCGGCCTGCATTCTCTCCTGCACCCAAACGTGAGGTCCGACAAGTCCTGGAATATTTTAACCTTGGAGCCTTGATAGTCGATTTCTTGTGCTTGTTTCGCCCTGAGGAGGATTTCCACTTTCTCTTTATATTGCAGGAATTTCACTACTACTGAGGGTGGACCACTGCTGAATGCTCGCCTTCCTTCCTATGCGCTCTTTACTGTCTTCCCTCCTTCTGCTTGTTCGGAGATTCACAATGTCCTGCAATTTCCTCTCAACCTGGGCCGGCGTCTGTCTGTTTCCTCCAGGCCAGTTATCCGCAGGTTCGTTGCTCACTCTGAGTTTTCTAGATCTAGTTTCAGAGTGAGCTCTTCTTCTCCTAACTCAATGTCTGTCATCCTGGCATTTAGTTTAATCTCCACCAGGTCGGCATTGATCTGGTTGTGCTCCAGATTTTCCACCTTTCCCTCCATTCTTTCCACTTTTCCTCGCAGATCCGCAATAGATGTTTGTATGTCTGTGTGTAGGGCTCTTGTTTCTGCCATCACCCCCGCTATGTCTTCCTTTATGAATGCAGCACCCATTTTGGCACTCGGGTTGACGAGGACCCTTGTTTGCTGTGCGTCTTCCCTTTTGTATTGCTGGAGTGTTTCCAGTCCCCTCATGGAGGGGTGGGGGGCTTGCATCAGTCGCCTTTCTCCTTTTTGCGACTATATGGTGGAGTCAGACTTGTACTGTCCCAGCCACCCTATGGTGGGTTGACGCCTGTTCACAGCTACCTCGTAGCGCTATGTGCTTCCTTATTTTCTTCAATGGCGTCTGACCATTCTCCTCAGATTCTCTTGTGCAGACTCGCTCCGTTGGTGCCCATTCTTGATGGGTCACCCCTCCGAGGGGGCCTAACCCTTTGTGTTGTTGATCTTGCTGGTGGCTTGGCCACGCCAGGGTGTGCCCTTTCCCTCTCACATATGGGTACTTTGTGGGGAGGTGGCCTGTGGAAGGTGCCCACTCAGCTTCTCTGATCCCCCTCACCCCCCTTTCCTTTCTCTCTACCCCCCCCCCCCACATGTTTGTTTTGGCTTATGATTCCTGGGGGGCGTTGGTTGGGTTGTCTCTGGTGCCTTCACCAAACTTCTCGCTGCAGTGCAGTCTTACAGGACCATTACTCACGGGGGGCCTTTGTGGGCTGAGGCCTTTTTGTTTTTGCTTTGCGCTGGGGGGCAGCGCTGCTGGGTTGTGGGGATACCCCCCGAATTTAACCTCCCTGTGGAGCAGTAAGGCTCTTTGCCTTCATTCCTTCCTTATGGGCTGTGTAACTCAGCATTCTTCTCTGTGGGGGGCTTTGCTGGTACTAGTGTAACCCTGTCCGGTTATGCTGTCCTTTCGGTGCTGTTGGGGTGGGGGGAGCATGTGACAGCTAGCACCTCCCCCTCCCACCTGCGCCTGCTATATGTACCACGGGTCGGAGCACCAGGGCCTCTTAACCTGCCTTGTCTGCTCAGGACGCGATTCTGGCAGCTCCTCCCGAGTTGCTCCTCGGCTGTCAGTGGGGCTCGTCCCTCTCCGATGCGGGATGGCAGCCGGAGGTGTCTCCCGCTGGGCCTTGTTTCCCGCATTCCTTCTCCCTCGCCACCAGGGGCATATGGTCCTGCCGACTCCCACCGACCTCCGGGCCGCCATCTTTCCCCCTCCTCTCAATAGCAAAGGCTTATGTCGCGAGCAATACTCCACCGGGCCACCGCAAGACCTCCGTGAGGCTGCGTTTCGCTCTAGTTCATTTTCTTTCTTCCACCATGCACGGACCTCCGCTCCGCATTCTGGGTTGCCACCCTTCCCCCACTTACTCCTGGATTCCCGCTCGCAGCTGCCTGTTACTTCCAGACAGACCGCTGTGTGGGGTCCTCTACGGCACTGCTTTTCCGCCTCTGTTGGGGGGGGGGGAGTACCGTTCAGTTCAGTGAGCGCCACGGCTTCTCATGGGTCTCCTCCTTCGGTGCTGCTGAGTTCAGGCTTCGGGAACTGCTCTGTCATCTTGCCCCCCACCCCACCCCCCCAGCTTGAGGAGCTACGTGTTGGGCAAGCAACCATTGCCTTCTTCTGTGCCCCCTAGTCGTCTCCCACTATGCCTTCTTTAATGATGATACTGCAACATGCACATTGCAAGCATGGAAATGTTCCCTTTTTTCTTCATGCCATGTTGCAGTATCTGCTTGAACTAACGTGTTTGTCTTAAGCAAATGTTATTTCAGTGTTACTGTAACACATTTTGGATCAGTTTCCAACAAGGACCAGTGTTTCATGATTAGTTTTTATTTTGTGGGTGCTCAGACCTGTGCAGGAAATCCGTCCACTCTTCCCCAAAGAGGAGCCATCCCATTTGGGACTGGTGTGGTGGGCCTGCTAAAATACACACCCCATAAGGGGCAGGGTAAGCGGTGACCCACTGGGGGCGACTCCCCATACCTCTTAGAGGACAAAGAAGCAGTCCCTTAGCGGGAGATATATCACCCTCCTTTATCTCAGAAAGCCAATGCCTTCATTGGTTATTTGGGGTTTGCACCAGATCACTTTTAGAATGTTTTACCTGGTTTAATTTCTAACCCGATACTGTTGCCATCACAAAACCAATGGAGTGCGCAATCTCCTTACAGAGACGGTTATCAAGTCATCATGAGACAGACACGAAGAAGGGCAATAGAGCGAGCTGGAGTGCAGCTTGAAAGCCTGCAGAGCCAAGACGAAGAGGAGGGCCCACCTGCTTAGAGGCAGAGTAAGGGTGCCATCCCATGCAGATGGCATGAGGTGCAGAAGAGCGAGTAAGCCTGTGGAGCTCTGCCCCCCCTGCAACCAGGCCAAGAGCGGGCAAAGCTCTCCCCGCCATACTGAAAAGACTCAACCACCTGAGACATGGTTTACTGGCGCCTATGAGAACCAATGCCAAAGTCCTGTTCTGAACCAGTGAGGCGAACTTGACGCTCGCAAACCGACACAGACGACCTGAGGGATGCAGGAGCTGCACGTTCTCCTCCCCCAAGGAATGTCCCCGCTGTGAGACGGGTACATGGTATGCTAAGGAAACCAGGAGGAGGGCAGACAGGCCCAACAGCTTGACAAGGTGAGAATCTGCAGTCCCCAAGTGGGGTGAGAGAGCAAAAGACCTAAGAGGGGTTGGGGCATTCAGTAGCCCGAGACAGTGTGAGAAACCGTATACCCCAAACTGTGGTGAGGAAGAAAAGGGCCCAAAAGGGGCTAACAGCATGACACGGTGTGAGAATTTGAATACCCTATGCTGGGGCTAAAAACTAGAAACGGTGATCAGGACAGAGAGTCCAAAGAGCCCAATAGAGGCAGATAGAACATCCCAAGCAGGGCTGAGCATGTGTGAAGAACTCACGATGGTGTGTACAACGCAATGCCCCAGTGAGGGGCAGGAACCAAAAGGTTTCCAGACCAAGCCTGGAGAGACCCAGCCAACCAAGGGCACTTGAAGAGACTTTTGTTTGATTCAGAATGTAACCTCTGGTCCATAGGCCTAGAGACATTTAGTTTTTTCCTTATGCCACGGGCAGGAGCCCTTGGGGAAAATATATTTGTTGGAACTGTGAGAAGGGCATAGCCTCAGATTCTATTGCCTAGTAACAAACTAACTACGGTGTGGTTCAGAAACCACCAATCGCTATTTTCACTTGCAGTTTTGTTACTTAGTAGTGGTAGGGTTAAGATCAGTCTAGATGGGTTTCTAGAAGCAGGACAGATTTTCTTTTTTACTACATCCTAGCGTGCACCCTTTTAGTCTCTGATTTCTTTTAGTATAGGGATCAGATGGATTAAGTTAGGGTTTTGCACCGAAATAAAAGCCTTTCAGTACAAAACAAAACGAGTCCGTCTCCTGATTCTGACTTGGCACAGATCATAGGTTGAAATACAATTGATTGTTTTTTTCAGTCTCAATAATTAACAATATGGCAGTGACTCATGTTTTTGAGGGTATAGAATTGCATGAAGCACAACATTGTGATCTCTGGGTTTTGTGTCTAATAAACTAATTTATTGGCAAGGATGTTCACTGGTGTAGCAAGTCATTTCTTGGGCCTATTGAAAATGTTAATTTGATGTTTGAATGATTTATGTTCAGAAGTATGAAAACCCTTTCTGTTTCCCTGTGATGACCCCAAATGATCTATATAGCCAATGAAAGTCGTCCAATAAAGACTTCTTTGGCGCCATTGTGAAGTGTTAAAAATATCGGTTACGCATTGTTCCTTGACCAAACCTGTGTTTTACAGCACACATTGGGCACCCATTGGCATCCCTCATTTGTTGTACAATGATAAACTCTGTGTGATTGCACATTTTTTACAGACACTTCATGTGTGTTTTCAGTGTGGACCTAACTACCTTTAAACTTTTATCAGTGGTGTTTTAGTACATAATCCCATGACCGCGATGGTGGCAATTAGTGTTTTTGTTTGGTCCATGCTCTCAATGTTTGGATTTTTTAATCCAACCAGATGGGTATTTAATGCACGTATACTCCGGATCAGGAAGTAGTATGCCAGACACTCGCATTCGGGTGTGGATTACAAATAGCAGGCATTAGGTTATACCGCTGTTAAGAGTACCTGTGACAAGAGGCTAATCACTTCTTCCCGCAGACTCCGAGTTGTGTGCCAAGAAACATTGGAACGCTATAACTCTGGGAATGCCACCAACAGTAGCCCTACAATGCAATACACAGTGTATTCTTTGTCCCATTCGAACACAGTTAATTTAATCCAAACACAGGAAGGTGGATTATTTTTCTGTTTTATGTATGAGCCCCAGTCCCTGCATACATTTCCCACCCTTATCCTGTGCAAGGAACTGAAGAGGTGCAACTCGCTTCAGTGGCAGTGTGGGTCTTGTCAGTCCACCACACTTAGGTGGATGATCCACTCTATAAATTCAAGCTGACGTATTTGGATAGACATTTGCCCTCTCCTTTGTTTTCATCCATAGAGCTTGCAAAGATTTTCATTTTTTGAGCATGTTAAACATACTCGTACTGTGTCTTGACGAGTTCTGAGACAATGTGCTCTTGCTTTATCTGTACAGCTAATGGATTTACAGCTGAGTGACAGTAACTTCCGCCGCCACATCCTGCTTCAATATCTCATTTTATTCCAGTATCTGAAGGGACAAGTCAAATTTAAAAGGTGAGTTGTTATTGCCACACAGAATGATCCTAGCCACAATATGTAAACTGAAATCTATTAAGGTGGCCACATTTTAGGCATCACCTTACCCATAAATTCTATAAGCAACCCTCCAAGTTAATGTCATTATCCATTTCATTGCCGCTGGATAGGCCAAACAAAATGTTGAAAGAGCACGCCATTTTACCTCCGTTAATCCAAACTAAATGGGGATGGGAGTTAACAGTTCATTTTAATTTGTTTTAGCTCTACCTTCGTCCTCCAGGATGAACAGTCACTTTGGATTGAGGATACTACAAAATTAGTTTACCAGGTCTGTATTGTAAATTGTTAACCTCTGTCTATACAAGTTCATTTAGAACATATAGGTATCAAAAAGTACGATCCATGCTAAAACAAAAAGTGTTTTAATTTGTTCAGACTAGGCATTTGTTTGATGATGTAACTGCTACTCCATAGAGACACACTAATATCTGTGAAATGTGTTATTGTTATGTAAAGTTAATCCATTCTCCCCTTTATTGATGTCTTTCAGTATTATGTTCATGTCGTAATTAATGGAAATCTTGTGCCACAACATTGGGCAACAAGCTGTGCCATATAAGCTATTCTTGCTGATATTTTCTTGTGTAGAAGTTTTGCTTAATGGAGGATGCCTCTTAGGAAACACTTCCCTTTTGCTGCTTTCCTCCCACAGACTTCAACTGACATCTTATCTTTTTGCTATTGTCTGCATCCTGACCTGACTTTTTGGAGGTAAGTAAATCGCTCCGCTTTGCTTTCGGTCCTTTTGCTCACTTTTTATGTGGACACTGATCAGTGTTTAAGATTCAGTGCCAGGAGACCATGCCTCCCTTTGTGGAATTATTGTTATTTTTAACTGCGCACATCACCTTACCCATACCATTTTGTCCCTATAACGTTTTCTTGTCTAACTTTAGTATTATACACAATCTAGGAAGGGCTAGTGGCAGCTATTTTTCTGTGTTTTTTAAAAACTCTTTACTTGTGCACTTTTGCATTTTACTGCATGATGCCATTTAGAATACCATATGCTATAAAATGGGAATTCCACAATAATTGTGCCTGTCCTTCAACGCTTGTGTGCCTCAGCCTTTGTTAGGGAGATTTTTGCACAGCTTTCTGGTGTGGCCCAAAGGTAAAGACCAGACTCTCCAATGGTAGCTGTGCCAGAGAGGTCAGGCATAACTTTGGGAGGAAGAAACGTTGGCAGGGGGGTAAAATTCATCCCAACAGACGTCACAAAAAATTACACCACACGGTACACTGAAAATATATACACTTTATCATAAGGTCATACATAAACTATTTGATTGCAAAAATAAGTACTCAAGTTACACAGATAAACAGTAAATGGCCTAGCTCAATCCTAAAACTAAAATGTAGGCCCCATACCTTATTGTTGGCACTACAAATATCGACTTTCAGCTAAGTTAATAAGAAAGACTCATAAACACTTTAATAAACTGTAAAAATGATCATGTTCAGGGTCCCACACAAAGCTTTGCACAAGTTTCCTATTACAATCCAAATACAAGCATTATACATAATACATTGGCATATAGAACCCAGGGGAACACTTGCCCAACACAGCCAGGAGGGCCGCCAAAGTCAATGGTATAGTTTAGGAAGACTCTTCCTAGTTCCAGAAGGGCATATTAGACTCCAAGCAGGGAAACAGTAGCAAAATATACTGATACAATGTATACTCTATGCAGGAGCGTAATGTACAGATCTAACAGTTCCTAATAAATCAAGCATGTCTTTAAAGATGCAGGGGTTGGGTTAAAAATCCAGAACCCTAGCAAGACCTTAGGAAATGCCACAGTCCAGGTAAGCACCTTGCCGAGTCGATTGTAAGAGTTCCAGTGTTGAGAATAGTACCCCTTTGGAAACAATAGGAAAGGCCAGGAAAGTCTTGTTTCCTTCCAAATATACCAAGAAGAATGCAGTTGATCCCAGGGGACACCAGTGGAGATGCAGAAGAGGAGGTCCAGTGGAACCCAGCAGCCACAGGAGCAGAAAAGCAGAGCAGGATTCAGCCCCAATGTTGTATCCAAATGTCAAATGCGGTCGAAGGGGACCTGCATAACCAAGTGACCACAGACCAAAGGGACCCATGAGAGAGAGTATCGGAAAAGCCCCATCAACCCACATGCCTTGAGAAATCTATTGAGTAACTTTGTTTATCTACTCTACCTTGGAGAAATGCACTCTCCCCTAAAACTGGATGGCAATTTTTCTTTTTACTGAAAGAACATGGTGCCCACCAGAAGAAAAATTACTATAGCAATAACACCCGATCCAGATCTGATATTATTGCCATTAGCACCCTAGGTTTTGAATCCAGAAACCCAGGGTGCAAGGAGCAATGTGTTTTGTTTCAATGAATGGGACTAGCAGTGTCGTATTCATTGCAACAAAATACTCATTGCAGCTGTGGCGCCACCACGGAATGAATCACTGAAGTGGGAAGGGACGAGAGATTTGAGGGGAAGAGAGGGAGGGTGGGGGGGAGGATGACTGGGCGGGCGAAGCAGGAGGACTAAACTGATGCCCTAGATCACCAGATCTGGAGACGCTATTATGTAGTAAATACTACTACATTAGACGCATATATGATATGTATTTAGGAAAACAAAATCTGTTTATTTTCTTTTTTGACATCCTTTAATGGTGCATCCTGTGCTCTCTTAAAACCGAAGCGGCAGAAATAGCAGCCGGTGCATTTCGGACAAACCATCCATTGTCTGGGCAGTGCTACAGAGTATGTGGAATGTACATGGTTTCAATTGATATGCGGTCCATCCATCAAAATGATAAATACATTAAGTAAATATCCATAACCAAACCTCCTTACATGTTCTGTAAAGCAACTGTGGCACCAGTGGACTAAAAAACGAATAATGAAAATAAAATAGAAAAATATACATTTAGGACCTATATGCATCAACATCATGTAGATAGAATAGTTTAGTGTGTGAGTTAGAAAATCTTTCGAAATATGTAATAATGATAGGGATACCTTATTCCACACATTGAAAGAATGTAGAAAAATGGTAGGCCTGAAAAATACACTTACCATTACGAAAAGAACAAAACGGTCCTGAAAGTGATCTTAATGTATGGTGAAACCCTATGGGTTAAAGAAATTTGCCCCGTGTGCCTAACAAGGCCTTTCCTAAAATATGCGGCCCCAAAGGCAAGGTGTACTGCTACACTCTGTCGAACCTTCATTTAAATGTGAAAGTAGCATCAGCACGCTCACCGGAGCCGACCGCTTGACGTTCGTGCGCAAATACCCTTTTGCCGGCTGAATTGGCAATGTAATAAACTACCATTGAAATAATTATGTTATAAAAGATACTTTTCAAAAGTGATTGCTGTATAATCATCAGGCTACATGCAGCCGTATTTTTGTCATATACATTATATAGGATTTTATTAAATTGTATGACATGGTGTATACATACTCTTAATCATGCAGCAATCAATATAGAGCAACTACTATACAGTGGTTCTTGTCTGGTCAAATGTTGAATGCTCACGTTAGGATAAATCTCATCACTGATACATCTAACAATGTTGTGACATACTGTTGGTATTTTAATGTTTATAGGAGACTATAAACATTATTGGTCATTATTGGAATCTCCTATTGGAGATTCCATGATAAGTGATGGTCAATTTGCAAGTTACAGCAAACGTACAATCATGTTATGTCATACAATTTTAAAGAGAAACTGGAGTTGTGTGTAATGTTGAACAGTAGGTGGCAACGCAAATATAGAGTAGATAAAACAAAAAGGTTTGTGCGTAAAAAAAAAACACTGGTTCTGGGACTTTCGGAATTGTTACTAACAAGCAAGAATCAATCCTGTATTAGTTGAACGTGATAAAGAAAATAATGTAGATGAAAACAAATAGATGAAATAGGAACAATCCTATGTCACAAATATATCAAGTGATGTAACAGCCTTGTACAAATACATAGTTAACAGTACAGTGAAGATATCCAACAGTGTCAACTTGAGGATATGTGCTGCTATATTCCTATGTATCTGTTCAATGTTAACAATTCTGCAATGACAGAATGAAGTAGCCGAATAAGTGAGACCAATAATAATAAGTTAAAACGTACATAATTCAAGTGTCAAAAACCATGTTAAATTGAAGAAATACATAATTGGAGATGCAATTAAAATGTTCAGCAGTACAAGTGTGAATGTTACATTATTTTTCCTTAAAATCCATAGCATAGGTACTGTTTGCAATTTTCATAGTTACATTGTCATTCAAAATGAAGGTATCCGACTTGTTCAAATTTGCTCAAGGCTAAGAGATGCCTTATAAATGAGTTCAAGCACAATTCTTCATTTATTCCGCTAGGAAAGACCTTCTCTAATCTGTCTATCCACTGTGCTAATGTTCATTCGCAGATTCCGCATAATATTTGGTGTCTCTGCTGATCAAAATGTCTAGCAACAGCTGAGTTAGGGTTATGTAATCTAATATTAGATCTGTGTTCGTTCCACCTAATTTTTGCCTTACGACTTGTCTGTCCCACATATAAAAGTCTGCATGGGCATTTAATGGCATGTATAACGTTGCAGGTATCGCAAGTTGCAAAGTGTTTTAGGATGTAGTACTACATTACCCTTGAAGATACTGTTACAATTTCAGCAAGATATATGGTAAAGTACCTGTCTAAGTGTAACCACAGGCGTGCATCTAGGTTTAGTGTTGCCAATCAGATCACTTAAATAGCAAATATTTTGGTACGCAAATATTGGTTTATTGCAAAAAAGGTTCTGTAATGTGTTATTGCAAGAAAAGATAGACCAATGTTTAAGTATAACAATTATTTTTTTCATCCTTGATGATTTAAGTGTTTGACTACAAATACCAGTGGTGTAATGTGTGTCTGTGTTGTATCATGCTTGTTATTAAGTAGCAAGATACAAGTCCTAGAATCAACTTTTGTTTTTGCAGCATCTAGTTCTTCACTAGAGTAGCCTCACTCTAAAAATCACTTGGTCATCCTGCTAAATTCCTGTCTACATTCATCTTCATTCTTCACTGTAGGTTTAACTGTAGGGAAGACTTCAGAAGCGTGACTGGAGGATGAAATCTTTAGTTGTGTAAAAGATTGTTGCGGTCAGTGGGTTTAATGCTAAACACTGGTGTTGAAACGGAGTGTTAGGTTCAATATGTACATCAAGAAAATGCATTCTAGGATTTCAAATTTCATACGTGAATTGTATTCTTGAGTCAGTGGCATTCAGATAGTCCTGGAAGTTATGTCAATTCTCGGTTGTGTCTTTCAAGATCATGAAAACATCTATACACCTGCCCCAATATCATAGGTATGTATGGCACACTGGATGATGTGCGATTTAATCCTCCTCAAATTTAAGCATAGAGCGATTACCTGGTGCCATAGTGGCTCCCATCACAGCTGATCTGTAAATGGTCTGATTGAAATATAAAATGCACATGTTGTGATATGAAAACAAGTAAGCAGAACACAACTTCTTTTGGGGCACCCACCCAATCTTCTTTCAACAAAATCCATTCCACAGCCTTCTGACCCAAGTCATGGGGTAAAGATGTGTACCAGCTTCTAACGTCCAATGTCAGTAGAATATAATTTCTTACAATAACTTTGAATTAAGTATGTTAAAAAATGTTGTGCCCTTGATGAAAGTTGTATGTTTGTGTGATCGGTTGTAAAATTGCGTCATTATAGATCCCTAGCTGTTGTAAAATGCCTTCTGTGGCAGAGATTATAGGTCTTGCCTGATGGTGACTGTAAAGATTTATGTATCTTTGGCAAAAGATGCAAATAAGGTGTCTTAGGGATATGGTTTATCGGTAATCCATTCAAGGTTTTTAGCCTGTAGTAGACAAATTGTTAAGTTCTCTGCGATTTCTGGATGGCATATGTCTGATTGTGACTGAGTTGTCCGTTACACTCAGCCTCATAATCGTCAGTGTTCTGGATAGTGATATTGTCCTCTTCAAACAAGTTTCTTATTGTAGCTAAGTCTCTTTACTAAGACTTTGGTTCCATGTATAAACATTTATTAATGTCTCTTAGAACTGCTTCATGGTAAATATCTATAGTGCCATGTGGCAAAGGTAGCATTAAAATCACTTTTATATTTCAATTCTAGGTATTCCATATTTGAGGTCACAGAATCATTGTTGTCAGGATTGGCAAAAAACAATTTAAGCTTCATTTTAGGAATTAAATGAAACAGTTCCACTTTAATATCAAATAAGTTGGTGCTGTGTGTATGGACACAATTCAAACCTTTCTGTAGAATAATTACATCTGTCTTGCTCAGACCCCTTCTGGAGAGATTAATTACAAAGTTCTCCATGAGGGATACCTATTCAGGACCCTTTGTGTGTTTCTTGTTTCTGCCGCTCCTGGTTCCTTTCTTCTTGTGTCTTGTCCTACCAAAAAAAGCTCTGGGTAGAGTCGGGTGTCTGTCTGTTTATCAATGGTACCTGGTTCAGATGTTTGAGATCTACCCTGTATCTGGCTCTGTTAGTTAATGTTTGTGTTAGGGTCTGTGTTGTTGGTTTCTGAGTCTGAACTAGAAGGTTCAGTTGAACTTGATCGTTAGGTGGTATTACTCTGATTTCGATTCTTGTTTATCCACGCATAAAGATCTCCTCGTGTAGATAATCGTATGTATCCCTCTTGAATTTGTGTATCTTCTTGTTTTTTTGATTCAGACTTCTAACTTTCTAGTTTGTTAATTTCTTCAAGTATAGTTAATATTTCATCCTGACCTAATGGGGGTGAGAGTTCTGGTGTGATTTCTTCTATTTCACTAGAGCGATGTTTCAATTGTGTTTTGAAGTGAACTTCATTCCATATATGTTCCATCTTTCTCACAAATTCCTTACTTTCTTTACATAAGGTAGGCCGTAATGGAATCTGCAGACCCATTGCAATTTTCTGCACCCAGTAATATTTGGTTAATGTAGTGCATGCAGATATCCATTTCTTTCCTCCCTAATTATGTATCCAAGCTGTTTTGATCCTTTTGAGAGGATCTCCACCTGTGCTACAATGCTGTGATTCCTGGATCAAATTTAGGTTTCTCTTCTGCTCTTTTATTTGTAATGCTTGATATAACGTCTTATGAATTATCTGTATTGTGCAACCACCCAAAATTGAGTGTTGATGGAAAACAAAAAATGGAAGGTGTGGGCGGGTGTTTGGGAGTTATCATTTGTATGCTTCATCTCCTCTCTAGTGAGACCTGCAACACTTTTTGCTGGACTTGTGGACCTTTTTCTGTCAATCCTTTATGAGTGGAGCCTTTTTCCCCTAATTCATTCTTGTGGGCTCTGTCTTTTGGAACTCTATTCTTTGTATACTACCTGTAATATGGAGTCAGTCTGCTCCATATCCCTTAAAGGCATCTGTGTTTTTACAACTGCAGTACATAGCTCCTTATGGGCAGTGTTGCCGGGGTCCCCTAGGATTCCCCCTTTAAGATTATTTTTTTTATATCCTCAAGTAACTACAGTTCTTAAGGATAGAGAGATACTTTGCATCTCTCCCAAAACTCTATAGTCTGAGAGATTGGCACGCACCACCTTCAGTGGAGTGCCAAATGGATACCTAGTAATCCCCTTTCTCTATGCTCCAGGGACTTTTTTGTCACATAAACAATCACCTAGTTATGGCTGGTGGCAATGGATCTGTTATACCAACTATTGTGTATTATGTTATACCGCAGGCAATGTCCATAGCCCCGGTAGTGCACAATAGGGGCACCCAAGTGGCAACTTGGGGCCTCCCTTCTTTTTTCACCATTACTAGTGTGGTTTTTCTTTGTTATCCCTTCTTCTACCATTCTGAGAGGTGTGTGTGTGGCTTTTCTTTATCCCTTCTTCTACCATTCTGAGAGGTGTGGGTGTGTTGGTGAGTGGGTGTGGTTGTGGTTGTTGGGAACCCATAGGTATCCCTGCCTAGATTCCAGAGTGTTTGGGCAGGCAGGAAGTGGGCGAGGAGTTTTCCACCCCCCTGTTCTTTGTCTGCCAGAGTGCCTTAATAGGTCCAGTTCCCACAGGGGGTCTGGCTGTCCTCTTTCTGTAAAATGCTGAGAGAGATTGCAGAGGAGTGTGTGCAGCAGCTGTATAATAGGTGAGGCTTCTGGAGGGAAAAGCAAGTCGACCACTGGAAGCTGAAGTAACTCTAATATTTGACATTACGATACAACAGAACCATCGCAGGCATTTTGGATTTGCAGCGTTGCAGTGGATGGAGTTCCTTTTGTGTGTGTTTTTTTTTTTTTTTTTTGTTTTTTGGATTTCTTTAAACATATATTTCGAGGGGATTGCGTCCTCCGACATATTCCATATCTATGACAATAATCACCACAGCTGTGCTGCTTCGGAAAATCTTTCGGCTCCTGCATCGATGATGTCGATACGCCGTCCCCGAGGGCCTCCGTCGAGCCGATGTCACCGGATGTTGTAAGTAGGATGCACGACGCCCGTAGCCTCAGTTCCGTTTTTTTCCGCGAACGTGTTCGCTTCAGAGATCTCGCCGTGCCTCGATTCTATTGAATCCTGTTATTTCGGTTCTTCGAATCTGTTTCTTCATTGCTATCGAATATGTCTTCGGCTTCTTCCACCCCGCGGTCCGGGTTTAAGAAGTGTCGGGTGTGCGGGTCCAAGATGTCGCTGACGGATACGCACAACGCTTGCCTCTGGTGCCTCGGGGAGGACCATGATACGGACGAGTGTGTCGACTGCCAATCGCTCACATCGAAGGCCTTGCGGGAGCGTAAGAAGAAGCTGTTGGTCGATAAGGTGGCCAAGCCCCGGAAGTCGCGTTCCACTGGTCTTTCGACAGACGATTCGAGGGGCGACTCTCTGCATCGTCGTCGGGAGTCCAGGGGTTCTCGGTCTGGGAGTTGGTCCCGCCATTCATCTGCCTCTTCGAGGCACTCCAGGAAGCGCTGTCACTGGTCGCCTTCCCCGTCCTCTTCCGAGGATTCTGCCCGTCGGCGGGTTGCTTGTCCCAACAAGCATTCCACTCCTGAGGAATGGGATTCCTTCCGAAAGGAGATGTTGGTGATTTTTCAATCGCAGGGCTCCGGTCTGTCCGCGCCGTCTGAGGACGCCGGTCGTGGCTGTGCTAGAGACACCGCTTGTCTGCCTTCAGGCTCGAGCAGTCGTCGCGACCACCGGGCGCCTTCGAGGTCCCGGTCGGAAAAGGAGGGTCGCTCTAGACATGCCCATTCCAGGTCGCGGTCCTCGACGCCATCGAGACCGTGTGAACCTGTGAAGTCTTCGAGGAAGACATAGATGGCGGCGGCACGGAGGTCGTCGAAAGACACGCTCGGGGTTCCACCCTGGAGGCCTGTGTCGACGCCTTTCGAGGTGGTTTTGTCGGGGATGCCTCGTGGTACGGGGGAGCCCCCTAGAAAAGCTCTGGCTAAGGCAAAACATGTCTTTGTTCCTTTTTTGGTTCCCTCTTTCCAGCCTCTGGATTATATTTCTGAGGTGGATGAGGGGTCTGAGGAAGTGGTGGTTCCTGCAGAGGTCCCTGATGACATTGTTTCTGGTCATAGCCAGCTTGAGGAGCTGCGTCAGTCATTGCATGACGCCAGTGGACTGGACACCTCTCCGGAGGTGGAATTTGGTAGGCCTGAACCTGGCACGCATGCCGGCTCCTCTCATCGGTGCCTGATGTCGAGGGTCATGGATTACCTGTGGTGGTCTGCCCCTCCTGGGGATTTTCAGCAGGATGACCTGACTGATATCCTGGACCAGGGTCCACCAACTGACCCGGTGCTGCCATTCCATATGGCCTTGCAGAGAAGGGTGGCTGCGGCTTGGGCTTCTCCGGAGAGTCTCCCGGCAGTGAGCAAGTCCTTGCCGCAGAAATATCGCCCAGCCAGTGGCGCCCCTCCTACTTGACCACACACCCCACTCCGGAAAGTTTGGTGATGCAGGCAGCTACGGCCCCTGCAAAGAAGGCGTCGTACCCTACCATCCCTCCTGATCGGGACGACAAACGTTTTGATGGCTGGGCGAAGAAGGTATTTTCTTCTGGGGGTATGGCGCTTCAGGCTGCCAACTCCGTTTGTGCCTAGTCTCGTTTCACGCACACTCTGTGGAACTGTATTTCCCTAGCGGCTGATCATATTCCCGAAGGGGAGGAACGGGATGGTTTCCTTGCTATCGTGCAGGATGGCAAGGATGCCATGTGTGAATCTGTTCAGTCGGGTTTGGACATGGTTGATTGCGTCAGCCAGTACATGGCGGCGAGCACCGTAATATGCAGGTTTGCGTGGTTGCGGAAGTCAGGTTTTGCTCCTGATGTGCAAAGCCGGCTCCTCAACATGCCCTTTGATGGTGACCATCTTTTTGGCAGCAAGGCTGACGAGAGTCTTGAGAGGTTGCAGACCTCCAAAGCTGCAGCAAAGTCGTTGAGTGCTGCAGTTCGCCAACCTCTGCCTTTTCGTCCTAGGGGACAGCAATAGAGGGGAGGTTCCTTTCGATATTACCCGTCCTTTAGTAAATCGAGAGGAGCTGCAAGTCAAAGGGGCAACCGTATGAGTGCCAGAGGTGGTAAACAAGGTACTCGAGATGCCAAGGCCGCGCATGCAGTAGCCTCTTTGCCCTCAGCCACTGCCGCTTCAGCTCAGTCATGAGGCCCATGCTTCTCCGGTTGGGGGAAGGCTGGCGCAGCATCTGGTAGAATGGTGTGCCATTACTTCAGATGTGTGTGTTCTGGAGATCATAGCTCACGGGCAGAGGCCTCACGACAATCCACCAGGGAACCTCTCTTTGAAGAGTCTGGGTCCGCTCCTTGCACAGGAAATTCAATCCCTGCTGGAGAAAGGCGCCATAGAACTGGTGCCTGTAGCGGAGAGGAGCAAGGGTTGGTATTCCCTGTATTTTTTGATTGCGAAGAAAGACTGAGGATTGAGACCCATCATGCACTTGCGCGGTTTGAACAAGCTCCTCAGGAAGGACAAGTTCAAGATGGTTACTCTTTCTCAAGTCCTCCAGGCCCTTCAACTTCAGGACTGGTTGGTGTCTCTCGACCTCAAGGACGCTTATTTTCATGTGCCGATCCATCCAAAGCACAAGAAGTACCTGAGGTTCGCGGTTGGCATCTCGCACTTTCAGTTTCGAGTCCTGCCGTTCAGATTGACCTCCGCCCCGAGGGTCTTCACCAAGCTCATGGTGGTTGTGGCAGCGCATCTCAGCAAAGGGGGGAATTCACGTCTACCCCTACCTGGACCATTGGTTGATCAGGGCGCGCTCTCCCGAGCAAGTCCTGGATCATCTGTCCGTCACCTGCCACTCCCTTCACAAGCTGGGCTTCTCCCTCAACTTAAAGAAGTCACACTTGACGCCAACACAGCGGCTCCAGTACATCGGAGCGGTGCTCGACACATCCCTGGGGCAGCGTTTCCCTCCCCAGGTGAGGGCTCACCACATTCAGCAGATGGTGCACAAGTTTCAACATGCCCAGAGTCTCCCAGCGTTCGAGTTCTTGAGGTTGCTCGGCCTCATGGCATCCTGCATTCTTCTGGTGCCAGAGGCCAGGTTGTGGATGAGATCTTTGCAATGGGCTCTCAAGCTCCAGTGGTCACAGTCCTCCGGCAGGATGTCGGACCTCGTTCAGGTGCCACCCTCGGTCGCCCAGGAGTTTCTGTGGTAGGCCGTCGAAGGCAATCTGATGAGGGGGGCTTTGTTTTGGCTGCCCTGGGCGGAGGTGACTATCATGATGGACGCGTCCCTCACGGGATGGGGAGCTCATGCCAACGAGCTGACAGTCAGCGGTCGTTGGTCTCCGTCGGAGTCCAGACTCCATATCAATCTGTTGGAGCTGAGGGCCGTCAGGCTTGCCCTGAAGGCTTTTCTGCCGACTGCGAGGAAAGAATGTCCTGATTCTGACAGACAACACAGTGGCCATGCACTACCTCAACAAAAAGGGAGGGGGGCAGGGTCACTTCCTCTGTGCAGTGAGGCGATGCAGCTCTGGTTCTGGGCCATCCAGCAGGGAATTTCGATCTCGGCAGTTAATCTGGCCGGAGACGGCGGACGCTCTGAGCAGGCAGAGCGCGGTCTCTCGCGAGTGGGAGTTGGCTCAGATTCTCCTGGAGATCTTCGCACTTTGGGGGACCCCTCAAGTGGATCTCCTCGCCTCCGGTGTTCTCCATCCAGAGGTCAGATCCCTCAACCTTCCCGCTTGGCTTCTGAAAGGTTGAGCTATAAGGATTGGGACCTTCCTGAAGACGTGATGGAGGTGTTGCTTTCGGCCAGACGGCCGGCAACTAAGTCCCTGTGCCGTTGGAGAAAGTTCTGCGACTGGTGCAGGGTTCAGAATGTGGATCCTTTTTCATGTGACATTCCTGTAGTTCTGTCTTTTTGGCTTTCTTTGGCCCACAGGGGCTTGCAAGTGGGTACCATTAAAGTTTACCTGGCGGCGTCCATATTTAAGCGTTCATCTGAGGAGTGTTCTTATTTTAAAATTCCTTTAATTTCTCAGTTTCTGAAAGGGCTCACTAATGTGTTCCCTCCGTCACCTTTCCAGGTGCCCAGTTGGGATTTGTACCTTGTTCTCAAGTTTCTAATGGGTGCTCCTTTTGAGCCTTTACATTCTTGTCCTTTGAGACCGTGAACCCTTAAAACTGTATTTTTAGTTGCTGTCACTTCCGCTCGCAGAGTGAGTGAGTTACAGGCACTTTCAGTTAAGCCACCCTTCACTGTGTTTCATAAGGACAGTGTTGTCCTTAGGGTTCGTCCTTCCTTTCTTCCGAAGGTGGTGTCGGAATTTCATTTAAACCAGAAGGTTGTTCTTCCGGCATTTTATCCTCCTCCGCATCCTGGTAAGGACGAGAAGAGGCTCCATAGGGTAGATCCTAGGAGTGCTTTGAGTTTCTACATTTCCCGCATGTCCCGGGTCAGAGTGGACGATCAGCTCTTTATTGGTTACACTGGAAGGCGTTTCGGACAAGCTGTGACTAAGCAGACTTTGTCTAGATGGAACAATTTCTGAATGTTACCGCCTGGCGGGTAAGGACCCTCCTGTAGGCTTACGGGCCCATTTGACTAGTGGTATGGCTGCCTCTACTGCCCTGCAGAGGGGTGTTCCTATTCGCAACATCTGTGATGCAGCCACTTGGGCTTCGGCCCATACTTTTGTATGTCACTACTCCCTAGATGCTGTCCATGGACAGGATCTGGCCGTTGGCAAGGCAGTCCTTTACTCTGCAATTTGATTGGGCATTCTAACTTTGTATATTCTAAATTCTTTTCCCACCTCCTTACGTTGGTACTGCTTTGGGAGTCTGTCATAGATATGGAATACGTCGGAGGACCCAAGCCCCTTGAAGAACAAGTTACTCTTTTACCTGGTAACGTTCTTCAATGGGATGGTCCGACAACGTATTCCATATCGCTCCCTTCCTGCCTTCCCCGCTACCGAATTTCTTATGCGATTGCAGCTTATGTTTCCGCAAGGCTTTCTGTGGTCCTACTGGCAGAAGATTGGTGCCACACGTTCTGGGGAAAAAAACCAACTGAGGCTACGGGCGTTGTGCGTCCTACTTATAACATCCGGTGACGTCAGCTCGACGGAGGCCCTCGAGGACGGTGTATCGACGCAGACGCCGAAAGATTTTCTGAAGCAGCACAGCTGTGGTGATTACTGTCATAAATATGGAATACGTCGTCGGACCATCCCATCGAAAGAATGTTACCAGGTAAGAGAGTAACTTGTTCTTTTTCAACAAACGGCTTTTTGCTTTCTGTGGATTTCCAGGACCGTGGATTGGATGTTTTTTGGGAGTTTTTTTTCTTGTGTTTTCAATCTTTTTTCAGCATTTTGACTATGGATCATTGGTATTTTTTTCGTTATTGGATTGCTTTTTCCCATTTGGATTTAGTTGCGGTATGTTTTTCTCATGGATATTTGGTGTTCGTAGTTTTGGCGTTCGCAGTGGTAAGTGTATTTTCCTTGTTTCAATAGTTGATTTTAAATGCAGTGCTGTTCAGATATGGCATTTTTTTCTTGCTTATAGAATGCATGTACACATTCTTTTAGTTGCTGGTTGGTCCTATATTTTTTTTTGCGCTGTAGTTTTTTTTTCTCGATATACATTGTGCAATCTGCAGTTCTTGATATGATTATGGTGCTTTTTGCAACAACTCAAAAAGGAACAAAGTCGGATTGCAACTTTTGAATGACTGTTTCATGCCATTGTGCCATCCCTCTCATTTATTATTTTTAGCATTTTCGTTTGACTGCGGTGTAACAATTCCACAGATTTTTGTCAAAACGTGGTCTTCGTCTTGTCCCACTTTTTGTCAATTGACCGATCTATGTTGAATCAAGATAGTCCAAACTTGGTTCTAAACATTTTTCATTTGTCTTATAAGTTAGTTTGTATCAAAAGTTCATAATATTATTCTACATGATTCTCTGGTAAGAAAGCTAATGTGAACAGTAATTTCATGTTGAATTGAAACTCCAAATCTTCAGTATATCTATTCTGCATTCCATTTGTCTGTATTTTACGCCATAATGATTGTGTGAAATGAACAACCAGATTTCCGATATAGTCTTGATTTGTTATATTTCAAAATCTAAAATTATAATTTTTAAATAATTTTCCTTGGATTTAGAAGGCAGTAGTCCGTGTATTAACGGTAGTGAAGTGTCTTGTATTATACTGTGTTCACTGTAAAACAGTGAAAATGGTTTTGGGCAGACCTTGAAAGCTGCGTCTACTTGCCATTGTTTAGCATATTTCAAATATTCAACGTTTTTAGTAGTTCCGAAAATTGGCAATCATTGTTCCATCTTTTTTTTATCAAATACTAAAAAGTTCTCATTGTGGTGGAGTTTTCACATCATGAAATGTTTGTGGAGCTGGTGGAAAATGTGCTTTCTTGTCTGAGTTTACACAACTGTCTTTGAAGTAGTTTGACATTAAGCATTTGTCTTGCCACGTGGAACGGTAAATAGTTGCATACCCTTTTTTTTATTGACCCACTGGGCTCGTTTTCATTTGAATCTACAATTGCCTTCATTTCCGATATTCATTTTTTTATCTCCACCTCTGAGCTGTCGGGCATGTGGTTGTGGGTTCTCTCATTAATTATCTTGTCACCCTCTGTAACTGGTCTTCCTCCTCAATTGTGTATGTAATAAGCGGCACATTTCCAATATATTTTATTGTTTTTTCTTTTTTTGTTCATTATAAAACCTTTCATAATCAATTGTTTTTTCCCCTTTTTTTTATTCAATATATTCCAGGCTGTCACACATTATATCGAATTCTAAAATGAATAAAAAACCATGTTTTACTAAATGAAATGTCAATTAAGAACCCTTTTTAAATGCTCCAATGGCACTGTTATGTTCGAATCACTAATGTTGTCCCTTCCACGTTGTAATTCTTACCTGAGCAGTTGAAACGGTGCGTTTTTGTTTTTCTTCTGTTACTCTCTTCAATCTAGTCACCTCACTGTTTGGCTCGCAATTAACTGTTATTGAACCGTTGCTCGTGTTTTCAAACGTAGTTCCTCATTAGGGTCATTTTCTCAGAGTTCCTTGTTCCTATCGATATATATTGATTTTTGTTATACACGTTTCGTTATAAGAACTCCTCTCATGATTTTGAATGCATTTCGGTAAATAGGTTTTAGTTCCATAGTATTCGTTATAATATGCTGCCGATATATGGGACTAGTTATAAGGCCATGTAACCAGTTTCCAAAGCTGCAGAACCCCAATACCAGTGCATCGTTGTGGAAATAACGAATCCGTCCACATCTTTGCTGATCCCGTAAGGACAATCCAGAAATCAATTCCAACTTGCCCAGACCCCATCACCAGAGTGTGGGACTGCAGGAAGCAAAGAAGATTGACCAGGCGATCTGTATCCTTTGTTGGTGCTGCAGAAAAGGTGCCAACACCGCAGAGTGAACCAAGAAGTTGCTGAGTCATGCCACAGGTCCTGCCTCTAGACTGCTGCTGAGAGATCCCATCCGTTGTCCTGCCTTCAGTCATCAGACCAAGGAATCAAGAGGTCAGGTCCAGAGCTGCAACATCGCAGAGCATCCAGCACAAACATTTTCTTCTAACCTAAGGTACTGTGGGGTGGGGGGGGGGGGATATTGCTTACCTGATTCCAAGAAGTCGCTCCAGGGCGTTGCAATGCACATAGGTGTCCAGGGGAACCCCCTCTTAACTCTGACCCAAGCCGCTGCTTGTCTCCCCTTCTCTGGTCTGTTTTAAGGTCTCCTTTGTTAGTTAACTTGCTACTTCAATAACTTTAGACACTGGAAGATATCCACGGCAACTCTTCATGATTTGCTGCTTTCTATGACTTTAAGCCCTCTCCGAACTGCCTTTAGCTAGGGTTGCCTTTTTGGACTTCAAAGACGTGCAGGGCGAAATAACCGTCTCTAGAATCTTGAACTAAGCTCATGCTACACTAACCATTTTCCTCCGTATAAGTGACTTTACTATATGTGTTTACTGAGTAAATGTATTACTGTATAAACGTTGAAAACCGCATGAGTGCTCAATAACCGATAATACGATAACATTGTCTTTTCCCTTTCTAACGTTGCTAAAAATGTAACTGAGAACAAACACAAAAGTTAGTGTTCTTTGAAGTGTATTATTAAGCATTCCTAAGTGTTCTAGCACAGACGTCTGAAGTATTTAAAGTGATTCCGCTGTAAATATAATAAAAATGTACTTTTTATATAAATATGTGTAAGTGCGTCTATATTGTGCCCATCTAACAAAGATGCAGTGTACTTAACCAGAGCTCACATCTTCCTCTTAAGATAAGCGGACTGCTCTGCTACTCTACCAAGGTCCTGAAGTAGTGCAGACTGATACTAAGAGTTGGGGGGGGGGGGGAATCTACAAACCACTGGGATAGCTTACTAAAGTCTTACTGCCAGTAAGACTTTAGGAACACTCCCATAACAGTGTGCACTAATTGCGTCTAGGTAAGTAGATGTGATTAGATTCACTGTTTGGCATCTTCCAGAAGCCTCACATGCACTCTCTAAGGATTAATGAAAATAACAAATAAGATTGGTTGCACCTCCCGCCACGGGTGTTAATAGTACTGTCTACATGCATTTTCAGAACAGTGAGAACTAATTGTAAGGGGTCAGAAATGTGTGGCGGACAACTCAGTTTTCAAAAGATGCCATTTTATTTGCCGTTTTATTAACTCAAAAGGTTGGATAAACACCTCACTATCCCTACACTGACACGGATTTCCCTGCCTAAAATAAACTAAAGGAAACACTCTAAAACAGGGTTTTCTTAATATCTGCGTGAATTCCCCTTCCCCAGATTCAAACAGGATTCTGTTCAACAGGAAATCCTGTCGTGTAATAAAGTTCCAACTTGATGACAAACATTCCAATACAGTCCGGTTTGTTCTGAATTCAACCAACAGTTCATAATTGTTCAACCAGGTTTTCCTCTTTTCACCGGCCCTCTCAGTACCGGCATCCGTTTGACTCGCGACAATGGTACCAACGTCTCTGCTCTCCTCTAACTTCTGCTGCCACGTGGAGGTGCCACGACTGCTCCACCTCCTGCTGCTACTCTACTTCTCTTATTTCTCTATGGCCTACATCTGAGGGGGCCTTTTATGCCACCCAGTCTCCGTCAGGTGTGGGTCATTACCTCTAATAGGCTGCCACTTGCAGTCTCGTGCCTCTGCAACCCTCCTCCTCGTCCCAGTACCTTGGGAATTGTGGGGCTTGGAGTCCACAATGTAAACATCAGCTCTTTCTCTCTTCATATTCCTTAAAGGAGTATTATAAGGATTAAATGAAGGATTTGGCTTTACCAAGGAATTATTATTTTTAGAGTTTAATTTGGTAATATTTACAGACTCATCTTTAATATTCCTCCGGGAGCCATGAAAGCTTTACCTCTATGAATGTCCGTGACCTCAAAAGCCGTATTCATCCTTCCAAGGCTTAAGTGGAGATGATTGTTTTCACTCACATGGAGATAGTTAGCTTGAGTAGTTAACAGTTCTCTCTGACAGCAAGCCATTACATATTTCGGTAGCACTGACATTTCCTTACTTGTGGAAGATAAATACTGTCTCTCATCCAACTGAGTCCTCCTGTTCCAGCTGGGCCCTTATTCTTTCATGTGATCCTCCCGGCTAATACCACCCCCAGGGTCAGAAAGGGCCTGCCTTTCCTTGGCCACCTGGGAGGAGACCTTAGGTAGGGTCTTTGTGAGGACTCTGCAGGATTCATCACGTAATGCAGCTTACATCTTTTTAATATCAAAAAGAGTCTGGCATATCCACAAACTGCAAGCAAATTTTATTTTTTTACTGGGAAAACATGGCCATGCATGAAACATGATATATGCAAAAATCCAGGGATATTGATCAAAGGCAAACACTGCCACCATATCTATATAAAGTGACGGTTGCGCTGCCTGTCGAAACACATTGCCTAGTTAGATCTGTCATTCACTCTTAAATAACAATGTAAGTTGTTACGCAGCGCTTCATGCCAGATTCTTCCTGCTTGCTATATGATGACAGGAATTATCATCAACAACCACGCAAGGATGAAAAGCTGAATTGGACCTGCTGGAGATTCGAACATGAAGTGCGTGTTGGCCTCATGTGAGAGTAGACAGTTTAACTTGTGATGTGTCGTGAGAACTTGGGGATATGCGACATATGTCATCTTCTGTTCCCTGCACAGATATGGGGCAGACATGTAACACATAGACAAAAGCACAAACATGGTCTATTCTATCAGGTTGCACACGTAAGACCTACAAATATACAGGCACTCTCACAAATCCACATGCACGCACGCTAACAGACACACACATTCTTACACAGAGAACACACAAGAAACACATACACAGAGACAAACATGAACCACACACATGCACAAGCATATACATATAGAAAACCACACACAAGAAATACACACACTGTCATACAATGCCACAGACCTACATAGAGCAATCCTGACTGACAAACACACACACCCAAGCTTCAGAAACCTTATGGGACTGGTACATAGGAACACAATTCCACAGCAACAACATGGGTGTAATAAATCATGCAGAGACGCCTTCCTGTTGAGGTCTGTTTTGTAAAAGATGAAAGTGCTTTTTGTCTTTAGTGCTGCCAGAATGTAATGTAATTTTGTATTGATGAATTGGTCAAAAGCGAAACATTCCATGTAAGCAATGTTTAAATAGAATACAATACAAAGTATACAATAAATAAAAATAGCGACTAGAGCTGATGCATGTTACTTAAACTGTTACATTTAAAATACCATATTCATAATGTAATTTAAATGTCCTATAAACTGGCAATATAAAAATAATGCTCCCTATTTAAATACTATTTGATAAGGCAATATGCACACTATTCCCAACTTTACTGTAAACCAGGAAATCATTTCCCTCTAATTGGAAGAACACTGATCCCCCTAAAAATGTAAATGCGGCTATTCCCCAGCGACTTGATCCTAAAAAACATTCATGGTTAGTACAGAAGTATTATGTATAAATCTAGCAAAGTGTTTAATTCTATATTCCTGCACAGCTCCGCAATCACACATCAGATGCTCGCTCGTATGAATAACACCAACCATCTGATATAGTGCAGAGGCGTGCTGAGCTGGATCAACTCCTGTACAAATTGCAGTAATCTCACCAGTCAAGATTAAGTTGAGTCTGAATCGGAGAAACTGGAGCCGCCAGTAGGGATGTGGGAATCTGTGTAAATACTTTGATAGAATACCCACAGGTTTATCGAACCATGGTGAACTATTATAAAGGCAATAGGCTCCCATCCTATTATTAGTTTGTTGCCAGTCTTTACGAAAGAGTAGCCTTTTCACTAAACTAGTGGTTGATACCAAGAATATAGGGAGCACATTAATACCCAATGAAATGCTCATCAAAATCGCCCAATTGGCTTTCTAGCGTTTTTATCTTCATTGCTGTAGCAAAATTGTTAAAAAGGATCTGTTAGCGGGAGCTAAGAAATTTCGATATAATAGCAGAACTTTCTTGGGAAACCAGCCCTTGAGTGAAATCAATCCGAGCACAAAACAGATCACTGAAATTATTACGCACAAAGGTAAGTCGGATGCTTTGCCCCATATCGGGGGCCTCCCCAGAGTCCCAATCAACATCATTTGCCAAAAAAGATTTTTCCTGCCCGTAAAGAATAGAATGAACTATCTTAAGTTTAGAATATTTCAATAAAGGATTTATTGTAGATCGGCAGAATCTAAAATTGAGCTATTTGAGATATAATGCATGGTAGGTTGCTTTGGTTTTAATCCGCTGAACAATATCAGATTATTTTGGGGATCGATGAGAATACTATTCTTAGATAGTTACTATCCGCTCCGGGGGCAATAATGTCCTCTCAAACTAACCATGTGAATGCATAAGGCCTATTTTGCCGTCCTAAGAATAATGGTCTTTCTGGTGTTCATAATTAAATCATTCCCCTGAGTGTATGCGATGAAGCTAGATGACATGGAGCAACGCAGGTTCGATCCTCGGGTCCGTGCTTAGAAACATCTGGGTATTAAGCGCGTTGTTAATAACCTGTCGTATCATATATCAATATGAGTCTGGTCTGCTAAAATAACATCATCCGCATAGGACATCCAACAGACCCTCAAGCCTCCAACTTTTAGGGGAATATAAGCAACATTCTCTAGATAGGCTTCAAGGTCCGCCAGGTATTTATTTTTATTTATTTGGGTTTGTAAAGCGCACTACAGCCCGGGGGCATCGAGACCCTGTTGCAAGAAAGTGTCTTAGTTACAGGTAAGAAGGCATTGCTCAGGGTTACAGGGAGCGAACGCCTAACATAATGAAGTGAGGTGAGTACAGAGGCTAGAGTTTGATTAGGCAGGGGGCCAAGGCGCAACCCTGGTGGAGACCACAAAAAGTCTTAAGTTTGTCAGTTAAATAACCCTCTTCCCTCAGCCTCACCTGGACGGATGACCCCTCATGGATTGTCATCCGCAAGGCCAACAGATGATCTGGTATATGCCAATTTTTCCCACAGCTGATTTTGATTAATAGTATTGAAGGCCAGTGACAGATCAATGGCAGCGATGTAAACCGGAGGACTCCGGGCACTCATAGCAAACTCCTGCATACAATTACCAATAAACCAATTTGTAGTTGTACCCATCCCCCATGCAGAAGCCAGTCTGCATCCTATAATTTTCCTGCAGAAGACGCTCCGGCTTCTAGTTAATCAAATACCATAGATGCAAATATGTTACTTTCTGGGACCAGCAGGGTGATGGGATGATGACTAACTGGGTTAGATCTGTCACCTCCCTTATGAATGGGAATAACAATCTCGTTTTGCCATGAGTTTGGCAAAAATGTTCACTGCACAATGTTCGTGAATATATAAATAATATACCTGCCCAAGCAGTGGATCCATCTTCAGAGTCTCATTGCTCAGCCCATTTGGACCACTAGCCCCAGAACTCGATGCACTCTTAATTCTCGTCACGATAACTTCTATTGAGATGGAAAGAGACCATTCACAGACTGGTTTGACACATGAACTGAGCAGTCCAGGAGTCGATGTAAGGACCCAATATGACTGGCCTAAACTGCCTTGCTAACCAGATTTGATTGCAGGGACTCTTGAGAGGCTGCTAGATTATTGATTAAGGACCAAAAATTCTGCATGCTATTCGATGCTACAATTTTGCCCTCTTTTTTCTTTCTGTCAAATTTGTTAGCCCTTAACCAATTTCTATAGTTTGATGCGCTCTCTTAGATTCTTTTAGGTAATCGCCACTATTTGCGCAATGGCGTCATAGCCATCTTAGTCACCCGCAATGCTCTTTTTGAGTTTCCAGATCAAAATAGCATCGCCGCGATTGCTGGGAGAAAGGACGGCTGTGAATTGGATTGCTACATTTCCGTTAAAAGGTTGCGTAGGGCGAAGGGCAAAATAACATTTGTTTCCCTTCCATTGGAACCTGGGTCACTGCTAGTTGACCTCGCTGAAGGAATCGCTGTTTATTGGCTACATTCTTTGCTACTTTATGTCCATTTATATGAGCTATGAAATCGGTATGAATCCCCATTCTACTACTGCTAAGCCCAATATTAAATATTGTGTTAATTGGACAATGATCGCTGGTTGATTTCTCTAAAATAGTCATTGATACACAGCGTTCAAATAACCAAGGACTGTGCACCAAAAACTCTGAAAATGAACTGGAACTGGGTACAAACCATGTTGGTTTGGCCGGACTGTCCCCCTGAATGCATCCGTTTGCTACCCTTAAATCCCACACCCCAAACAATGCTCTCCATTTCACACAATTGTTTGGGCTAATTTCAATCTCACAACCTGTGTATTGGCTAGTTAGGGAATCGCTACTACAGTCTGAGTTTAGGTCCCCCAACAAGATTTAGTCCCAGCTAGATTAATCTTGATCATGTCACACAGATCCGAGACATTCAGTAAAAAAGAATCAGAATTGGAGCAGGAGGGGTTCCAATAACTATTAATCAGATATAATGGACTATATTGTGCTCACAAATCTATATTCTTTCCCACCAGACCATAAATCGAATTTGAAATAACTTCAGTGGTTTTAAACATAGAATTTTTAATCAAAGTTCTTAAACCACCTGAGGCACGGCCTCCTTTGCTGGGGGTCGCATACTGCCGAACTGTTTTTTAAGCCAGGTTTCCTGTAATTAGGGTTTTAATTTCCTTATGGACCATAAAATGATTGTGCCCCCTCGTGCTCCAAATCAGAATCTTTAGTTTGAGCTATACATTCCTTGCTAAAGGCTCAAACATCATCAATCGCTTTTTGTGTTGCTGGGTCTACTAACTGAACAGTATGATTACAAGTAAGGAGACAATAAGGGCGCGATTAAAACATATAATTACTGTTATTTATGCTATACAGCACTAAATCGTAGCCCATGAATGTTGGAGAGTCTATTTTTTTCTACCAGCATTTTGGCCATGAAATCGTTAATTGTACTAAATCAGTTAGTTGATCATTAATACAATATATTCGCTCAATATCTTTAGAGATTGGATCAAAGCCCACCGATTTCATGAAAGAACTGTAGAATAGTTTGTTTTTTTAAAGTCATGATTTCTTCAGGCTCAAATAGCAATTCCAAAATGAATTTATAAGGAGCTGGTTGTTCAAGAAATGTGTTGCTCTTCTTCTCTGCCCATAGCATTGGTTGCTCGAAACCTTGGGGTGTTAACGAAGAATTAGAGGCACTTTGAATAGAAAGCGAATTAGATGCTTTATTAACCGGATGGCCACTAGCAGAGCCGGATAGGGTTCGCCAAGTGCCCCAGGCTAATTATGGAGTTATTGTTCAGTGATGCCACCGAAGGATAAAAGTAGTGGTGCTTACTACTGGAATTGGTGGCAGCACTGGAACAAATTCCTTTGCAGAATGTAACAACCGGGCAGATTGCAATATATTTTTTGGGGGCTTGCTAGGTTACAAAAAAGGATGACGAGGTGGGCCTTCATTGCATAGAGACAATGCAGAATAATTGGAGACAAAGGGAACTTTATTGGGAAGGGGGACATACGTTCAGGGCCCAAATGACGTCTGCGTAGACAAGTCCTTAATGGGAGCCTCTTGAAAGCGCCAATTCTTCTCATCAGAATCAGCTGAGATTTTAATGTATTGTATTTTATTGGATATTTAGAAGGTACTTATACAGCAAGACCGTGTTTCAAAGTGCCACAAGGCAAAATGGAAGGTAACAAGGGAGCAATAAACAATGACAAGTTGAGAATGAATAAATAGAAACAAAACAAAAGTGCTCCTTCTAGGCCTTGTGACATTCAGAGTGTGCAGATGCAGTGAAAAGACATCATACGTTTACTGCTTCTTCCCCTTTGAATCTGAGACAGTCTGCGTACCACAGCTAATAACTGTGCAAGTCACTGCTGTCGCTGATCAAGTTTCGGATTGTTGATTATCTTAGGTTGCATCACCATCAACATTTGGGCTCATCAGGCACTTGGATGAAGCATGGAACTGTCTTATCAGAGGTCAAACAAACGTCAGATGTAGCCTGGCTGTGGACCATCTCTAACATAATCGGTATCTCTATGGGTCGGTCCAGTCCTGACTGAAAGTCAATTAATTCTGCAGAAAAATGGAAGGGCAGAGATTTGTCCGTAGGTTTCCCATCTTTTAATACTGATGCATTTCCATGGTGTTTCTTCACTTTGATAGCTGCAGCCAGAACATTTATGTTGCAAAGAAATGTTGTTGGGCTTTGTTTAATATCCTCTGCTTTTCTGCCATTCCTAGATTTGCAGGTGGCATTCACAGAACCTATTTTTGCCATAGATAGATTACTGGATACTGGTTCCATAGATGATAATTTGGTCATATCCTTTGCAATAGATTGATTGAAATTGAGACATTGGTATTCGACATTGCATTTTTCAATATTGGAAGGTACAGTGTCATTTATCTCTGCAGATAAAGTAGTGTGGAGTTGAGATTGGGTATGTAGCAAAGAATTAGGAAGCAAGCACAAGGCTCTAGGTGGTTGAATTATACCTGAGCATAGAGATTCAGTGGTGTCCAATTTTATTTTTATTTTGCTGTATTGAAGCTTGTGAGCCGCTGGCTCGGTTTTGATGTCATACAGTTCTACTAAAGCACTCAAAACCGAGTTCAAAGATGAAACTTCCGGAGCGTTTAATCTGATGTTATTTTCTAAATCACGCAGAGTATGGGGTAGCGTTTGATTAGGTACGCATACAGAAGCCAAGGCTGCATACAAATCCGCTGAGAGGGCCGTCAGTAATGTTGGGATGGGCCGCATGATCAGTTGGCAAAGAGAAACATTCACTTAGAGGTTGAAGATATTCGCCCAGCAAGAGGAACATTGCTGGTGGTCACCCTAGCCCCATGACAACTGAATTGTCACTCAGACCTGAAAATTGCTCATTCAGATACGCAGCTTCAGCTAACATGCTGTCGTCATTTAAGAAGTTTGAATCGTTTGGCAGGGTGGCATCCGTATTCATAGCGATCGTGTAATTTTCCGCTCGCCGTTGCAGCCATGGACTGCGTGTAATCCCAGTGGAATAGAAATCATCTATTTTCCTCTGGGATAAAACTGCTATGGGGCACATCTGTCAACGTTTCTGTGACCTTGAGCCAGTTTGCATTAGCGAACTAGATAATAACAGCTGAATCTGATGCAGGGAAATGCAAACGTGATATGCGCGGTAGGTGCAACCGCACAAGCGCATTTAAAAATATTTACTTGGCGGAGGGGAGGTGGGGTAGGGGTGCTTGTGCCTGTAAACAGCCCCTGGATTGGCATGGCTCCCTCTGAGCTCGTCCAATCTAGGAGTACTTTTGAGTTCTTGAAGAAAGGCTTGAGGTGAAAGCGCATCAATATTAATTGAGGCCGCAGCATCTTGAGGCTCTGATGGAAGATTGTCATTTGTATAGCGCCTTTCCCCATTGACATGGTCCCAGCACGGGCTGTAGGTTGAACGCCCTTGGGGGACAGAAGTCGAGGTATGGGAAATTCATCAAAGAATTATATTATGGTGTGTACATTTTAGCCAATACGGGCAGTGGCAACGTCCCTGCTAGTCACCCATGTCTAGCAGGCATGTGGATGGGTGCTGAGAGAGAGGTAGTCTGGAGAGTAGGCGAGAGCAGTAGAATCATTGTGTGCAGCTAGAACACATTTTTATCAAGGGGGATGTTGGACAGATTTATCTTGTTTATGCTCCATCCCCTCGCTTAGTGGGAACTCCAGCACTTTGTGTTGGACTTCTGGACCTTATTCTGAGCTCTTGACTGAGTGGAGCCTTTTTCCACTCATTAATTCTCGTGGGCTCTGTATTATGGAACTCTATTCTTTGTATTTTACCTGTACTATGTAGTCTATTTTCTCCATAACTCTTAACGGCATCTGTATTTTAGTATGGCAGCACAACACCCCTTATGGGCAGTGTTACTGGGGACCCTGGGGGTCCTCCTTTGAGATTCTTTATCCTAGAATAACTGCAAAGAGATACTTAGTTTCTCTCTGCTCCTGTGACTTTTTAGTCCCATAGACAATCTCCTAGTTATGGCTGATGGCAGTGGACGTGTTCTACCAACTGTCGTGTTATTTTTCTACCGCAGGCTATGTCCATGGCCCGGGTAGTGCTCAATAGGGGCACCCAAGTGCCATCTTGGCGCCTCTGTTCTTTTTTGCCATTACTAGCGTGGTTGTTCTTTGTTAGTGCTTCTACTTTCTGGTAGAGCAAAGCCTGTGTGTTTTGCCTTTGGCGGGAACCCTTGGGTGTCTCTGCCTAGGCTCCACAGTGTCTGGACCGGTAGGAAGGGGGTGGGGGCTTCCCACCCCCTGTCCTTTGTCTTCCAGAGTGCCTGAATAGAACCAGCTTCCACTGGGGGTCTGGTTGTCCTGATTGGACAGCCAAACACCCATTTCTGTAAATTGTTGAGAGAGATTGCATAGGAGTGTGTGCTGGAACTGTACAAAAGGTGAAGCTCCTGGAGTGAAAGCAAGTCAACCACTGGAAGCTGAAGTAACCGAAAAAGATGATGACCAGAGACGCCTGCAGAACCTTTGCAACACCATGAAGCGACCGCTGTTGTCCTGATCCCGTTTTCTGTGCGACAGAGGAGGTCCGAAAAGGATAACTCCTTCCTTTTTCGCTGACGGGAACAACCAGTCCCAAGACAAACTTTGATTTGAGCCAGCCATGTCCCAAGGCCCTTTGAGTTTTCAGAGCTGCAGAACCCCCAATACCAGGAGACCTGCTGCCCATTTCAAATGTATCCTCGTGGAAAGGCCGAATTGGTCTAAATCGTTGCTGGACCCCAAGGACACTAAAGCGATCCGATCCAACTAGCCCAGACCCCCTCATCAGAGTGTGGAACTGCAGGAAGTGAAGAAGATTGAACAGGCGAATCACGTCCTTTGTTGGTGCTGCAGAAAAGGTGCCAAAACCGCAGTGACGAGAGAAGTTGCTAAAAGCCGTGCCAGAGGTCCTTCCTTGAGACTGTTGCTGAGATCCCGTCCATTGTCCTGCCTTCAGTCATCAGACCAAGGAATCTGGAGGTCGGGTCCAGGGCTGCAAGTGTTTTCATCTAACCTAAGGTACTGTGGGTGGAAAAGGTATTGCTTACCAGATTCCAGAATGTCGCTCCAGAGCGTTGGAGCGCACAGAGAGGTGTCCAGGACAGCCCCCTCTTACCTCCGACTCAAGCCGCTGCTTTTGTCTCTTTAGCAAGTCCTTTAACAGGATCTTCAACGTTGGTTAAGCCTTCTTGCATCTTCCTTCCTAGAGACTAGAAATCATCCACATTAACCTTTTGATTTCTACTGCTTTGCAAGACTTTAAGCCGCTACAAACTGCCTTTTAGCTAGGGTTGCGTTTTTGACTTTGCAAGACTTGTTGTGCCATGAAACTGCCTCTAGAACCTGAAGCTCTGCCAGGATAACACTGTGTTCCTTCCCAAAAATCACTGTCTTATATGTGTATGCAGATTAAATAAAATTACTGTATTACTTTGTGGGTGCGTGTTAATACTGATAGAACTGTCAAACTCCTGTAACAATTGTATGCGTTCAGCAACTACCAACTAAGAACTGAACCCTTTGAAAGTATTGCAAAGTATACCTATGTGTGTTGTGCTAAGTATCTAACAGTGACTCCTGTGTAACTATAATACATTTATATTTTAATATCCATTTATGTGTGTTTCTTTGATGTGCATTACTGACTGAGTTCAGTGTACTTGCATACAGCTCACATCTTCCTCTTGAGATAAGCCTGACTGCTCTGCCACTCTACCAAGGTCCTTGAGTAGTACAGACTGATACTAAGAGATGGGGGATCTACAAACCACTGCGATAGCGTACTAAAGTCTTACTTCCAAGTGATACTTTTAGAAAACTCCCCTAGCAGGGGTAGCTGCATTCTAATGGCAGAGGTGTTGGGCAATTTGTTTTAGAGTAGTGCATGAATGCAGATCCGCGTGGGTGGGTGGCTGTGCCTTCGGCTAGGATCCATAGGCATGGAGTGTGATATGTACCAGTGTGTCCTGGCTAGTTCTTGGTTGCGTAGATGCAGCTGGATTTAGAACATGTATTAATTCAATGTGCGGCTAAATTATGGTCATTGTCTATATACATGCACCTACTATGCAGAATTGCCAACCCTCCAAGATTCATCTAGATGCAAATACAATAGCTACACTAAAAACAATTATCTCGATGCAATACATTGGCTACCTCAAAAATACATATACATTTTTGAATGTAGCCAATGTATTGCATTAGCCAGAATGTTTGGGAGACGGCACCTGCAGCAACTACAGATCTAGGATCACATCTTCGATGCTTCCCTTAGAATGACAAATGCAATCTTTAATATTACCTCTTTCGTTACATTGATTGTCTGCCTGGAGCTTCTTGTTTTTGTTTGTCTTCTCCGAGTTCTGGGTAAGATGTCTGACCCTTCTTACTTTAGCAAATACACATTAAAAAAGATTCCGTCATCTACCCTCCCGTTCTGCATGCTCCTCGCCCTGTTTCCAGCTCTCATGCCTCATGTCGCCACGGAACTCCAATGCTTCGCTCATGCTTTTATTTTTGCTCTATCTGCCGCTGCATTCACAACCGGGGCCAGCTCAGATAATGTTGCCTTGTGGTCATTTGTAGATGTGGGTAGTTATGTTAGGGTGGCAGTGCAATCTAAATATACGCCCGTCCTTAAATATCAGCAAAGGACCCCGCCTGAGGGGGCTGCCATAACTGATTTTTTGATGAAAGGTGTTTTGTAAGTTCTAGCTATGTAAAGGGTACAAATGGGTCGTGTACAACATGCACTATTAACAACTTAACATAACGTCGCTGGCGCCACAACATAGACATAAATGAATAAGCAAGCCGTTTATGTTTTTAATTTGTTGCTGCCATCATTAAGTTAGTTTGAGATTCCATATAGGTGCAAGTATCGAGCAGTGAAAATACTGTACCATAAAGTCCACAGACTGAAATTACCGAACAGCATAAATATACAAATGTAACACTGTTTGACAGAACGAGCGATTTTAGCTCAAAACTCTATTACTGTGTGTTGGAATATGTTAAAATATTTCGCTATTTATGCACAGCAGACGTGTAGCCCTTACTTTGGGGCAGTTGTCAATATTCAACAAATTAACTCTGTCCTGATCGCAGTGCAGGAGATTGGCGATGTGAAACGGCTCCAGAAACTATGAACAACTTGCTTCCCACAGTCCTATACAAAGTAGAATGTTTAGGCGTGAGCCATTCATTGCCTGATGTTTCAGTGTGACATGTTTGCTGCAGATTCCCAGTGGGCGCTGGTGTGTTTCGGCATATGAAACATACCCGGGAGCGGGGGAGGCGGGAGTTGATAGTTTTTTTGCAGTCCAACTAAGGGCTTAGTAAAACCATTCAAATGAGACAGTACAAGACTCCACCTGGTTATATGGCAGTGTAGACAGAGCAGCCAGGTGTATCTTGGGGAGAGAGGGCTTCTAGTATACCAAGGGTTCAACAGAAACACCGACGACCCAAAGTATTATAAAAAAATAAAGATTTATAAAATATACAAGTTATGCCAAGGTAAGTCTTGGGGTAGGTATTTTGTCATAGTCATAAATACATTATAAAAACGCAACACAATGCTTGAAGGTACATAGACCAAAGCATAAATCTTGTTGAGAAAATGAACAGTATTTCTAGACAAGTCAGACCATACCATAACATATTTAGTATAGGACACACCTATTCATGGGGAGTAAAACCATAAGTAACTTTCTGATTACTTTCAGTAATACAAGGGTAGTAGACCCTTGCAGTTGTGCAGTGGCGGTTAAGGAATCACTTAGTAAACCAACCTGCAAGTATACTTTTCCGGATAGTGGAACGCTCATTCAAAGGACCGTAGAAACCTATAACCATATTCAGGATAACAAACAGTTATACTAGGTGAGTAAGACTTGTTGGTGTAATATACAACTACAGTTGATTTTCAGCTCAGTGGAACACAGACTAAGGTAAGTAAGAACTATGTACACTTATTTAGGATTGCACCATGCAGACCAAGATCAGCTACACCTACAGAGCACTTTTTTTAAGAATGGCACACAGCTATTCTATGCAGGTAAAACTTAATGTTGTAATATACTATTAGTTGCATTTCAGGTCAGTGGAACACAGACTAAGCTAAGCAATAACTTTCTAACTTATTTTAGAATATCCCAAAGAAGACCAAGTTAAGTAAAACCCATATACTTTTTAAAGGAGCTATCGGCAACTTAAAGTTAGGTATAATCCTATGACTGTTTTAGCATCTGTATAAAACAGACCAGGGAAAGCAAAACCCAATGTTAAACTTTAGGAATGGGTCAATGTTATTCCAGATAGAAAAACCCAAGGCAGACTTTGTTTAGACAGACTGTACAGCAGGTCAGTGGAAGCAAGACCCAGTTGGTGAACATACACACTAATATTCTGCAAGAAATATTTAAGGGAAGCCAACAGCATAACTTTTGGAAAGAGGCACAACCAATTCACAGGTGAGTAAAATATCCTTACATATACTTTTCAGAATGGCACAATACACATTCAAGGTGAGGGCTTTTGTAACTGCTCACTCCGAGTTACCAACCAACTCATTTACACGTAAGTAAATGTTTAAACACAGTTCTCGTTCTCTTGTCTAGGCAACAGGCCCAATCCTTAGAAAGTTTTTCCCTTATTCTTGGAGCATGATTGTTCTCAGCGGCAGAAGGGGGCCACTAGGTCTCTAGTATCCAACAGACCATTCAGAAAGGCGCAAAAGTCAGAGCACCTAAGGAAGACTGTTCAAACAGGTATGTGTAACACTTAGAGAGGTTGAAAGGGTCTGTGGACTTCTGAGAAGACACCCTAGCACCCTAGGAAAATTCCCGCAATGGGCCTTGGTGAACTGGATGAGAGGACTCCCAATCACAAGAAACACCCCAAAGCTACACAGGAATCACAAAGGTTTAAGGTATGTAAATACCCCAGCCCACACAGTACATCAGCACGGATGAAGAGTTGCAGCAGGGGAGGCTTCAGAATTTCTTTGTCATGAAGCCGGAAGACAGGACTTTAGAAGAGATTTTGGAATCGCGTCTCTGGAGTTCCAGCAGGATGCCACAATAGTTTCAGCTCGATTCGGAAGACATTGCCCTGCACAATGGCTCGAGGTCCCAGGGTAGTGGGGAAATACAGCCCCACAAGGTCACAGCACGACATGGGATGGCCCAGAATGCAAGTCTTTTTAAGTCTAGTGGATCTCACCAGACTCTGTGTCGGGGTAGAAGTTTTCAGAGTCCCCAGGTCGCTTGGAAGGAAGGGTAACCGCAGACTCTCGTTACAGAGCAGGCTCTTGGGTCGCTGGAAATCGTCTCAGCTGTGGTTTCTTCATCTTCCTCTTTGGATTCAGGTCCAGTGGTCGACTACCCCTTCAGCTTCCAGGATCTGACTTGCAACATTTTATTGATTTTTACAAAATAATATATTCATTACAACAATGCGATAATTATGAGTTAATTCATGATTGAGTGACTCTCAGAATGTTTGTAGGTTGGGGGCGAGGTTGATGCTGGTCTCCTGGCCATTGTCGGTGAGTCATCTTGGTCGCGGATAGGTGTCCGACTTGGCTCTGGCAAGTTTAGGAGATCTCCGGGTTCAGTAAAGTGGGCTACATTGGAGCCATCTGGTGAGTGGGGGTCTCCTAGTGAGGGCTGGGAATTTGGCCGTGTAATCCAGAAATGCGTCCCATATATTCAAGGTTCTATTTAGGGAGTCTGTTCATATTGCCGTGATTTTTTCAGCTATTGCTATGTCCCAGCATTTGGCCCACCATAGGGCAATCGAGGGGCCGCTTTCGTCTTTCCATACTCGGGCCATTGCGATTTTTGCGGCTAGTAGCAGGTGATTGCATAGGCGGGGTATTTGTCCTGAGATCGGGAATGCTCCATCTCCGGTTTCGCCTATGAGAAAAATTCCTGGGTCCCAGGGAATGGAGAGACTGGAGATATCTTTGATGTGTTTTAGGACTTCCTTCCAGTATATCTCAGCCTTTGGTCAGGACCACAGCAGGTGTAATAGAGAACCGGGAACCGGGCCACCGCGCCAGCATGTGTCAGGGATATCTGGGTTGGCTTTATGGATTTGAGTGGGGGTGATATAGTATCTGTAGCATAGTTTATAACCCCCTTCCCTGTTTGTGATGCATTGTGAGCTTTTGTGCAATCTAGCCCATATTTTCCGCCATTCTTCTATCGCTATTTCTCGCCCAAGATCCTTTTCCCACTCTGTCATATATCTTTCTTTTTTTGTAGGATCTGACCGGTGTAGGAGCCGGTAGATAGTGGACGTCTTGCCTCTGCTGGTTGGTGGTGTTAGCGTGAATTCCAGTGCTGTTGGTTGTCTAGAGCATTTTTCTCTGGTTTTTCTATGGGACAACCAGTGCCTGATTTGGGTGTAGCGGAATCTGTCCCGCTCTCCCACTCCGAATTTCATTTTGCACCTTTCAAATGTAATGGGCAAACCCTCTTCTATAAAGTCGTAATTTTTTCGCCAGGCCCCCTGCTATCCAGGCTTGGAAGTCCCGCAGGGGATTTCCTGGTGAGAATTCAGGGTTGTTCCAGATGGGGGTCAGGAGTCCCAGGGCGCATCAAACTCCCCATTTCCTAGCTGTGGCTTTCCAGCATTGGGTCGTCACGGTCGAGGCTGATAGGGGCCCGCTGTTTGCCTGTGGCTTTATAGGTGGTAAGTGCGGGAGATCGGGTATTGGGACCGGGCACCAGGACTCTTCGATTTGTCGCCATTTCAGGGGGTCTACTTCTTGCACCCAGGAGAATGCGTGTGACAATTGGGCGGCTAGAGAATACCTGGCCAAGTCACGGACTCCAAACAGAAATTCTAGTATTTTCTTTTGTAGAGCCTTTATGGCGGGGCCTGGGATCTGTATTGGTAGTGCCGCACAGTGGTATAGCCATCTGGGGATCAGGTTCATTTTGATGGCAGTAATTCGCCCGAATCAGGAGATTTCCTGCTGCTGCCACCTTTTGAGGTCGTTCTGCAGGTCGCTGATTAATTGCGGGATGTTCAAGTACAGTCACGTTGGGTCTTTAGTGATCTGGACCCCAAGATATTCAATTGCACCCTTGGCCCAAGGGATTGGTGAGAGTGGGGTAAGGGAATCCCTTTCCTGGGTAGGGAGGTTAATGGGTAATGCTGAGGATTTAGACAGGTTAACCTTGAATCCTGATAGGACCCCTAACTCCCCTATCTCTTTCCATGGTGCCCCCAGAGATGTTGCTAGGTTTGTGGTGGTGATGAGCACATCGTCCGCATAGAGCGCGATTTTGTACTCTTGGACACCCACCAGTTTCCCCTTTATATTCAGATTTCGTCTGATTCTAGCGGCGAAGGGTTCCATGGACAGGGCGAAAACTAGGGGTGATAATGGGTAACCCTGCCTGGTGCCCCTCGTGATGTGTATGTGGCCTGACCTGGTGCCGTTAATTCAGAGTTGTGTGGTGGGAACTTGGCAGTTGGCCATGAGCCATGTGGTGAAGTTGGGGCCGAAGCCAAAGTGTTTAAGGACCACTTGGATATAGCCCCAGTCCACCCGGTCAAAGGCTTTGTGGGCATCTAGTGAAATCACCGCCATCCCGATCTTTGTTTTGTGGGTGCATTCAATTAAGTTTATTGTTCGCCTAATGTTGTCATGGGTCCCTCTTCCAGAGATAAACCCTGTCTGATCTTGATCAATTAAACATGGGAGGACCAGCCCTAGTCTTCTAGCTAATACTTTGGCGAAGATCTTGCCGTCGTTGTTCAGGAGTGATATCGGGCGGTAGGAATGAGGTAGCTTGGGATCCTTCCCTGGTTTTATGTATTAGGACTGTGATTGATTTGGCCATTGATTTCGTGACTGTTCTTGTGGATAGGAAGGAGTTAAATAAAGCGGCTAGCTGGGGTGCCAAGACTCTGGTGAATTTTTTGTAGAAGTTTGCGGAAAGTCCATCTGGGCCGGGGGCGGAAGATTTGAGGGCCTTGATGGAGTCAATGACTTCTCCATCGTCGATAGGGGCTTCCAAGGTTTCTAGCTGAGATGAGCTGTGGGGTGGGAGCCCCCTCAGATATTCTGGTAGTTCATCTAGGACCGTGGGATCTCCGGCCATTATGGATTTATGATATCTCATAAGTTCATTGATTTTGTCCGCCTCGGAGTAAAGCAGCTGTCCATTTTCCCCTCGTAGCTTGAGAATGTTGTTTCGGCTTTGAATTGCCCTTCGCTTCTGCGCTAGTATCCTGTTCGCTTTGTTCCCTTTATTGTAGTAGAACTGTTTTGTATATGCTAGTGATTTGGCCGTCCGGTCGGCGCAATGCATTTCCAGGGCAATCTTCGCCTTCCTCAAGGCTCGTTCGGATTTCCTGGAGTAGCGTGCTTTTAGCTGGGCTTCATGTTGGATTACCTCTTTTTCCAGCTTGGTTGTAGCTATGTTTGAAATTCTTCGCTGTTCTGCTGCTGCGCCAATCAGTACGCCTCTGACCACCGCCTTCATTGCGTCCCAGATTATGTTGATGGGGGATGACTCACTGGTGTTTTCCTTAAAGTAGTTGGATATTGAGTCCTCCACTTCGGCTCTTATGCTAATGTCTAGTAAGAGGGAGTCATTTAGTTTCCAATACCTCTGGATAGGGTTTCTTTGGCCTGATATGGCTAGATTAACGGAGACTGGAGCATGGTCGGAGATCATGCAGGTGTGTATTTCTGCGCTGTTAACGCATGGGAACAGTATTCCGGAGATTAGAATGAAGTCTATTCTTGAATAGCCCTTGTGAACGTTTGAGTAGTGCGTTTAGTCTCGTGAGGTATCATTGTATAGTCTCCAGACATCTACGGTCTCTGTCTCTCTGAATAGTTTGGCTAGGGCTAGGGCCAGGGCCTGTGTAAAGTCTGCGCTTGTGGGGGGAAGCGTTTTTGTCTAGCTGCGGATTTGGCATGGAATTGAAATCTCCGCCGATGATCAAGTGGCCTTCACGGAAGGATTTCCATGATGAAGCTACCTTGGGATGTGTTGGGGCTGTAAATTGTAACGATCGTGATGGGGAGCTCTTCGAAGAAGCCTTTGAGTAGGAGATATCGACCCTCTGGATCTCTCCTTATTGTGATCGTGGAGAGTGGGATTTTGTCGCTGAGTAGGATTGATACTCCCCTTTTCTTTGTCCCTGATAAGGCGAAGTAAGCTTGCTTGAATCTCCTGAATTTTATGCAGTGTTCGTCTTCCTTTAATAGGTGGGTTTCTTAAAGTAGGACGATGCCTCCGGCTAAATGGCCCAGACGGTGTTCGACTTATCTGCGTTTTCTTGGTGAGTTCATCCCTTGGATGTTCCAGGAGGAGAGGATTCTTATTTCGTTTATATTAGCCATCCCCTGCATTGTTGTTTTGAGTGTACCTCATGGATATTTCCCCCAACCGTATATATGTGAGTCTTGGAGCGGCTTTTGCGGTTGTATTGAAGTGGTATTTTGGTTTCTGTTGTTGTTGCGTTGAAGTGCAAGAGGACAGAGTTGAAGACAAATGATGTCCATAGCTTTGGGTTTGTCCGTTTTAAGTCCCACTCTCCCCCACCTCCCAACTTTGAACTGGTAGGAGAAACGACATCCTACTGCCACTGGGGAACTAGTGGCACCAATACGCTCCGTGTAGACCAACCGGCCCACTGAGCTGATCCATGGTGAGGCTCTGCTGCTGCCCGCGCTTCTGTGCGGATGATTATACGCTACATATCTTAACTCGGGTAGAATCGAAGTCGGCATTGGATGATCCTTTTTATGAGTGATTAGGAGCTAGTGGGGCACGGGCCCTTGCCAGATTCTCATCCCATGTTGCCGTCTTTCTTCGGAGGGCCCCTGAGTCTGCGCCACCAGTTGGTTTTGGACCACGCTCCCCCAGGAGAGTTGTCCCGGAGAGGGCGGATTGTTTCTTCAGACTCAGTCGCCCTCTGCACTTCTTTGACCCATGAGTTTCTCTGCTTCTTTCATAGACTGTATTTGTCTCTGTGATCCTTCCCATCTGAATTTTACTGAAGTGGGGAAACCCCAGTGATATGGGATTTTCTTATCTTGCTGCCAGACTGTTAAAGGCCGCATAGTTTTCCGTTTCTGCAGTGTTGAGTTCGCTAGGTCTTGGTAAAGTGAGATCATAGACCCTCGGAAGGTGATCTGTCGCATTTGCCTTGCTTCCCGCATTGTCTTCTTTTATTTGGAAAAAGTGTATCCTAGCCAAAACATCTGGGGGAAACGTGGATGTTTTCCTTGGGATTGTTCTGTGCACCATGTCTAGTTCCAGGGGGGAGTTGTCCGGCAGGGTGATTATGAATCTGAATAGATCCGATACATAAGCTTTCAATTCTGCCTCTGGGATAGAGGCTGGGATTCCTCGGACCCTGATGTTGTTCCTCGGCGATCGGTTTTCTAAATCCTTCTGTTTTGCTTCAAGAGTGTCGCATCTCGATTAAAGGGCGGCTATTCTGTCCTTGTCGAGATCAATTTCAAATCTTTGGTCACAGACGTCAGATTCTATTTCGGTGGTCAGATGCTCAATCTCCCCCACCCTTTTGTCTAAGGAGTTGATTTTCTTGGTCACTTCCTCTGTGCTTTTTTCGGATTTCCCTGGTTAGGGCTGATAGCAGGTCTTGCAAATCGGCTTTGGTTGCTGCTTGTGGTGGATTGGGGTCCGCGCCAGCTGGTGTGAGGGTGCTATTCTTGCTGGGGTCCTCCGGTGGGCCAGCTTTCTTAGCCCTTTCAGCGGCTGAGGTGGCCATTGTTAGGCAGAAACCTGTGAAGTTCCCTTAGGGACCACTGCAAAAGATTTAGGACTACAGGTGGTTGGCAGTAAACCCAATTGGTAGCAGTCTATACCACCCAGATTTACCTGGTAGCTGTGGCTGAGCAGTCAGACTTCTCTCAAGGTGAGTTAGGCAGGATATAGAGTATACACAATAGGTACAGAGACACAGTAGCACAAGCAAACCCTGACCAGAGCTTTGGTGTAAAAGTATATCATTATTTATTTAAAGACACACTTGTAAATTACACTAGCACAAAGAGGTAAATAAATTCAACACACAATCACTATTATATATATACAACCCTAATTACTTATTAGACAAGTCTTCATGAGAAACGCCACTTATTTTCAGACAGAGGTGAGCGCTTAACATAAGATGGCACTCTAATAAGTTATTAAAAAGGGAGGGAAAAGGGCAGGGTTATGAAAGAACACAAATTTCAATACTTTTCAAAGAACCACAGTGAGGCAGATTAGGCAAAGTCTACTGGAGAGCAAGGAAGTTCAAATGCCAGGACCACTCTTAGAGAGAGCAAGCAAAATGTCTCCAGGATCACACAGTGGGGTTATGCCCAAAGAGTCTTTGTAGAAAATTCACAAAAGATTGAGATCAAGTCAGGAAAAGTTAGTTAACAGGTCCCAGGCTAGCCCAGGTTAGAAAGTCGAGGATTTACTGTCGCCCCGAACGATCTGTGGCAAGTGAAGCCAAGCGGACACAGTACCTGAAAGTGGGAAGAACGCTCCAGCGGGGGCAGTTGTTCCTGGCAGCGGGTGCAAGTCGGTGTTTCGTCCAGAGGAAGAGGAGGTCTCGACGTGGAGGAAAGCTGAAGGTCGTTGCGCTGCCAGGGAAGAAACCAGCCGCAGAGTTTCCCGGTTACAAGGTACCACCCTTTTCTTTGCGGTAGTGGTAAGCCGTGGTATTCCGGTTGCTGGGGTGCTTGGCATGGGCAAGGCGGCCACGAGATTGTCCAGGAAGGCGAAAAGACAGGCAAACTGGTTATCCCCACTAGTCAAAGGAAGAAGACTCTCCAGACTGGAGATCTCCTCTGTCGTCGGCAAAAGTGGTGAGACGGTTCAGCAGGGCTCCACCGGTGGTGTCGTTGTTGCAGGTCGGCTCGGCTTCTCCCTCCTCGGATTCTTCAGGTCCTGTGGCGACTTCTGAAGTTCCAGTCCCCAAAGCCCTGCTTTTATGCAGAAAACCCCCATTCATTCAGCCTAGCTCTCACTCAAACATGCTAAGTGGTGAGCCGGGCGGCTCACCACTTGGGCCAATCACACAAGAGTGCGACTTGAGTTGCCGAGGCAACTCAGTCCAAGATGCCTAAACCCCCTCCCTCACCCCCTGTGGTACCCAGACAGAGTGGCACCACTTTTGGAGGCTTCTGTGGAGAAGCCTGCCAAAAAGTGGAACAAAGGGCTTGACTTGGGTTGGAGTCACAGAAGCGAACACAAACGCCATTTTGGAACCAAGTTTCGGCAAAAAAATACCAACCAGTGAATTTATATTAATTTAATAAACCGGCGGTATGTTCGAGGCTATGTTAAAAAGAGGTAGCCTCGAACAATGGGAAAATCCCATAGGAATATATTTGCGGTCGAATATAAAAAGTAGTATCCACTGCCACCAGCCAAAACTCGGTCGGGGGGGACTGGCAGTGCCCCCACGAACAGACCCCGGGGCAATCAAATTGCCCCGACCAGTACGTCCACAATAGGATGGTTTGTACTGGTTCTGTTCAAAATTTGAGACTAGTAAAGTCAATGGTGACTTTCCATGCCCTGAGAGACAGTAGTCAGTCCCAGGGTATGGAGTCTATGTTTGGGGGTCGCTACGACATCCCTGGTTTACGGCACGGAAGGGTGCTTTGTAACCCACATACCAAAAACACATGAAGCCCTATGGGGTAAAGGACCCCATAGCCCATAAAACACAAACAAAGTCAAAGGAACACCTCAAATCATGTCTAAGAGTGGGAGGAAAAGAGTCTCGCTCTTAGCAGGAGAAAAAAATAAACCCCAAAAATCCAGCAAATCTGCTGGGGGACTCACTAGGTTTGGGAAATTAGCCTTTACAGAGAATTCTCCTAACAGCCATGAGTGCGGCAATGTCAGTTTGTTTTGCTGACTTCCCGCTTTTGGACATTTTGTGGATGGTGGGGTTCGAATGGGATTGCTTCTGTGTGGGAGTTCCAACGAATACTTAGTGCTGGTGGGTGTGGATCTGTTGATAGCCCTCCATGCCCACCGCGGCTGCTGCCGTCTATGGAGAGTTGGGATCTGGTCCTTGGTGGTAATCAGGCGGTAGCAGGGAGCTTGGGAGTTGTAGGGGATATCTTGGGTTTGGGTTTATGTCCGGAGGGGCCTGTTTTTGGGTGTTCCCAGAGGCTGGGCCTCTGTGTCTGCGTGTGCCAGCTCCAGGGACCTGTCCGAATCAGGCTAGGCTGCCCTCTTCCTGCCGACTCCTCACCTCTTGTCTGCTGAGCTGGAGTGCTGATGTAATGCTCTGCGGAGCTGCCGATCCGGGACCCTGCCGCTCCTCCGGGGGGGTCGCTTCGGGGCACAGCTTTCGCTTCCTGGTAGCTGCGGGCTGCTTTTCGGAACTCCTCTCTGAGAGCGGGAGCCCGACGTGCAATGGGGCTCACGACAGAGGGGTCCGTGTGCCAGGGACCGCCTGGTCAGCTGATCAGATCTGTAGCCCCTGCAGGCCCGTGGATTGCAGGTCCCAGGAGTCGGAAGGCATTGGGGAGTGGGGTGCGGATTGCAGAGGGGCGGGGGTGCATGTCCGGGTATCTGGTAGCTGGAGTAGGTGTCCGTGCCCTCAGCGGGTGCGGAGGGGGGGAACGCGGTAGGGATGGTAGGTGGGATAAGTCCTTCAGATGGCTCTGGCCAGAGTATGGGCAGCAAGTCCTGCTGCTGTGCCGGGGGGATTTGGGACCCGGCGGGAAGTGGGGAGATAACAGACAGGCCCGGAAGGCCGGCAGGTCCAAGGTCCTCGGCAGCCGCTGCTGGAGGTGATTGGGAGGAGCCGCCTCAGGGGCGAGCCGGGACGGCGGGTGCTGGGGGCTCTTCCCAGCTGACCGGCACCCACAGCAGGGTAGGCGGAGACCTCGGTCAGGCGCCCTGGATGAGTCGGTAATAGTGTTGCTTCGCCGAGGGGGAACACGGCGGGGCCTCCCCAGGCGGCCTGGGCTGGAGCCAGGGCACCCGGCCTCGGCGAGTGCGGGGGGGAGGATGAGTGTTTGCGCCGGGCGGTGCGTAGGATGTAATTGCTTGAGGGATCGCGTTGAGTCGGGCGAGGTAGTCTATCCCCTGGGCCGGGAAGAGTGAAGCCGGGCGGGAGACAGAGAACCAGACCCGGCAGGTGGAGAGATGGAGATCCTCCTGTGTCCGCAGCGGTGTGCCGCTTTATCAGTCAATGGTGATTGCGCTCCGCAGAACTGGATGAAAGCCGGTCAATGGATCCGATGCCTGTGTAGATCAAAGGCGGGCAGCGAGCAAGCTGAGGATGGCTTATTCCATTCGGCAGCCGTTCAGCGGCGAAATTATGCCCGCTCCGCCCCTCCTGGAAGGCCTTCAGGCCATGAAGTCGCGGCGGCCATTTTACCGCCGAGTGGGCCACGGAGCTGGAGAAGGACCGCATCAAGCCGTATTAGATCAGAACGGGGACCCACTCGAACAGTGGTCGGCGGAGGGGATCCCCCACCGGTGGTTTCAATTCCGAGCTCCGACAAGCTCTGAAAGCGGCATTTATGAAGAAAAGCGTATTGGGCCAGGCGGGAGCTCTTAGGCAGACATGCCAGTCGAAGCAGCTCCAGGCCACGCCCCCCAGGATCTGACTTTTATGCAGGAACCCAGCCAATCAAACTGATATGCAGCATTCAAACCTGGGGGGTTTGAGGAGGGGGGGTTGGGACCGCCAGCCTCCCAGTTTGAACTGGATTACTGCAGGCAGGCTGGAAGACAGAGCGACTCCTCCCTCGCTTCCTGCTTTCACTTACACTTGGCTTGACCAAGGTCTCCCGCCAAAGATAGAAAGCACACAAGGGTATTTCCCACCCTGGAGGGGAGGGGAAGATCCAAGAAGGGACAAGAAGCGCGAAAATGGTTAAAAATAAAACTGGGACCATTTTGGGAAAATGGGCACCCTTGGGTGCCTTTTCCACAGCTGTGCAAACAGCCAGCGGGAAAGGTGCACCGAAGTAGTCAAAAGGTTCACTGCCACCAGCCATTTAAGATAACCTTGTCCCTGCAACAGAGTTGTTAGTGATAGTTAGAAAGGGGATACATTGCCTCTCCCCATCACTCCACGTAAGGTGGGGTGTGCTGGTTTCTCCTAACAAAATGTAGAAGGGATAGAAATATCCTTTCTACCCTTGGGAACTGTAGTTCTCACAAGGTTAGCCAGAGAAAGTAAAAGGGGAGCCCAAAGGGCAACCCTTTAACAATAAAAAGGGAAATACCAAATGTTGTATAAGAGGATAAAGTTAAAGGACACTAAGGAGTCTTAAAAATGAGACCCATAAAAAGAGTAAAAGGATCTGTGAGTGTGGAAAAAGGTTCAGACTCACTGAGGTATAGGGAAAAATAATCTACCAGTCCAGCAAAACGTTCTGGGGCTCTCACAAGTGAGGTAGATTTAGCTCGAACGTTAAAATCTTACTTAACATAGCCAGGAATTCCCTCCTTGGTCTGGATCTAATGGTTCGAAGTAAATAACAATTCAACTCAAAGAAAACAGTTCTCGTCAGTCTATCAAAAATTCCTCCGAGTTCCCCCAAGTTCGAACAAAAAGTCTCAAGTTCCTGGAAAAACAAAATGCCCACATTTCTTTAAGTGAAGGGATTTTCCCTGATCCCTTCCCACCACCTTGCCACCAACTTGGTCGATCTCTCCCTCTGCTTATCCTGCTCCTGTGGCTCCTTTGTGTTCCCCTGTCCCAATGTCTCACTTAGTTCTTTAGTGTTCCTACGACCCCTCTCTGCTTCTGGCTCTTAGTTTTCTCGGGTCCATGAGGAAAGAAGGCGATTTACAGTGTGGCGTCCACTATCCAGGCAGCCAACGCACTGGCGATCCTAGCTAGGTACGACGGAGTTGTGGTACAAGCTGGTTCCTATTCTGGAGTGCCTCCCCGATGACAAGAAGATGGAGGCAATCGCTGTCTTCCAGGAATGGAAGGTAGCGTCTGATCACGCCATCACAGTGGCATTGGACGCTGCTGACATAGGGTTCCGTCAAATGGGGAGCAGCATCAGCCTTGGTCGCCAAGGCTGGGTGAAGGCCACTCATTTCAGTCAGGAGGTCCAAGTGAAGGTGCTGGACATGCCCTTCGACAGTGAGAATCTATTTGGGTAAGTCATCCCTCCAGGCCATCAAAACGGATACAAAGACGGCCCATTCTCTGGGGACTCTACAGCAGCATCCCTCGTCTTTTTTATATGCTCTCTTTTCGGGATGTTGAGTGCCGATGTAATGGCATTATTTTGGATCACTTGCAATTTGTCTATATTGCGAGTGGAGGTCCCTGCAAAGAAGGCATTACAATAGTCAAGTCTTGCTCCGTTGATGGCTCTGGCAATGGTGAGGCTGTTAGCTGGTGCTAGGAATGGTCTGGTAGCGTTGATGAGCTTTGTAATATAGGCAGCTGTGGTTGCAATGGCATTAACCTGGTGTGCCATGGTGAGCGAGGAGTCCAGGTAGACACCGATGGTCTTTACTGAGGCGGAGACACTGATGCTAAGATTGTTGATGCTGAATTTTGAGTAGAGTGGACTGGCATGTTTTAGTGCTGGAGAGGGACCAACCAACATGATTTGTTTTTTCGCCATTTAGACAAGGACCATTAGAAGCCATCCAGTCTTGGATGGTTGAGTAGATTGCGTTCAAGGTGCGTGAGTCTTCTGTGTAGTTGCCTGAGAGGGGTAGAAGAATTTGTGTCATCAGCGTAATTTGTATAGGAGATACCGATTGAGTCCAGGAGATCGAAAAGGTGAATGTTAGAGCGAGGAAACGCAGGAATCTTGGGGAACGCCACATATGATCGGTGAAGGGGTGTTTCGGTGGCAACTTCAGAGAAGACTCTTATGGATCTCTCGTCCAGAAAGGAGGCAATCAAGGCCCAGGCTTGCTAAGAGAAGTTAGCCACAGAGGTGAGATGACTGCAGAGAATGTTATGGTCCACCAGGTCAAAGGAAGCTAAGAGGTCTAGGAGAAGAACAGGCTTGCCTGCATCTCTGAAGGCATAACGCTGTTTTTTCAAGTCTAACAGGGCTGACTCTGTTCCATGACCTGGTCTAAAGCCAGATTGGCGCAGACTTAGGATTTGATTCTAAATTGTGCTGGATTTGTATGTAGGCTGCTCTATTTAGAATTTTCAGCAAGAATGGCACTGTTGTAATGGGTCGGTAATTGCTCGGCGAGGCTGATTCAAGTGACTTTTTGTTTAGGAGAGGTAGGATTCACGCTTCTTTCCGTGAGGTCGGAACCCTACTGGAGACAAAAGAAGCATTAATGAAGCTAGTGATGAAACGAAATAATTCTTGTATCCAGAGGTTGGCTCCCTTCCCCTGAATTGTTTCAGGAAAACTGTTAGAAATGTTCTGTTTCAACAATAGTCTATTAAAGGCATTGAAAATGTCTTTCACCAAATGCTTTCCTCAGGATGGCAAAACACATGTCTCTTCCACAACACTGGTTGGAATATAGAAAAAAAGTATTTCCTAGTTTTTTTCAGGATGACAAAACAATGTCTTTTCCACAGCACTGGTTGAAATATAACAAGGAAAGTCGTTTGTAATTTTCAGGATGGTTAAACAAATGTCTTTTCTCCAATATTGGTTGAAGTGTGGCAAAAGGCAAGTCTTTTCTAATTCTCTGGTTGACAAGTTTTGAATTCAAACAACAACTTGATATGACAAAGTTTCTCTTTAACACACCAGTACAAAATCGGTTTCCTGGTATACTCCCGCCAGGAAACGTCTCAACTGAATCTCTAGATATCCTGGTGTACTCCTCTGCCAGGGATATCCCACTTTGGCTCATGCAGATCCCCTGGTGTACTCCCCTGCCATGAATCTCTTCCCAAAAAGGTTCACTACCTGATGTATATCTCTTATACGGTCTTTCTGTAACATTCACATTTATCTTAGATATACCACAGTTGCAGTTCTTCAATAATAAAACATTATTGCCTTCTGGTAGTACTTGTTCCAACACCCCCTCCCCCATGCTGACATCCCATATGTGAGGGGTCTGTTCAAGCTCTGTCAACCTTTCTCTAAATATCTCTTGGCAATGCTTGTTCCAGGTTTCCCCAAATTAAAATCTCATATTAGAAGAATTCAACTTTTGCCCTTGCTTTTCAGTTCTACTTGATCGGTATTCAAAAATGCTTCCCAAGTGTTCATCAATGTGTTGGCACGTCCCGTGGCCCCCTACTCTTTTTGGTTGACTCACCGGTGTAACGTGCGGCTTTGGCGAAGAGCTTTCGTTGGGCAGGCTTCTCCTTTTTGGTATAGTCCCCTTCCGTTCCTGCGTCTTCATTTTTTCACTGATGAAAACATCGGACTCGGGACTCCGGTCCCCTGCACACAGTTAAACTTCAGCGGTCCCTCCAGCGTACCTGCTACAACTCCTCCCGAGTTCCTCTCCTCCGGTCATAAACGCTTCCAGACTTGTACCGGCAAATGTTTCCTGCTCCCCCCACGGCTCGTCTCTGGTAGTCTGCCTGTGGGTTTGCTTCCCTTTCCGTGCACTCTGCAGCTTTTCTCCTCTCGCCTTCTCTGGTCTGATATTGCAGGTTATTTCTGAATTTAAATGTCCCTCCCAGCTGACTTTGATCCTGACAACTAGACTGCACGTTGTTCTTGGTGTCACATTCACTCCACATTGACTTCTTGGTCCTTCATCGTCTCAGTGCTCAAGGCTTTCTGGGACTTAGAGTCCAAGCAAATTCCAGATGGTTTTAAATTACATTGTTGGACGGTTTTATTTAAAAGACCATCATAAATGTGATGTTAAATGTGTTTTAGAATTTTTATGCACATATGAAGAGTGAATAGTTTTACTACATATCAAGAGTGAGTAGTTTTGTTTCAAATACTTGACAAAACTAGGTTTCAGGTCTTTATAATTAAATGGCTCTGAATAATGACAACATGCCATCAAAAAACTATGAATCAAGGGATTTTTCTCACGAGAAAGGGAAGAACACTGCTTCTCTCCTGCTGGAGTATCTCCTCCGATATGATACACCCTCAGAATACCACCCGCAGGGTCAGGATCAGGTAGTGGCTGCCTTCCCCTGGCCATATGGGAGGAGACTTTAGGCTGGGGATCAGTGATTTATCACAACTGCCTGTGAAATGTACACCCGGTAAAATGCCACAAGTGCTGTATGTTTTGAATCATTATATTTTTGTATTTCCCAACACAGCTAATTGCGGAAACCCCCCCGATTGGAGATAAATTTTTGAAAATGATACAGGTGAGCATCTTATTTTTGTCGCGCTATATTGTCAACATATGGTCAATCCAAGCATACTAATCTTAAATCGCTCTCTACACAGCATATATTGAGCACTGAAGAGAACTGGAACTCCTGGAAAAACGAAGGCTGTCCAAGCTTTGTGAAAGAAAGGTACGGGGCAAAACAGCTGTAATGTTACTGTAAATATATAATTGGGGATTGCAGTACAGCACTGTAAACATTGTAAGATCTTGCAGAGGCGCAGTAGTGGATTTAGTTGTGTACGAAGCACTCCACTGATAGAGGTTCCAGATTTTTCAAACACAAGCTTGCCACTAAGTAGACCTTCCCAATACCCACAGTAAGGCTTTCAAATGCCTCTGGAAAATCACTGTACTCGATATCCTAAAAATAGTAAACATGACTGAAGCATGGCATGCAGTTTTGATCTAAATGAACACATTGTATGTTTGGGATACCTATGATCTGCAAAAACAATTGCTGATTGGAATGCATCATTATCTGTGAAGGCATCATGAAGCAAGACACAGACAACCTATTCAAAGTTAAAACAAAATATGTTTTAACATAAATGTCAGGATGGTGTAAGGCCTAACATGCCCTATGCTAAATGTGGGATTTCCCTACCTAATGAAACTAAGGATGATCCGAGTCAGGAAGTTCAACTTAAAAGGATGTCTGTGTCCAAAACCTATAGTTGCCCTCGCAGCTAGAGCTAAACAATGTGTAGGGATGTCGGCAACAAAAGAAATAGTGTGCCAAATAAAGGTCTGACATTCTTCGAGCTCTTCGCTTATTTTCCAGCTCCCCTTCCTCAAGTTCAAGGCAGTTCCACAAGAACTCTGGGTTCCCTTCCCCAAGAAGACAACAGGGCTCCAAAAGGGCCTTAGGGTTCCTTTCCCCAAGGAAACAACACAGTTCCAAGAAGGCCTCAGGGTTCCTTTCCCCAAGGCAGCAATACAGTTCACAATGTCGCGGGTATCCATTCCCCAAGACGTCAGCTCTTCCAGTTTGCCAATGTACAATCAGTTCAAGTCTCTCAATTCTCAAAACCTATTCCAGGTCAACCTTGCCATCCTTGCTATCTACCGTATTCACTTCAGCAATCTAATTCACAAGTGAAGATTCTTTACCTTTAATTTCCTTGGATTTTCCAGACAGGGTATCCTTGGTCTCGGTGCAGTTGTCGGACCACACAGTCCTCCCATTACAGGTTACACAACCGATAACCCTAGGTTCTCTTGCCCACACAGGTGTCTTTTCCACTGCAGCTGGGCTTTGGTTCAGATTTACTTTGGTTTCTCCTTTACAGTCTCTTGGCTTTGCCACAGTTGTTCTTCCATACCATTCACTCTGTGGTGCTCACTCTCTTTCACCATCTAAATACTCGTACGTCCTGTCCCCTCCATCCTTGTGGGTGTCCCCCCAACATGGAGACACTACCGGAACCTTGGCAGCAAGAAATTGATCTTCCCTCTTTTAATTTAGTATTGCTTCTGTGTGCTCCCCTTTTTGTTTTTCAATTTCTATTTCACTTCCCTTTTGTGCCTCACATCCCCGCGCATGTCGGCCACAGGAGCATGCATGAGATGTGCCGCTTGCAACAGCTCGTTCCTCGCCTTGGGCCTCCATGCACTCTTGAGTGTTTGCGGTCCGACCACCACTGGGACTCATGTGCGGCCTGCAGCGCTCTGTCACAGGGTATTGAAGAATCGCTTGCAGCGGTGGAGGGAGATCTTCCACACTTCTCCTCTACCCCTCCTTAAGGACTTCGTCTTCGGGACCTCTTGTCAAGACAAGGTAGGCCCTCTGTTCAGCAAGGCTCCACAGCACAGAGACTCCTTCCCCGAGGTTCCCACGGATCAGGGTTCCTCGCACTCAGGTTCTGGCAGGCCCTAGGCCTCTAAGGCTACTGGCTCCTAAGCCGAGGGGCCCGGAGGTTCTTCCTGGCGATCCGGTGATAGACCTGAGGCCTTCCACGCTACCAGCTCCCAAGCTGTGGGGGCTCAGGGGCCCTACCAGGCTGCCCTAGGAAGAGAGATCAGACTCCTTCTTCTACCCAAGGGGGTAAGGGATAGTCGAGTGCCACTTCCAAAAGCTAGATCCTTGGCTAGATCCAGCACGGCTACCAGCACAGGTGCCGAGAGCTTTCAGCCTACCATAGCTTGCTCCGAGGCAGTCACCCAGGGTGTTTCGGCTACCGCCCGTCGGGCTGAGGGCTCAGCGCCTATGAGAGGGATATCTGAGGTCGAAGCCTCTGTTTCGGGTGCAAGACCCAAGCTGTATCCTCCAGTATCTGAGGCCTCTCCTGGCTCAGAGCCTCTGTTACGGTTCCCGCTCCTCGTCCCCCTCCACGGTCTCGGCGGATTTCATCTAGGGGTTCCCCTTGCTGCTTACCGCTTTAATTCGGCTGCCCCTTTCTTTTGGTTTTGGCGGTTGGCCTGGAGATGGGCTTCAGCTGCCGTGTCCATTGGGAAGCGCTGATATATAGGCCTCCATGTCTCGTTTCCCGTACCGGTCATTTGGTAGTGTCAGCTGTTGGGTCTCAGCGGTCACGCCTCCAACGTGCCCAGCGTGCGTATAAAAAGTAACCTTCGCAGTATGGCCGCTGCTTCCGATTGACTTTGCTCTTTCCGACAAGCTTACTTCCTGATCCAATCTTCCATTCCTTACCTCGGCTACTCTTCATGGATCTCCCTTTGCTCATCGTCTGATTCCTGACTGATTCCGTTGTTACCGACCTCTGCCTGTTTCCCAGACTGCCTCTGCCTTGTACTTGCCTGCCTTTTCCCTGGACCGACCTTTTTCAGATTACGGACTGCTTCTCGTCTATGAATCACATCAACTTGCGCCTCCTGGACGCTCTGCTGTTTCTCCTGCGGCGCACCATAACGACACTAGAACGACACTCGTGCGGGTCGGTGAGCCTTCCCTACTAACCTTCCTGATTATTTGTTTTAGACTTCGTGTGTTCCTTAACCTCTCTCCGAATCCTCCTTTCCAGTAAGTGTTGAATTCCATGCCGTAAGAACTGTCACTATCGCTTCCTTCTGGGAGGGGAGGAGGGCGGGGGCGGCAGCCAGAACCTTCAGATATTGATTTGATCTTGTTCTTTCAAGGTTCCGCCCCAGACCAGGTGTTCCTCCTATTCGAATCCCGAGTCCTTCCGATCAGGGTCATTTGAGAGCCTGTTGGTGAATCATTACTGAGACTTTGACTCTCATTAATCACTGTCCATTTCCTTTTCAGATTGGGCTAATAGCGGTGTGTTCTCCTGCTTTTTCGCTCGATCTGCGCCTGTCTGGTTATTCCTCCTATCAGCAGAAAGGTGTATCCAGAGAAAGAGCTCCCTCGGGTGAGGAGGCCTGGGTTAAGGAATAACCCTGGCTCTTCAATCAAGCTGACAAGACCTGTACTCAGCTGCACTTCCATTCGGCTCCTTGATGATTCCAGTCGGGGTGTGACACTTTGCGCCCTCCCTCCCAGGGCGTGGCACAAGGTTTCAAAATGGTGGAGCGCACGTGGCAGAGGCTGCCAGGGTTGGGGTCCTTCAGTGCTTTCACCCATTGAGTGGGCTTTGCAGGATGATTCCATCCCTCTTCCCTCTGGAAGTGCAGCAGATCTTAGTGCAGGTTTTTGGTCCCCTCATGGGAACATATACTCATCACAGACTTACAGCAATGTGCACCAGACCGCCTCCGTGCTTTGACCCGGACCGGAGGCCCAGCGCCCTTTGGAGGGCAGGGCCCCTAAGGACCCGGTGGTTAGTGAGGAACGCCTCTTAGACCGCTGCCTATTCCTCATGCACTCCCCTCAAATGAAGGGGCTCCCGAAGGACATTGTGAAGGAGGTCATTTCCCAGGCAGTGCCACCTCGGCTCCCTCCCCTGGGTATTGCTCCTGTTCCCCTGGTGCTTCCGGTTCCAGTCACTCCAAGGAGCATGAGTGTTAGGGAGAATTCTGTTTAGGCTGAATTTCCTAACCTAGTGAGTCCCCCAGCAGCTTTGCTGGATTTCTGGGGTTTAATTTCTTTCTCCTGCCAAGAGTGAGACTCTTTTACCCTCACTCTTGGACATGATTTGAGTGTGTTCCTTTGACTCTAGATGTGTTTAATGGGCAATGGGGTCTTTTACTCCATAGGGCTTCATGTGTTTTTTTGATGTGTGTTACACAGCACCCTCAGTGCAGTAACACAGGGGTGTCATAGTGACCCCCCAGTATAAACTCCATACCGTGGGACTGACGGTCTCCCAGGCCATGTAAAGTCACCATTGACTTTACTAGTCTTGAATTGTGAACAGAACCAGTACAAACCATCATATTGTGGACGTACTGGCTGGGGCAATTAGATTGCCCTGGGGACTGTTAGTCGAGGGGGCACGTCTACGCCCGCCCCTGATCGAGTTTTGGCTGGGGGCAGTGGATACTACTTTTTATATTCAACCGCGAATATTTCTCTATGGGATTTTCCCATTGTTCGAGGCTACTACCTTTATTTATTTAATTACGATAGCCTCGAACATACCGCCGGTTTATTTAATTATTATTCATTCTCCGGTTGGTATTTGTTGCCAAAACTCGGTTCTAAAATGGCGTTTGTGTTCTCTTCTGTGACTCCAACCCAAGTCGAGCCCTTTGTTCCACTTTTTGGCGGGCTTCTCCAGTTGTGGGAGTCCCATTTGAGAGGGTAGGGATTGACATTGTTGGTCTCCTTGATCCCCCAACCTCCTCAGGCAACAGGTTTATCCTTGTTGTAGTAGACCAAGCTACTAGGTACCCTGAGGCAATTCCTATGAGGACTGTTACAGCTCCGGCTGTGGCTAAGGCCCTCCTTGGTATTTTTACCAGGTTTGGGTTCCTAAGGAAGCAATATCCGACAGGGGGTCAAACTTTATGTCCCACTACATAAAAGCCATGTGGAAAACCTGTGGAGTTACTTACAAGTTCTCAACCGCATACCACCCCCAGACGAATAGGTTGGTAGAAAGGTTTAACAGAACCATGAAGAGCATGATAGGTGCTTTAGAGGAACCTCTGAAAAGAAAGTGCGACCTTCTACTGCCATGCCTTCTCTTTGCTTATAGAGAAGTCCCTCGGGAGGGAGTAGGTTATTCTTCCTTTGAACTTCTCTATGGCCATCCAGTCAGAGGTCCATTGGCCCTGATTAAGGAGGGATTGGAAGGTGCTCCTCCCCTCAAGCCAGTCAGAGTGACTGACTATGTGATAGGTCTCCGGAGGAGAATGTCACACATGATGACAGAAGCTAGTGATAACCTGAAAGCTGGACAAGCTTTGGTCAAGCATTGGCATGATCAAAAGGCTAACATGGTCGAGTTCACTCAAGACCAGCTAGTTCTCGTTATGCTCCCAACAAGGCAGAGGACCTTGCAAGACAAATGGATGGGACCCTTCAAAGTTGTGGGAAAACTTGGGGAGGTCAACTATCTGGTGGATCTGGGCAGACCCAGGGAAGCTCCTAGAGTCTTCAACACCAACCGACTGAACGCGTACGTCTCCAGACCTGAAGTAGGAGCCTTGCTTCTAGCTTCAGCAGCAGAGGAAGAAGAGAGTGAATCTCTCCCTGATCTCTTCAGAGGTGTACCTTTAGATGAGAAGATTGAAGGAGTCAATCTCTCTTCAGATCTGACACCTGAGCAACAAGAGGAGTCCAAATCTATGTTAAATCAGTTTGCCTCCCTGTTTTCACTCTCACCAGGCTTGATCCCTTGGGGACAGCATGAGATACTCACTGGTGACTGTCTGCCAGTCAAAAGCAGAGGATACAGAATGTCCGAAAATGTGAGAACCCATATCAAAGGGGAGGTCCAGAAGATGCTTGATCTCGGGGTAATAGAGCCCTCTACTAGTCCATGGTCTAGCCCAGTGGTGTTAGTACCAAAGGCAGGATCCAAAGACTTGAGATTCTGTGTGGACTATAGAGCTCTTAATGCAGTCACTAAGACTGATGCCCACCCTTTGCCAAGGACAGATGAGTTGGTAGATACACTTGGTGCAGCCAAGTACCTCAGCACATTTGACCTTACGTCAGGTTATTGGCAAATAGCCTTGACAGACCATGCCAAGGAGAAAACTGCATTTTAAACCCCAGTTGGCTTGTATCAGTTTAAGGTCATGCCTTTTGGATTAAAAAATGCACCTGCTACATTCCAAAGGATGGTAAATCAAGTTCTAGCTGGGATGGAGGACTTCTGCATGGCATACTTGGATGACATTGCAGTCTTCAGCCACTCCTGGGAGGAACATGTGAACCACCTAGGACATGTTTTGCAGGCTCTTGAGCAGGCCAATTTGATTATCAAGGCAAGTAAATGCCAGATTGGTCAGAGTAAAGTGGTCTACCTTGGGCATGAGGTAGGAGGTGGAGACATAAGGCCTTTGCTCAGCAAAATTGAAGCTGTGCAAAATTGGACAACACCTACTACTCAAACCCAGGTGAGAGCCTTCCTAGGCCTCACTGGGTATTACAGTAATTTCATTGAGAACTATGGGACCATAGCTTCTCCACTGAATGTAATCTCCTCTCCAAAATTCCCTAAAACGGCCAAATGGAATGAGGAGTGCAATAAGGGCTTTGAAAAACTGAAGAAAGCTCTTTGCCAAGCTCCAGTACTGAGAGCTCCTGACTACCACCAAACTTTCATTGTACAAACTGATGCTTCCATTGTAGGTATAGGTGCAGTTCTAAGCCAACTGGATGAGAAGGGTAGGGAGCACCCCATTTGCTTCATCAGCCGTAAGATGAAGGATCCTGAGACAAGTTCGGCAACAATCGAAAGAGAATGCTTTGCTATTGTGTGGGCACTGAAGAAGTTTAGGCCATACTTGTATGGGTCTACTTTTGTCATTCAGACTGACCACCAACCCTTGAGATGGCTAATGCAAATGAAGGGAGAAAATCCAAAACTATTGAGATGGTCAGTCTGCCTGCAAGGGTTTGATTTCACCATTGAGCACAGGTCAGGGTGTCGCCATCAAAATGCTGATGGACTCTCTAGGATGTATGTCATTGACTAGAGGTATGAGGTTCATCCAGGAGTGGATTAAATCCTCCTGTCCCTTAGTCTGGGGGGGGGTGAGTGTTAGGGAGAATTCTCTGTTTAGGCTGAATTTCCTAACCTAGTGAGTCCCCCAGCAGCTTTGCTGGATTTTTGGGGTTTAATTTTTTTCTCCTGCCAAGAGTGAGACTTTTACCCTCACTCTTTGACATGATTTGAGTGTGTTCCTTTGACTCTAGATGTGTTTAATGGGCTATGGGGTCTTTTACTCCATAGGGCTTCATGTGTTTTTGTGATGTGTGTTACACAGCACCCTCAGTGCAGTAACACATGGGTGTCATAGTGACCGCCCAGTATAGACTCCATACCCTGGGACTGACTACTGTCTCCCAGGGCATGTAAAGTCACCATTGGCTTTACTAGTCTTGAATTGTGAACAGAACCAGTACAAACCATCATATTGTGGACGTACTGGCTGGGGCAATTCGATTGCCCCGGGGTCTGTTAGTCGAGGGGGCACGTCTCCGTCCCCCCTGATCGAGTTTTGGCTGGTGGCAGTGGATACTACTTTTTATATTCAACCGCAAATATTTCTCTATGGGATTTTCCCATTGTTCGAGGCTACTATTTTATTTATTTAATTACGATAGCCTCGAACATACCGCCGGTTTATTTAATTATTATTAATTCTCTGGTATTTTTTGCCAAAACTCGGTTCTAAAATGGCGTTTGTGTTCTCTTCTGTGACTCCAACCCAAGTCGAGCCCTTTGTTCCACTTTTTGGCGGGCTTCTCCACAGAAGCCCTCCAAAGTGGTGCCACTCTGTCTGGGGTACTTAGGAGGGGTGGAGGGGTGGAGGGGGATTTAGGCACCCTGGACTGAGTTGCCTAGGCAACTCAAGTCGCACTCCATCCTGATTGGCCCAAGTGGTGAGCCGGCCAGCTCACCACTTAGCATGTTTGAGTGACAGCTAGGCTGAGTGAATGGGGGTTTTCTGCATAAAAGCAGGGCTTTGGGGACTGGAACTTCAGAAGTCGCCACAGGACCTAAGAATCCGACGAGGGAGAAGCTGAGCCGACCTGCCACGACGACACCACCGGTGGAGCCCTGCTGGACCGTCTCACCACTTTTCCCAACGACAGAGGAGATCTCCCGCCGGAGAGTCTTCTTCCTTTGACTGGTGGGGATAACCAATTTCACCGTCTTTTCGCCTTCCCGACACATCTTGTGGCCGCCTTGCCTGTGCCAAGCACCCTGGCAACCGTAATACCACATTTTACCACGACCGCGAAATAAAGGGTAATACCTTTAACCGGAAAAACTCAGCGGCTGGTTTCTTCCCTGGCAGTGCAACGACCTTCAGCTTTCCTCCACGTCGAGATCTTCTCTTCCCCTGGAAGACGCCGAGACTTGCACCCGCTGCCAGTAACAACTGCCACCGCTGGAGGATCCTTCCCACTTAAGGTACCGTGTTCCGCCTGGCTTCCCTTGCCACCGACTGTACGGGGTAGATTTAGCCCCCGGCTTTCGAACCTGGGTTAGCCTGGGACACCCTGACTAAACTTTTGTGAGCCTCTCTAAACTCTTTTTCGAACTCTGCAAGACTTTCAAAGCCTAGTGTAACTTTGTGATCTTGGGCGCATTTGTGCTCGGCTCTCTCTAAGAGTGGGCCCAGCCTATGGACTTTGGCTCACAAGTGACTTTTGCTCTTCTGCCTTGCTAAAAGTGTTCCTAAAGCTTAGATTGGTGTATCTTCACATATTCTGTCTTTTTTCCCTCCCTTTTTCATGAACTTATTGGCATGCCATCTATAGTTAAGCGCTCACCTCTGTCTGGAAATAAGTGGTGTTAACTAAGACTTATCTGATAAGGAATAAAGGTTGTATATATTATAATAGTAACTGTGTTTAGAGTGTTTTACAATAAGAGTGCTGGAGTGTTTCAAACAGTTTGTTTTTAAATAAATAATTATATACTTTGATACCAAAGCTCTGGTCAGTGTTTGCTAGTATTATTGTATCTGAGTGCCTATTGTGTATACTTTGCATACTGCCTAACTCTTCTTGAGGGAAGTCTGACTGCTCAGCCACAGCTACCAGGTAAATCTGGGTGGTACAGACTGCTACCAAGTGGGTTTACTGCTAACACCTGTAGTCCTAAATCTTTTGCAGTGTTCCCAAAGGGAACTGCTCAGGTTTCTGCCTAACAGCGAGCCTTCAGCATCCATTAAGGCTTTTCATGACCACCTACATGGCCTGGCGGAGTTCGTGGGGTTCCCTTTTCATGAGGAAGCCTCCCAGGAGTTAGGGGAGCTCGCAGAGGTCTTGGGGCAGCATGCCACGGTCCGTCTGCATTCCCCTTCAGAGGAATGTACTGCAGGTGGCGTAAAAGGTATGGGAGAAGCCCTGGGCCAATGGCCAGAGTAACCAGAAGTTTGACAGCAGGTTAAGGCAGACGGACGGGAAGCCAATCCTCCATGCCTCCCACCCGCAGCCCCATTCCTCTCTGGTGGCCGCAGCCTCCCTATATTCTAAATCGTCTTAGTCCACGGAAGCCACCTCCAGTTGCCTCTGCAAGGAGGACAAAGTCCTTGGGAAAGCGCTGTTACTCCATCTCAGGACTGCATCCCATGGCCAACCAGAAGCTGTGGCGGGAGCTTGGGGAATTTCTGCCCGAACTCACTTCGGACAAACAAGCCTCCTTCTGGCAGATGCATTGGTCATTGCACAGGACCTCATGGAATCTTCAGTCTCCCACATCGACAGAGCCAGCAAAGGGCTGTGCCCTGGGGTCAAGATGATGAAAAGGACGGCATGGATGCATGCCACAAAGTTTTCATCTGAAGTGCAGGAGCGGATCCTAGATCTGCCCTTTGCGGGCGTAGACCTTTTTAATTCAAACACTGATGACAAAAGAAAATAGCACTCAAACCGCCAAGTCCTTGGCCAACCTGCCAAAGCCAGGTCAAAAATTGTTTCACTCAATCCCAGTGTAGGACCGAGTTAAAACCCCTGCCATTCTCTCGCTTCTATGGGTTCAGAGACCGCGGTACACAGAGGCCTGACAGGTTGCCCAGCGGTTGCCCAGCGGCAGCAGTAGGAAGCAACAGAGGACATTGCGTGGGTTTTTCCTCTTCCTCTCCCCTTGTCACTAACACCAAGAAGCAGTGGCGTTGGGGTCGGGGAACACAGCTTGCCTGTGGGGGGCCGTTTGCCTCTCTTCCTATCTATAGTCTCCATGGGCTTCAGTCTTCCTTTGCCTCTACCGTCCTCTCCTCTTCTTTGTCAGATGGGGTCCCGGCTCTTTTCCTGGAGATCCTGTCTCTATTGGTGATGCACGCGATAGAACTGGTTCCTCTTGCAGACAGGGGCTTTGGTTACTATTTGAGGATTTTTGCGGTACCCAAGAACAACCAGGCTGGCTTGAGGGTAGTCCTGGACCGGTCATTTCTAAACCTGTCTTTACCGCTGGAACGCTTAAAGATGATTACTCCCGTGCACATAGCTGAGTCTCTGTGTGCAGGGGACTGGATGTGTTCCCTGGACCTCGAGGATGCATGCCTGCATGTACCCAGATATCAACTGCAACAGAAGTTTCTGTGGTTCACGATTATGCTATACCACTTCCAGTACAAAGTGCTGCTCTTCAGCCTGACCTCAGCCCCTCATATCTTCACGAAGCTGATGAATGCAGTGGCGTGCATTTTCCACTTGGAGGGCCATCACCTGTGTCCTTATCTGGACGACTGGTTGGTATAGCCGGGTCACCCAAAGCGGTGGTCCACTCCTCCCAGAGATTGGGGGATACCCTTCATCAGCTGGGGTTTTCCCTCAACCGGAGGAAATCAGTTATGCCCTTCTCAGGATCTGGTCTTCCTAGGTGCGCGTTGGAACACTACCGTTCAGCGGGTGTTCCCAACACCCGAGAGGCTGATGTCCCTCCGCAAGGCAGTGGGGCATTTTCTGGCCAACTCGACCATCTCGGCATGGTAGTTCCAGCACATTCTCAGCCTGATGGACCCCTGCGTGCTGACTGTACAACATGCCCGTCCCAAGATGAGGCGCCTCCAGCTCCATCTGGCGGCCAATTGGGACCAGGAGACAGGGTCTCCGGCCGGACAGGATCCCATTTCCACCGCTTCTTTTGCCCGATCTTCGCTGGTGGCTGATGGATGGTAGTGTTTCAGTGGGAGCCCCCTTTGGCCGACCGGAGCCTTCCCTGGTGATAACAACTGACTCCTCTTTCGGGCTTGGGGGCTACTCTGGAGGGCTATGCAATTCATTGAGCATGGTCCAAGACAGATGCACTCCAAAATATCAATCTGCTCGAGCACAGAGCAGTGGGCCTGGCCCTCGAGGCGTTTTTGCTCCTAATCAGGCATAAGTCGATTCTGGTTAGTACAGACAATTCTACGACAATGTTTTACCTGAACAAGCAGGGTGGTACCCATTTCCCCCCCACCCCCCCTCTCCTCTGCATGGAGGCGGTTTTGATCTGGGAATGGATGATTACGGAGAGGATTTGGATTTCGGCAGTCCACCTACTGTGGGACAGTGATGTATAAGCGGACCAGCTGAGTCGCTTAGGGTTCAACGCCCACGAGTAGGAGTTGCACGACTCCTTGTTGCCCCTGTTCCAGCGTTGGGGGGGGCGGGGAGGGGTGTTCTAAGACCTGGATTTGTTCACATACCCTCAGAATGCCAAGTGCCCCCACTTTGCCTCATGGGCAGGTCAGGACTCTCTAGGAAACGCCTTCCAGATCTGTTTGCACGGCCGCAGGTGTTATGCCTTCCTGCCCACCCCTCTGCTTCAATTGAATCTCTGCAGGTTCCGGGCCTCAGTGGGCTGCAGCCTCATCCTGGTTGCCCCCCACTGGCCTTCGAGACCCTGGTTTTCGAATCTACTGCAGTTCTGGTCCCAGTGTCCGGCCCATCTTCCGATCCCCAGCAGGGGCTTCCTGACGCAGCAGGACGAGGCAGTGGAGCATCCGGACCCAGCCAAACTGGCTCTGGCGGCCTGGTTCCTGATCAGCTAAGGCTTCAGCACGTTCAATTCTCTGATGACAATGGGGCATCATTCAGCAGCCTAGGAAGCCCTCGACTTGGTCCCAGTAGAAGAGCAAATGGACTAGGTTCTGCCATTGGGCATGCAACAGGGGACTGGACCTGGTCTCCTGTTCCCTGGAGAATGTATTTTCTTTTTCTTCACACCTGGCTCATTCTGGAGTCCAGGTGGATACTTGCCGCTTGTATTTGGCAGCCATCAGGGCTTACAAGAATTCTCCTGAGCATGTGTTTTCTGTGCCCAACCCGATGGTTAAGGCTCACCTTAAGGGTTTGTTAAGAAATTTTCCTCCAGTGTACAGGTTGCACCCGGTCTGGGACCTCAGTATGGTTCTGGCGACTTTGCAACGCAAGCCTTTCGAGCCGTTGGCTTCTGTGGACATCCGCTTGGTGATGCTAAAGACTGTTTCAATGGTGGCTCTCACCTCTGCACGCAGGGTTAGTGAGCTGCAGGCGTTGTCCTTGTGCACGACATTCACCACATTTTATGACAAGTTCATCTTGCACACTCGCCCCGCCTACATTTCTTGCCCAAGGTAGTCTCCCTATTTCGTTAGAATCAAGAGATCTGCCTGACGGTTTTCTTGCTGAATCCACCACCGGCAGCAGAGAGGGCCCTACATTCCTTGGACCTCAAGAGGGTCCTCAAGTTTAATCTATCGCGGACAAAATCCTACAGGAAGTCTGAGGCATTGTGTGTGACTTTTGGGGGATCCTTTCCCGGCTCTCAGGCTTCCAAGGCTTCCTTTGCCCAGTGGATAACTCGGGCCATTTCGGAGATGTACACGGCTGTTAGGAAAGATTTGTAAATTGTGGGTCATTTTCCTTCCATGTGGCAACCCCTAAACTTTTTGCTGTTGTTTTCACCAGGATCTAGACTTTGCCAGAGAAGTGCAGCCTTCTGCCGCACTCCTCTGGGCTTTCGCTCCATTCTTACAGGGAAACTGACATGCCCTTAAGACAGTCAGTACCGGGAAATGTTGTTTTCCATAGTTTTTATCATGTTGCAGCTTTCACGCAACGTGACACAAGAGGGCACTGTAAGCTAAGTTACTGCTCTCTTGGGTCTATAGTCTGCTACAGGCCCTAGATACTCTCTTGGGATTGTTAACGAACGGTGCAAGTGAATCACGGACGGGACTGGTGGCAGCGATCGTTTCTTTGTGTTTTTGAGCTCCTTTTTGCGTTTAAGTGCGTTTCTCGCGCTTAGCCCAAAATGGTGGCCTGGCTCCCAAAATGGCCAGACCACGAGGCTCGTTGTCCTTTCCGCTGCCCGCCTTGCCCCCTTCACCTTCCCCAGGTCGAGCCGACCCGGGGCCTTCCTTATTTGGGCATGTACTTTCCCGCGAAACACGGATGCTTTCGCGGGCTTCTACAGGCCTTGTGTGTGCCTCCAGGATGTGGGCTGGGATGTCTGGTCCCAATACACATCCTGGGTACCAGAGAGTCTAGGGTGGTGTGAATGCCTGGGACCTCGGTGGTCCGTGATAGGTCCACGTATGGTGTGAGTGTTTTGTGAGCAGATCTCCCATTGGGTCCCCTCTGTTTTGGCGCGAAGGGAACCGTGGATAAGAGGGGGCTGGAAACACCACCACCATGTCGATCTCCTGAGTTCTCACGAACGAAGGAATACAGGAGCCAAGTATCCTGCAACCACGAGGCTGAACCGAGGAATCGCTGGTGCCCCGCTGAAGGACTGCTCCTCTGCACTGCTGTCGCTTGGTGAAACCCTTTCTATCTCTGATCGAACGAGAAGGCCTGTACTGGTACTTCGACCCTTGGAATAGTGGGAACAACTATTCTCGGCATCTTCACCATCTCCTGCACGTAAGCCTTCGGAAGTGTCTCTGGGCCCTCCAGCAGACTGACCAGCCTACCCAGGAGTCTTGCTCTGTAACCGCCGTCAGGTTGTGTTGTATTACAAGTCCTTGTCACTCTCGCATGATTCGTACACTTGGCATTCCCAGGTCTGAAGTGAGTAGTGTACATTTGGCTGAAATACACACGGCCGCTCCGTTGCCCTGCTGTGGTAACAAACTGTACGGGTTCACTGCGTTTGGGACGTCCTCAACTCAACTTCTGCTGCTGCGGAATCTACACGACGCCGCGACGTCCCCTGCTCGAATCTAAACCTGCCAGCACTGAAACTGACGCAGAGAAGCCTGGGTCTGCTTGCATCGGGGACCGGTGAGTAGCATCGCTAGGAACTGGTCGCCCTCCTTCAGGAGCCCATAGCTTTTCCCCGCTGTGTCTAACAGCACGCCTTTCCGTACTCGCGCTCTGCTTCTGCCCACAGTGGAGACTGCGCTTGAGTCGCGGAGCTCTGTTCATCTTCATTTGTTCACCGAACTAAACTGCCTGATTCCCTCGAAGAGACTCCCCTTTTTGCCAGTTGACACCAACGTGTGCAGGTACTTTTGAGCACAAGGCTCCACTCTTCGTAGGGCTTGGACCTGGACCTTTTAGTTAGGTGCCTCTGAAGGCGGACTGGGTCTAATTATTATTCGCACTGCCTGTTTTCCTCCCCATCTAGGTGGTCTACACATTTCGTGCGTGTAAATCGTTAGACTCTTTAGACTTGTTTGTATTTGTATATATATTGTATTGGTTTGGTATCTGTTGGTTTACTTGAGTTTTATTGTGATTTCTCGCTACAGTCAATGTTACAAAGGCCTTGTAATAAATGTGTATATATTTTTAATATAACACCTGCTTGGAGTAATTTGTAAGTGTCCTTGCTTTGTGTGCTCATTGCAGGCTTTCAGTCACCCTCACCCCGCTTGAGACCTAGTCTTGACCGCTGCGATCGCTACCCTGATTGGTCTGGCTTGTCCAGAGGTTACCCTGTTCCAAGAAACTAGGCTGGCCTTCTGAACCTTTGCCCCTCCAGGACAGAGTTCATAAATCCGTCTTAACAACGGCCATGGGCAAACCTGTTCCTGAGGGCATTCATGCCAATGCGATCAGAGCGAACGCCACAACTGTCACTTTTCAAAGACATACTACTTTCGGATGTCCTCAGCAAGGCGGCTACTTTGGTCACCCTGTCAGATTTCTGTAGGCCCTATTCCCTGGACACAAGCTCCAGACACGAAGCAGAGTTCGGGCAAGCGGTTCTGAAGAACCTTTTCGCTTCATCCTAGATATGAGGCAGGTTGTCACAGCTCCACCCTATGTTCTTGTTCGGTGGAATCACCCACAAGGATGGAGGAGACTGGACGTATGAGTAATTGTAGTTGCTCATCGTAGTGACTAGGGTACTCCTAGTTCCCTTTCCTCTATACGTCCCACCCACCTTCCCCCGCTAGTATGCCAAGGGCTATAATAGACTCAGAGTAGCCATGTATGGAAGCATCCGATGTGTTCAAAGGGGACAGAGGTGAGGCGCTGTAGAGTGGGACCACGGCAGGGCGTTCCCGAGCCCCCGTCCCCACGCGCTATACTAAATTTAAAGGGGAAGCTCAGTTATTCTCTGCTAAAGGTTTTGGTACCGTTCCCATGTTGGGAGACACCCACAAGGATGGTGGAAAGAGGACTGTGGACTAGGAGTACTCTAGTCACTAAAGTGAGTAACATTAATTTAGTGTTCATCACTTGCTTTTCATTTGAATCATAACGTGCTTTTTCACTTTATTCATAACGTTTCATTCTTTGCTTTTGAATGTTCATTACATGTATTTCGCACAGGCCTTCATTTCATTCATAGGCTTATTAAAGCTTTTCTTTAGTTTGGTGTTCAATAATGCTGGCTTTGTATTTCAGTTCCTTTACTTGTAAATCAGCTTTTGCTCTTAATGTTCAAACACCCCTCACTTTGGGTTATGATAGTTTATTTATATTGCGCCCATACATATGTTTTTCAGTTAACTGTTACTTGCACACATTTCCATTCAGCCGACATCCTTCAATGCCCTGCGGTAGCCTCGGAGTGCCCCAGCGCGAGTGTTCCCTCTGATTCACTCACCGGTCCTCAGTAGCTTCTCCAGATGGTCTCTCTACCCGTTCTCAGCTCAGCGTACACTTCCTCAGAGCTATGCGAGCAGTGCTCGTCTGCTCAATCTCACTGTGGGTTGCCGGTAGCTCACTCCTCACTCGCAGTAAGTCCTCCGTGCCCCACAATTACGGCTGTGGGCACCAGTCAGAGGGGACTCTGTCAGCCTTGACCTTCTTACGGCCCGCTCGAGCCCCGCTGTCCTGGTTCTCCTTATTAATTGATGGCGTCCTGGCCTCCAGGCAGGACCCTCCTTGGCAGCCCCCTTCTGTGATGAAATTCTCCCCTCTCAGGACCATCTCTGCCAACCCGGCGTCTCTCCTGCTGGATTCCATTAACAGGTTGCAGATGCAAGCCCTTGAGTTTAATTTCCTGACCAGTTATTTGTGTTCTCTGGACATGCCTCACCCTCACAATAGTTTCCAGGCCTCTTCCTTGTCTCAGTACCAGATTGGTGTAACTGCATGTTAGTGTGTACAACTCATAGTCGCCTCTTCCTAGTCCCAGTACTAGAGTGGTATGACTGAGCGTAAATAAGGGCAAGTGATTGGCAACAACCTGTAAAGGAGGGGGAGGGTGAATTTTACTATTACAAGGGAAAGGGGGATACCATGTCTCGCCTGTAGGCATCCTTTTTTTTAACCTCTTCCTAGTGTCACTAGATTGATTGCATTTTCCGGGGGTCATCCTGGAAGGAAGAATAAGGGAAAGGATGACCATATCCCATAAAAGCTGCTGGGACAGAAGGTTCATTATGAAATGGAAATGTGGGATACTGCCTCTCATCCTAGGAGAGTCGGGGGGCATCGAGGCGCTGTTACAGGAATATGTCTTAAATGCGTATTTAAAACAAGCTCAATACCCAGAGGTTTCTGAGCGCGGACCCGGTGATCAAACCTGTGTTGCTTTGTGTCAGGCGAGCAAGCACGTTGCCACTGAGCTATCCTCCCGGGACAATTAAATCCAGTAGTTAAGCAAGCGGTACTATTGTGAAAAGGTTTTTCAGAAAGTGCTTAACTTCGAAGAACCCAACAACCGCATTCACATTGTGAAATGCAACCTTCCGAGACCCATCAGATTTTTGCCACCATTTGTTATACCTATGGCGACCGGTGATGCCCACCCACTGTCCAGTGGAACCTGGAGGACGTAAACTGGGTATTTCCCAAGAGCCACAGGTTGTCACACCTCTTAAGAACAGGGGTGGATGATGTGCAGCTCCTACCCCACAACCACTGGAGTAATAAGAGTAAAGAGGGGGTAATTTTGTCTGCTACACAGATCTGCCCTCTGGTGTGGCATCCCTTTACATAAGCACCTCCAAAAACAAATACTGATGAAATACCAAAGTTATTCATCAATTGCAGCCCTAATGTGATTCTAGCCCAGTCCGATCAGAATTACTGCACGATTGCCAAGGAGAACCCAACCCACACTTTCTAGCCAACATAACACTTGTTCATTCCTGCCCCTTTGCAGGAACGGAACTCAGTTAGCCTCTGCGTGCTGCCTGGGCTTACTTACTTACTGACCCAAAGAAGGCACTGGCTCCTGTCACGGAGCACCTTAGGGGACACTATCTTCTGCTTGAATTCAAGATGGGGGCACAACCCCTTAAGGCTTTGTTTGCCACCATGCAGCACATTAAAGGGCACAATTATGTTTGGGAGAAACTAGGAGGCTGGAATAACTGGTCATTGGCAAGGGTCTGAGAGATAAAGAGGAAGAACTCATTAAAGACTAACCTGATTTCATTCATCTTGTAAATGGTGCCAGGCTCTGCAAGGATTTTCAGTCCTGACTGTCTCTTTGAAGGCAGAGATAAGCAAGAGACACAAAAACCCTGTGAGGACACCTAACACAGACTACTGATGGCTACATCTCAGACACTGACGGGGACCAGATCCAGAGGGCAGGTGACTTCAAAGAACCTGCTGGAGAGACCAGACCAGTAGGGGGAGGGAAGAATAAGAATATGCTGTGAGCTATAGCTGTGACCTTGGGAAAGGCCAGAACTGAAGGTGTCAGTCACAAGTCTGCTGAGGGCTATAGCTGAAACTGGCTCACATCAAGTCCAGAGGAGGGAAATTATAAAGTCCACTATGGTATATATCTCACATGCTGGGAGGGGATCAAACACGTGGAGATCGATGCAAGAAGACTTAACCCTGGGGAGGCAACCTCTGAATAGTAGGTTTAAAATCCTAAGCAAGAAGAAAAAAATACTTGCTTGCATTAGTTTGCCGAAAGGGTCTGATCAGACCAGGAAGGTGACCAGTGGCTTGAGGGTAATATTTGTACCTGATCTGTATCCAACAGCCATGGAGTATTGAAGTACTTGTTGGTAGGTGTTACGAAAGAATGTACTTTCCTCTCATAAACTTCTATGGGACAACCTATCTTTTACCTTGTTTTGAACAGTGTCTGTACTTTTTGGAGGTAAGTAAATCCTGTGTGAGTTGTGGGTGTCTGGGTCAAAGGTGGAGGCCTGACCAGAATGACAATAGGCAATTAAGAACTAATAAGGGCCTTCCTCATGGGAAAGGGGTGAATACAGCGTCTTTGTCCAATGAAGTAAAAACATCTCCCTGTTAGTTGTCTCCTCCCATGTGTTCCTCCCTCATATAACCGCCCCCTTGGTCAGGATCAGGTAGCGTCTGCTGTCCCCTGGCCACATGGGAGGAGGTTACCGCCAGGTAATCTGTGATGACTCCATTGGATTCATCACACCTGCTGTTATGGTTCTATTTATTTTATATTTCTGTCATTTGATATCTTTCAATGTGTCACAATTGATCTCATACATATGTTAGAGTTTTTAAAAATGGGTCATCTTGTTGCTGTTTACATTGCTACTGGCAGAATTACATTTTTGGGGTTCAGAACTCTAATTTTATGGGACCCCCTACTCTCTTTGCCTTTTCTCTCCTTTTTGTTTTTATTTAAATTTACTTTGGTGTTCAGAGGGACTTCTGCTAAAGTCCACCTACTGCTACATTTGTTTTTTCTATACTTGGGGTATATGGTATTGGGTCCCCCCCATAAGGTGCCCTGTACCAGAGGTGCCTCCCGTGTACCCCATTTCTGCTCTAGTGTGAATTTATCACACTACGTTGGTTTTAGGGGGTAGGCTGGTGGCAGCTACTTAGTTTTGGCTTCGCCAGGGGTGCAAGTCGATTTACCGCATTGTTAGGCCAATGTGCCTTTTATGGTAGCCATTGTGATAATAATGGGTCTTTTTTAAGTCCTACTCTCGGCCATTTTGTTTAGGGGGATTCCTTTGTTCAGGGAAACCACGAGGCAGGCCTTAAAATGGCAGTTTTTGCAACATGGGCTCTTTGTGACCCCAACATGGCAGCTTCCAAGGTGGTGTGGACTGGTTTAGACCAGTTTTGCAGGCCCTCACACTTCCTGTGGGTTTTGGCCCTGAGTGTTTGGCGTTGCTTGAGGCCAACCTGATTGGCTGGCCGCAAATACCTTTGTTTTAAATCCCCTAATGGGATTGATGGGCTGGCAGAAGCTAGCCCCTGTGAGTGAAGGAATATATAGGAGAAACCCTTTTCCTGAGCTCAAAGCTGCTGGATCTTTGGAGGATAAGCTGGTCTGCTTACTGTCTGAGGATTTTTGTCCTGTCGTTGCTGCATTTTTAGGCCCTATTCTGGTTTTACTGCTGGGTGCAGTGGCCTCTGCATAGCTCCGGTTTGGATGCAGGGTGCCCTTCCCGAGATGTCCGTATCCTGTTCTTGTCCCTGCTCATCTGCTGGGGCCATTGCCTTCATCCTAGGGCTGTTTTCTGGGCTGTTTTACTGCAGTGTACTGCAGTTTCCCACTAAGGCATCCCGCCTTGATTTTTGAAGCTGCCGCCACCTGGAAAGTTATTGGGACTCCCCAAACCTGCTGTATTTGTTTACCTGGATCGTCTATGGTTGCCGCCACCGTTGTCCTGCTGAGCCGCTGGGGTCTGCCGTGTGTAGGTTCCTACGTCCTCCTGGAGCCATCACCATCGCGGATTCCACTTCTGGATGGTGGGCCACACTCCACTGAAGGACGATTGTTCTTCTTTTGGCCGTTGGGGTCATTGTTGGGTCAGGTCGCCAATCCCTGGGTGACTGGAACCTTAATTTTGCCCTTTAGAAAGAAGCTGCTACTTAACACGTTTTCTCCTTCTGGGAACCACATTTCTGTAGGCAACCACTGTAAGTACTTATCTCTGGGCCCTTGGTTGGTGGGTTATTCCAGATACTCCCTCCCAGCAGTCCCCATGGTCTGTGGTCTTTGAGTTCTGCAGGTCCTTCTAGTGCATTTCCCCATTGGATAACATTGGGCCCTGATTCCTGCTCTGCTTCTTTGCTCCTGGGACTGCTGGGTCTTGAACCCTCTACTGAATCTCTTCTTCTGAGTCTCCACTGGTGTCCCTTGGAGTGGATTGGTGTCTTCTTTGTACCTGTGGAAAGAAACAGACTTACCTGGCTTTTTCCTATGGGCCACTTTTCTCAGCACTGGAACTCTTAAAGGAGGCGCTGCAAGGTACTCACCTGTACTGTGACATTTTCCTAGGGTCCACCTAATGTCCCTGGAGCCCCCGCCAAGCCCTGGATATTTAGAAACTTCCCCTGAGGTACTAGGGACTTTTAAATCTGTACATTACACTCATTCACAGGTTATAGATTGTATCGCTGTGTTGCAACTGTTTCCCTCCTTGATGTGTAATATGTCCTTCCAGTCCTAGGAACTGCTTAAACTATTTCCTGGACTTAAGTATAATACTTCACGAAGAAGATAATAGGAAGCCTGCACTAAGTTCTGTTGGGCACCTTTTGGACTCTGAACCCTATCATTACTGCGTGTAATATTGTCTAGTTGTTGTTCTATTAACTGACATCTGAAAGCTTATATTTATGGGGCCTACCACCATTTATGGGGCCTACATCTTAGGCTAAGGATTGAATTAGGCCTTTACTGTCCATTTATTGTTTTTTTAACCTATAATATGCTCTGCAATGTGTTCTGTGAAACCAGAGTACTTATTTTCTACTATCATAACTATTTTGTGTGACTTTATAATAGTGTATATTTTTACAGTATAACAGTGTGGGGTGTTTTTGTGTGGTGTCTGAGACTAATTGTATCCCTCTGCCAGCCATCCTCCCTCCTAAAGTTAAGTCGGACTGCTCTCCTACAGCTACAATTGGAGAGTCTGGTCTTTTCTTTTGGATGACGCACTGCTCTGCCATTAGGTTAGATGATTACCCTGCCCTCACCAGAGGGTTGTGCAAGAATCTGTATTCTCACATAGGTATTCCTCAGAGTTGGTTTTCCTTTAATACTCTGCTGGCTTTTTCGGCACTTTGAGGTGTTTCAGCACTGGGGTTGCTGGGGCTGTGACCGTTCTCAGGCTGGTCTGTGGTTGCACATTTTCAGTGGCAGGTGTGCGGCGTGGCATACTTGCACTGCTTGCCTGGCTTTGGTCCCTGGGGTCTTGGGGCGGGGTCCACATGGGGCGCTCAGCTGAGTATTGTGAGGCAGCTCTCTTCGCACAAACAGGAATTTCGACTTTCCTCCATTGGTTTCCAACCACTGCTGCTGGCGTCTTATTATGCATCGGGACTGCTTGTTATAGCGGAGCCTGGGGACCAAATTTGAGTGATGTGGTCTTAAAATAGGGCCCCTATGTTTTAATTATCCGGCTAGGACAATTAGTATTGCTGCTAAGTTAGGGAAGCCACAATAAATAGTACTTTGTTTTTTGGCAATAAGTCTACTGGTAGCCCTACCTGATTAATGCATATGTTTGCTGTTGGACAATGAAGTTGGGGAAGCGATTTGCATACGTTTTGAAAACTGTGCATTGTGTCAGCAACGAAAAGTGAATGGCAATATGCTTCTGGTGGCGGGCATAGTTGGTGGCCTGAACCTAGAAAAGACCCTTACTTTGGGTGTTGCTTATGCTATACTTGTAGCCTCTGCTGTACAATCTGGGTAGGAACCATTGTTTACTGAAATCCTTTTTATTGTTGAGCCTAGTGATTAGCACTGGGATTGGTAATTGTTTTTGTTGCTTGGGCATTGGATGGATATTCGTTCAGATTTGGTCGACTGCTCTTAAAGTGATTGTTTCTACAATAGGTTCTTGGTTGCAGCGTTTGGTTGCAGCTCCATTACATAGTTTGAACTTTATATTTTCTGTTTTGCTTTTGTCTTGTTGATCTTTTATTTTTGATACTCTTCTGTTTTCTGGAAACACCTCTTGGGTGAGCGGTTGTCTGCATCACTTAAACGCGGATGTTGCTGTATAACGGGAGACACACTTTGTTGACTCTGAAGTGGAAAAATCTGCATAGGCTGGGTGGGGCAAGTGATGCACTCGTCCTACTCCAATTCTATGGGGTGATGATTTTAATTAAGAAAAGCCTGCCACTGGTGATAGTGACCTTGCATAAGGACAAGGAGGGGAGACTAGTTTTGCTGCTTTTGAAGATTCAAGATACTACTGTTGTGTAGTATCTATGCCCCAACTATAAACAATAGTGTTTTCTTTGTGGATGTTAGACGCCGCTTGCAGAGTGTTGGTACTCGGAACATTTTGTTAGGTGGAGATTTTAATGTTGTCCCAGACCCCCTGCTGATGAAGACCGGGATGCTTTGAAATTGTTTGCGGAAGATTTCAACCTTCTGGATGTCTCGAGATTGGAGCACTCTACTGGGAGGAAATTCACCTTCCATTCAAGAGCAATATGTTTACTCTAGGATAGACAATATATTGACTTCTGGCATGGTCTCCAAGAACTTAACTAAGATGGCGATTGAGAGCATTTTGATTTTGGATCATGCCCCAATAAGTATGGAAATGTCTGTAGACTATACGTTCAAAAGATCTCATATATGGAAAATTAATACATCTATTTTAGAGGACGAGAAGTCACCGGTTCTACTGATACGTGAGGTGAAGGAGTTTTTGGAACTAAATGGGAATGGAGAGGTGGATATTGATGTTGTGTGGGAGCCCTTCAAGGGTGAGGTGTGGATTCTTGATGAGACTCGCAGCTCAAAAGGTGGAGAAAGTGCACTAGAGTCACTGGGTGCCTCTGTTAAAGACCATGAGAAAGAGATGAGCGATCTGTGTGAGGAAAAGAAAAGGGAACTTAATAAAGTATGAGATGAACAAGCTATTGAGTGAGAGTGTAGAGTGGATGCTTTTCAAGGCTAGGTGCACCTACTATGGGTGGGGGTCTGAAATGTAGCTGTTTGTTGGCGCATCAGCTTAGATTTGTCTCTGGAAGAAAAGCAATATGCGCCGTTGAAATGAGCTCAGCAGGGTTAACATATGACCCTGTTGTGATAAGAGTTTCGGGCCTTTTATGAGAATCTTTATTCTGATTCGCAAATCACCAATGTAGAGTCAGCAGTACATTATGTAGAGGAGCAAACTCTATGATTTTTATCATCCGAGGAGGGTGGAATGCTGGATGATGATTTGTCATTAGATCCTAAGAAAATAGCATATGGCCTTGACTTGGGGAGATGCCCAAGTCCAGACGGTCTTCCGGCAGAATTCTACAGGGTAATGCTTGATGGTTTCTTTTGTCTGTTCGGGAACATGTTTAAATTCAGTAAGAGTAAGGGTGCACTTCCTACTACATTTAGGCATGCTACCATATCTGTCCTTCTGAAACCGGGTTAGCTGCTCCTGAATTTGGGTAGTTATAGGCCTACAAGCCTCATAAACTCAGGCTGCAAGAGCTTCTCAAAGGCACAGGTTGTGAGGCTAGAGATGTTTCTGCCAAAACTGGTGCACTCGAAACAAACTGGATTTGTCAAGGGAAGGCACTCAGTGACAAACATGTAGAAATTGCTGTTAACTCTGTATGAAGGCAGCAGATTGGAGACTGGTGTGGCGGCTGTGCCAGCGATCTCTTTGGATGCTGAAAAAGCTTTTGACCGCGTGCACTGAGACTTCCTTTTCTTGACTTTGGAGAGCATGAACTTTGGGCCTGAGTTTTTGAACTGGGTGAGACGCTCATACAGAGATGCAATTGCGGATGTGGTGACCAATGGTATCTGTTCTGGAATATTCAACCTATAACGGGGTACCGGACAAGTGTGTCCACTATCGCCCTTTCTGTTCATTCTATCGCTGGAACCCAGCAGCTGCCAGTCAGAGCGGAAGACAGAATTAAGGCTGTCCAGTTTCATGGTATTATGCAAAAACTGTGGGTATATGCTCATGACCTGTTGGTTCTTGCAGGACCTTACAACTTCAATACTCTCATTAATGGGTCACATTGAAAGATTCAACAGTTTTTCTAGTTACACGATAAACTGGCTCAAATCTGAAGCCATGCCTTGTTCCTGCAAAGTGAATGCTTTAAAAATGATGGTGGCACCTTGGATCACATACATAAGGAGCATGATTCCCCTCCTACCTGCTAGCTATATGATGAAAAAGATGGACAGTTTCATCCAGGCATTCCAATGGAATCATAAACCTCCTATGCTAAAACTGTGGAAGCTCGGCTCCCGTGTGATAAAGGAGGTCTGGGCGTGCCTAACTTTGCAAAATACCATCTTGCTTTTATGACCCTCCACATTCTGCCTTTTGTGTGGGAACCTTTCAATGAGTGGATGATGGAAGAAGAGACAGCTCGGCAGGGCCGTTGGAACCACCAACCTTGCTGACTACGATTAATGATAAGAAGTACGTGTCTGCCCTCACTGACATCTTATGTACATGCTGGCAGGAGTTGTTGAAACCTTTGAAAAAGAATGCTCTGCTTGCCGGTGGGGCCTCAATATGGTTGAACCCCTCTGTCAATAACAAGATGCTTTTTTGGCTGAATTGGTACTTTAGGGGTTCGGTGGATACATGACGTCTTCCAAAATGGATCGTAGCTTTCCTTCCAAAACCTGCGAGACAAACATGACCTCACGGACCTTAAATATGGGGAATGTAGGTCCCTTAAGCTTGCTATTCCATAAGAAAAACTCCCAGAGAATGACCTTCATGGATCCATTACTCTGTGTGGGCAGGATCATGTGGCCTCAGCTGTCTACAAAACTCTACATACTCTTGAGTAGCTCTTTAGAATGGAATATCAAGCTACTAAACAAATGGTAGGGCAATATCACATCTGAAATGCCGATCAGCGATGGAAGCTCTTTGTAAAACGATTCCTCATATGTCTATTAATATTGGGGAAAGAACGAGGCAAGTGAAGCTTCTAAACATGGTATAGTGGACTGTTTAAACAAGGGGTCAGTACATCCAATGCTTGTTGGGGCTGTAAGCTAAAAACGGGCTCCTTAGCCATATATTATGCGACTGTAATAAGGTTTAAGGTTTAAGTTATTCTGGACTGAGGTCTCTAACATATTGAACACATATTTACATATATTAAAAACTACAATGCTGTTGGGATGTGGGTCTTTTATTTCCCCTGCCCTTCTTTTTCTTCTTTTTTACTTGCTTTGTTACTGTTGTTTTCGCTTTATGTGATGGTATCCTGTTTAGACCAATAATGTTAAATTAAAAAAAGAAATTAAAATGATAATCAAAAAGGAAATAAAAGAATCCTTTGACGAAGCACAGCCTGTTGAAGATCCAACGACAACTCCTGGATTAGCTCAGCATCCCTTCATGCGTCTGGCCCGGTGAAGCCTTGTGTGACTACCCGACCCCTGAAGAGCCTGAGCGGTGCTTGCCCGGTGGACTGACCAGCCCTTTCATGGGCTACCAAAAGCATTGATGTTCCGCGTTCAAGCCCAGAACTTTGGTAGCCAACAGCTTGTGCCACAAGTCACCTTCTCCCTGAATTTCAGCATTGCAACATAAGGGATCCTGTCCTGGAGCAGCTTCTGTGACTGCAACTGGAAGCACGCCAATATTTACCTGTGTGCAGAGATTGTCGCTGGAATTCGCCTTTCACCAACCTGTGAAGTGTCCTGAGGAGGTGTGCATCAGTGTTTCTTGCATTTCTTCATTGCCAAAGGTTGCATCTTGCAGCTGCACCCGACCGGAAGAGTCCTCAAACCCACAACTCCTTCGTCACCGGAACCAACGGCGAAGGATCCAGCCCCCAGCGACCGCCAGATTATCCACATCGACATTTGGGAAAATCTGAGTTGGGGTGGGAGGGCACCAAGTAAACACAGTGTATCTATCCCCCCGCTCCTCCCCCGCACCAAGTGCCTTTGTAGTTGTATTTGTATTTTGTATAGCGCACTGGGCCCTAGGGCATCCCATTCCATTCCACTCCCCTTTTAGTCATCTAACCTGGGGTTGAGTAACCTGAAATATAAGAAAACATTTACTTAACCTTAATAAAATTGTTGAACGTTTTTAACTATCACCAACACAAGTTAACTATATAACATAAAGAATTGAAGATCGGGGAGGCAACTCGCGCTATGATTATGAATTAATTTGTGACCAAAATATAATATCACACAGTTCTATAATGTCCGAGGTGTGGTTTATTCCACGTATTAATACAGCAGTACAGCCGAGGTGTGTTTCAAACTCCTGGTAGTTTTCAAGGTTATTTACAATTGGATAACATTGTAATATTTGAAGACATTGAAGCAGAACATTGACCACAGATGGTCCCATGGTTACACAATGTCAATATTCATAGTCGATGTGTATGATTAAAATTGTGCACAAAGTAGATTATATATATATATATATTTATATATGTGTGTGTATATATATATATATATTATATATATATATCTCCAAACAGACCGCCTTTCAGGATAGAGGCGGGTGGTGGATTCAAATATGCATTCCAAAAGAGAATAGAGTTTGGCATAAGAAACAATAAATATGAATTCAGTATTACACAAATCACATCTACTTTGATTAAATTGCATGATTGAAACATATGTTAGGTGATTAGGCATGCCATAAATATGTGGAACCCAAAGGGCTATCCCTTGAATTAAACACCTTATTGTGTGATAATCATCAAACTTCTAATTTAGATTGGAGCATGCTCTGTTCCGTGACCATATGTATACCTGTTGGAATTAATAGCTGTGGGGAATTTAACGAAGTGAGATAATCTACTGCAGTGATGTGCAGGATGTTGGAAATTGTGCTTACCCTATTCTGTGGAATCAATAGGTTTCACCTAGAAAATAATAGGTTCACTGTATCAATCTGAAAGAAATAGTGGCGATCAAATAACATGTGCTAGTAGGTAGTGGTATTAACTAGACCACGTACCTTAGCGGAATGCTTTATCACTAGAAGGTGAATAGAATGTTGTGTTGCGTTGGCTTACGGTTCAGGTTCAAGTGTCAGTCACCTTCAACATGACCATTAATTAAAAGGAGAGTCCAGAAATTGCACAGTCCTAGTGATTGAAGGATACATTTGTGGACAAATCATACCTTAAAATGGTGTTTAAACAATGAGTCGTCACAAAAAATCCTGAAAATGATTTGCTGCTTTTAAAGTGTTCCTCTGTCAATCCGTGTGCATAGATGCAAAAACCATTCATATGAACCTAAAATCACAACAGAAGATGTGTTCAAATGTGGCTGAAGGTCTCCGCGAGCACGCTCTCCCATGCCAAACAAATTACCATTATGTGATGAACTCACTCCTATGTATGCTCCACAATCTGTTAGCCATGGATCACAAAGAGTGTAAATACACTGATCCATCATATGAATATAGCGTCCTGAGCACCCCTATATAACAGCCATTCCTGTATTTTGGGTAGCAGCAATCTTATTGTGTATCTATAGTCGCAACATTTCTTACCTATAATTGGTTAGCATGAGAAATCCTGGGTTAAATCCCAAGCGCAAATCCAAAGGTCTGCGGGGTCTGAAGAGGCAGTAAATAAAGAAACAAGATGCCTGAGCTGCGGCCCGTGGCGTTAAAATGATGTCACGCGTAACCCTACGAGTGACGTCCTATGTAAACAAAACGCAGCCACGTCATATTCCGAGTGGAATCTCATAATATCCCTGAATCACAATATAATGACAGTGATGGAACACTGTATTATTCAACAGTAAAACATCCCAACAGTAAGGACACATTAAAGGACTCACCAAAAGTGTTTCAAATATTCGAAGTATATATTATTATTTTTATTTTTTTTATTTTTTTTATTTACTTGATTTAATAAAATTCATGATTTTTACAAGAAGAAAAGTAGAAAAGAAAAGGGGAAAAAATATTTTTGAACACAGTAAAACGTTTTCTCTGATTCTCTAGTTCTGATGCAAAGCTGAAATCGCTTGCTGATTTAAGGATCCGAGGATCTGGTTCAGTGTCTTTGAAGTGGCAATTGTCCAGGAAGTTCTTTCGCCGCTGATTAGTCTTTCCCACCACACCTGTTCGTCTTGGGTATGGGAGGCAGACAGGTACCCAAGCAGGTATTTCGATCCTATAGCCTTGGTTCCCTGGGCAGTTGAGGAGCAGGTGCCGTATTGTTTCAATTTAATCGTCTTTCTGACAGAAACTGCATCTATCTGAATTGGTTAGGCCTCTTACTGCCAGGATCTTGTTGGTTTCAAGTAGATTTAAACGGGCCCTCATAAAGGTGTTCCTTATTGATTTGTTCGGAATCTTTTCAAATAGTTCGGAGCAGAGTTTAGTTTAGATGACTGGTTTATTTATACACGGCAACACGGTCCAGAGTCTTTATCCAGTCGAGTTCCCCCATCTTCCTTTTTATCTTCATCGGATTTTGTATTAACTCTGCCTCAGATGATTGGATTTCCTCTAACTTTGCTTTGCAGGTTTTTTCCCATGTTTTGAGCATACTGCTTCGAGGGCCCATTGTTTCTTCTCTAATCATGTTTAAGATATTTGGACGATTGGGCAGCAAAGTTTTCCTGTAGAGCATCATGCTGTTTCTTTCAATATTCGCTTCCAGTGAGAGGAGGCCTAGTTCCTGTCTGATTAGCAGCATTGATGTAGATTTGTGGAGACCCAAAACAGTACGCCAGAAGTAACCTTCCAACCTGACCCATAGCTTTCCAGGTATTTGGGGCAGGGCCTCCACGGCGTAAGTTAAGGATGACACCACCTTTGATCGATAGAATCTTATCATAGGGATCGATGCGAACCGGCCATACTTGTTGTCCAGAGCTTGAGCTTGAGCAGAGTGTTTTCTTGTTTTTTCCAGAAGAGTTTGCTGCATTGCTGTATTTGATCTTGAATAGTCAAAGGTCACACCAAGGTATTTAAAATGTTGTACCTTTTCGAGTACCGAGCCTTCAAGGAACCAGTTCAAATGTTCCTTTCGTATATATTATTGCAATACAGATAGTTTGAAATATCCCAATTCTCCACAAACCGTCAGTAAACGAATACAAACGTTAGGTTATGTATGTATGTGTTTGCATTCATCATATCCAAAAGGTTTTGTGTAAATTCCCAAAGAGCCGGAGTTGTCCTAAAATGGTATGCAACAATGTATGTTGATATGATGTTTAATGATGCATTTAGTCCACTAAATATTACACTAGGCGCTATTCATAACCTGCTTGATACAAATGATATGATATTTTATTTGTATTGCGCTCGTACACAAGAGCGCAACTAGGCAAGGGAAGGGAAGGGAACAAGGGAGAACACAGCACAACATAAAAACGATCTTACTAGGCCCAGTGACATTGAGAACGTGCATGGGAAAGGGAAAAAGTGCATGGAAGGGGGAGAGTGGAAAGTGCAGAAGCCGAGGAGCGCAGATAAATAAAATAGAAAATTGAGGCAAACTGTGGTAGTGCAGCCAGCAAGTGTCAAGTGCTGTGTTTAAATGGATAAACTTTAACCTAGATTGAATTGAATATGCGATCTATGGATAAATCCGGAATAAATGTGCAATCCCTCTACAGAGCCACAGATGATTGCCAGATGACAATGTCCAAATATATGACCAAATTAAAACCAAACGTACTAGTCCCATTATGAAATGTTATCAAGTTAGATCCATAAGTCCGCTTGGGTTGCACACTCTCATGGCATGTCAATATTCTCAAAATCAGAAAAAAGGAAAAAGAATAAATTAGTAAATTACTGATTACAAGAACACATTCATCTCATGGTCGCTGTTGAGACCATTGACCGTGGTTCTGAGGAAGCAAATAAGTTTATATTCGGACTGCCTCAATTTAAGTTGGATGTCTTCCCCCTCTTATTTTTCATGAGTCCAATAAATCTCAAGTCATCTTTGTTGGCTAACTGATGTTCCTGTTGCCAGTATATGGCAAGTGTCAATTTAGGGTCCGCACGTTTCAGGCTCGCCAAGTTTTCCCTAATCCGCACTCTCAGCTGCCTGATCGTGCTGCCCACATACAACTTGCCGCATACACAGATTATGGCATAGACAACAAAACAGGTTTTACAGTTGATGAAATCCATAATTTTCACAGTTACACCATGCTTGTCAGTAAAGGATTGACAATTTTCATGCGCATATTTACAGAAATTACCATTTCCACATTTAAAAAATCCTTTTGAAGGGTTTAGCCAGTTTTCTGTTCCTTGTTTAGTGATGTACAAAAATGGACTGAGTTGCTGTTTAATAGTTTCATCGTTGGTAAATGTAAATTTCGGTTTATCAGATACATAGGGTAATAAGTCTTTGCCTAGTTTTAATAGGTACCAGTGTTTCAAGGCTAATTGATATATTATCGGTGAGTCCCTGGAATGCTGGGTGACAATTGCAATGTGTTGTGGATGTTCCAGCACATTCCAATTTGCCTCCAACAGTTCCAATTGTTCCATATTAGCATATTTATCACAGGCTTTGTCAATTGTTTCTGACTGATATCCCCTGTTATTAAATCTTTGTTTGAGTGTATGACATTTATTTGCAAAATCACTATCCAGACTACAATTCCTCTTGGCCCTATACAATTCCCTATTCGGTATGTTGTTAATAGTACAGCTACGGCGACTGCTGTGAGCAAACAAAACAGAATTCACCTCTGTAGGTTTCCGAAAGGTTTTGGCCTGAAGTGCATTGTCTAAAATGAAAGTACTCGGATCTAGAAAGTCAATATGTGTAGGGCTGGATTGCCCAGTCAGTTTTATACCAAAAGTGTTATTGTTGATGTGTAACACAAAGTTGTCAAAAGATTTCTGTAATCCTTTCCACCTTTCCAAACAATCAGAATATCCTCAATGAATCTTTTCCAAGCAATAAGATTCTCGCCAAAGGATTCCTGATTGTAAATGAGTTTCCTCATACTGTGCCATGAATAGATTCACCAAAGTTGGTGCGAATTCAGCACCCATGCCAACTCCCTTGACTTGCACGTAATACTAATCATTGAAGAGACGTACATTATTTTTCAAGGTAAATTGCAAAAAACATTTTAACATATCAATATGTCTCAAATAAGATGCAGATGAGTTCTGAAAAGTATAATCGATGGTTCCAATATCCATCTTGTGGTCTATACTAGTGTATAAAGATGCAACATTTAAGGTGGCCAGTATGTAGTCTGCTTCCCATTTCAGAGACTTAAGGAACTGTAAAACCGGAAGGGGTGTCTCTAATATAAGATCTCATTTTAAGAACAAAGGGTCCAAATATTGAGACGGGCCTTCTGTAGCCCACCCAATGGCACTCATAATGGGTCTTACTTGAGGCAATTTATCAAAAGATTTATGGATTTTCAGAGAAAATATAATGTGGGCATTGTTGGGTTTGAAATAATTAGAAATGTTTTCTCATCCTCTGTAAGGTGGCCTTTAATATACCAGTCTTGTATTAGGTTGCAGAGGTCCGATACCACTTTCTTAGTTGGATTAGACTTAAGAGGTGTGTAGCAATTGGGAGTAGCTAGAGGTTGCAAGCCCATTTCGATGTAAACGGTCGTGTTTAGAATAACATTTCCTCCCGTGTCTGCCTCTTTAATAGTGATATTTTCATCTTTAGAAAGATCTTCCAATGCCTTGGATTCTCCTTTACTGAAATTTGTTCTGTATCTCTTCCTCTGGTTTGTAGGCCTGTCTAAATATGTATGTATATCGTTGATCATGGCCTTATGAAAAGTCTCAATTACATTTTCTGTTCTCCGTTGCGGCATAAATTTGGATTTGAGTTTCAGTTCTTTGATATCCAGATGCCTATCCTTGATATCCAGGTCTAAACCTATTTCATCTCTACTTCTTGTAGTATCTTGGTTGCGTGCCAATAGGGTTTCAATATTAACAATATCTGAGATGGTATATGAACTGAGAGGGTTCAGTGCTGGTTCAGGGACAAAATTACGCACCTCTTTTGCAAATAATTTTTTTAACATACCTTCAACATTCCTGAGACCCTATCTTCGGTCCTGGGAAGAAGGATCCCCTCTTCATGTTTGTTGCCCATTATTTGTTGGGCGTGGTCATTGCACATGTCTGCATCTCAAATTGACCTGTGGTAGATTAGGTATGTGGAACAATGCAGGTGATTAACAGGCTTTTAACATAAAGCTCTGCATTGGCTGCTCAAATCCACTAAAGCATTATTAAATAGTATTTTGTTAATTATTGGCTGGCATGTTTCTTTTATGAGGGCTCTCTAAGTATTTAATAGAAACGGGGGATAGAAGCAATCAAGATTTCTCAGACGGAAGGCTTGACTCGAGCACCCTTATGAGATGTAATAGAGGAGCCTTTTATCCCAGTCCTGTAACACGATATTGAGGAACTGCCAGTATCTGCAGGGTGAAAGTAGGTTTGTAAATTCAATTATCCTGTTTCACCGTACGATCCTCAAATTCCTTGACCCTACATTAGTGAAATAGCTCTGGATTTAAGTTGGATACTGCACTGCAGACCATATTCTCATACACTATTAATTTGTAGATTTTTTACTGCCCAGGTTAGCCTTGTCCAGTCATTTGGAAGTTAGACATAATTTCCTTGCTATTTGAATGTGTTTTATTTCTTGTCTTGTTTCTCATAAATGGCATGCCTGTTCAGTTCACGGATGTCTCCTTTAGTAAAGACTTAGACATGTTTGATTTAAGAATTTTCTCTAATGCTGCTTATGAGCTGTATGTTGAGGTGCTTACATATCACTGTTGCACAAATGTATAACTTGTGTTGCTGACAAATGTTATGTCTGCTTTTGTTTTAAGACCCACAGACTCGAGGCCTTCAAAGCATTTGAGAAAGAGACCTGCGCCTGAAGATTTTCTTGGAAAGGGACCGAACAAAAAGATTTTAATGGGAAAGTAAGCTCAGGTTTATCTATAACATCTCTAAAATTGATTAACTGTTATATTATTAAGGATCATCTATTATGCCTGTTGGAAAGGTTTAGAAAAACCCTATTATATTCAAAGCTCCCCTGCTTTGGGATGTCTTTCTATGGAGTAGAGCGAGGGAGCATTTTGCTACTTTTACAGCACAATCAAAGCCACGTTTACCTCTGTGTGTTCAATGTATTGAGCATTGGTGAGGGGTTAACTTGACATTGCACAGTAAAGAACTCTTACAATAATGAAGTATTTGTTCCTAATAGTTTGTTTTTGGGGTTTTCAACATGCAATTATCAGTGTTAAACTTCTTACTCCGAAATCTTCCCACTCTTCACATTATCGTGTAATGCCAACATAATCTTCTGAAAAAAGTTTCATATGATATTTTAGAAGCTCTACTCTGTTATTTAATTTAACAACCAAGTGCTTGCTTATCATGGGTGTTGGGTAAGATTTTAATTTCTATGATACATCTTCCTGATCTGTGTCAACCCCAGAACCTTTTGCTTTGACTAGGTCACTATTTTACCTTGTCCTTAGGTGAAGGGGAATCGTTCTCCCCTCTCACCTAGTCTTTTATTATTTTTATGGGTGACCTTTTTATATGTCTCCATAGTGTATGCTTGAAGTTAGTTTCCTACAACGTTTGGGCTTAGGCTGGGTTGCCCCTTTGGGCTCACCTGTTAATTTCTCTTTGATGTACTTGGGTGAACTACAGTTCCCAAGTAGTAAAGAGGGATTTTCATCTCCCTTTACATTTTATATAGTGAACCAGCACACCCCACCTTATGTGGTGTGCTGGGGGATACAATGTATACCCTTTCATATTTCCCTGGTAACATTTTGTTGCGAGTTTTGTATGAATGACTGGTAATAGTGGTTTTACCTTAATGACCTTTAGTATTTGTTACTCACAGGCTGTTAATTCAGCCTTGGTAATGCACAGAAGGGCCACCATTCTCCATCATTCGGTCTGGTGTGGTTTCACGTGCTCATGAATATTCCCAGTCGTCAGGCTGGGAATCCTCGGTAAAAGGAAAAAACAGTTTCACGTTCACTTAAAAACTGTATTTCTCCTTTAAACCATTCACAATCCTCTGGGTCATACTGCCCCCATCCAATGACTGTCCTCTCCCTAAGCCCCTCCGCTGACAGCCATCTTCAGATTTTTACTGCACGTTTCAGTGTTGGGAGTCCTCGAGCTTGCTCTCCGAGCTGTTTGTATGTTTTGTAGGGTCTCCCCCACGTCTCAGAAGGTGTACCTAACCCCAAGCCCTGACACCGCCGCAGTGACTTTGGCAAAGTCTGCAGCCATGCCAGAAGGGGGGAAACTGGCTCAGCCGGTTCAAGACCCTCAGAGGGGAAAAAGGGGAGATGAGAGGCCCCAAAACAGCCCTCCCTAGGCTGTCACCCAAACCATGGAGGTCTTGTCCACAGACGACGAAGACCAGGAGTCCTTGCACATAGTCCACAAGGACGTTGAAGAGGAAGACGACCACGCAGGTTTTCCTGTTCTGCCTTCTCAGCCGAGGGACATTTATTTGGATATTCTGTCGGCCCTGCACACCTTGGTGTCAAAGATCCAGATGAGGATGCCTACGGCTCCGGTACCTGTGGTCCCCCAGGTGTCACCGATCAGCCACCAGAGAAGAAGAGGAAGTATCATCCGACGCCCCCATTTCAACCTCTGCCACCAAGTCTGGTCCCTTCTCACCCAGCAGACCCAGAAACCGGTACGCATACGGCCACAATGACGGATGATGAGGATATAGTTGCAGCAGGCGGTGAATCTCCACATAGGGTGTCCCCACTGGATGAGGTGGGATCGTTTCACTCCATGATCTCCAGATCCTTTGAGCTATTTCAGCTACTGCCCGATGAAACCAAAAAGCAGGGTTTACTGTACCAGAGGCGTGAGGCCAAGAGGAAGACTATCATGGCGGTGCCCCTTCTGGACGACGTTTGGGAAGAGGGCCTGGCCCTCATGAAAGAACCCTTTCATGGCTACAGTCAAACGGGTTAGGTTTGTTGAAGAAATATCGTGTGTGTGTGTGTGTATATATTCCCCTCGCACCTTGAGGTCGCAGCGCAGCCATCGCCGGATTCGGACAGTGAGGGGAAGAGAATGGACGCCATGGGAAAGGTGATTTACACTGCGGCGTCCACCATCAAGGCAGCCAACCGACTGGCGATCCTAGCCTCCTACGACAGCTGTGGTGCAAGCTAGGGCCTATTCTAGAGTTCCTCCCCAATGACAAGAAGATGGTGGCAAGCGCTCTCTTCCAGGAAGTGGAGGTAGCGTCTGATCACGCAATCACAGTGACATTGGACGTCGCCGACACAGGGTTGTGTCAATTGGGGAACAGTGTCTGCCTTTGTCGCCAAGGCTGAATGAAGGAGTCAGGAGGTCCAGTGAAAGTCGTCAACGAGTCCCTCCAAGCCTTCAAAACTGATATGGAGACGGCCTGTTCCCTGGGCACTCTCCAGCAGAACCGCTCTCCTTTTGGCTCCTCCAGGGGAAAGTCGGGCAGGTCTTCAATAGGCTTCTCCACTTCTTACCGTCAGCCTTCCAGATCCACAGCTCAGGAATCCTACAGAAGCAGTTCCCGAGGCCTATGGTAGCGGAGGACAACATTACCAGTGCCAAAGCAAGTCTGAACTGAACGGGACGTCGTGCACCCCAGTGGGAGGCCGGTTTAGGAAGTTCTGATGGTGGACAGGAAGGCCATGGTTCTCGGAGCTGCTCAGCCTCTCAGAGACCACCCATCCACCTTCTGACGGGCCCAGCTTCTCTTCTGGCGTAACAGAGGGGCAGGGTCATATACACAGCGCCACATCTCACAAGCTAACCTAGAGATCATACAACAGGGTGCAAGGATTAAGGCTACCAGGACCCAGTATAAGAGCAAGTGGACTAGGTTCTGTCACTGTGCAGACTCTAAGGAGATTTGCATGTACATTGGACAACGTGCTCTCCTGCTCTGCGCACCTCGCTCACTCTGGTGTGCAGGTTGACACCTGCTGCATGTATTTTGCAGCCATAGGAGCCTACAGAAATTCGGAGCAAGAGTTCTTTTCCTCTTCCAACCTGATAGTCAAGAAGCATTTGACGGGCCTTGCCAGACTCTACCCGCCCATTAAGAGGCCACACACGATGTGGGACCTCAATGTAGTGTTGGGCACCCTGGTGCACAAACCGTTTGAGCCAATGGCGTCCATGGACATCAGGATGGTCACCATCGAGACGGCCTTGCTAGTAGGCCTCACTTAGGCTAACGCAGTCAGTGAAATCCAGGCGCTAGTCTCCTCAGGGCAATATACTATTCACAAGGATAAGGTAGTCCTGTGGACACACCCAGCGTTCCTACCTAAGGTACCTTCCGCTTTCCATCTAAACAAGGAAATGGTGCTGCCTATGTTCTTTTCCGACCCTAAGGATGAGGGTCAGAGGGTTCTGCACTGCCTGGATGTCAGGCGTGCCCTGAAATTCTACTTGGACAGGACCAAGTTCTTCAGCAAGTCGGTCGCTCTAACTTTGGCGGGTGATATACAATATTTAATCAAATTAGCTGTTTTTGTAACTAGCCTCTCTGTGCTGGGTTCATGATGTTAAATAGCAACAATATCAAACGGTATTTGTTTAGTTTGTAATTATTGTTCACTCAAAGCACCGGGGCAATGGAAAGAGTGGTAATCAGACTCACCTTATATGTTTTCTCTCAATGATGTGTTACTACAATTAAGCAACAGGAGCAGTAATTAGGGGTGAGGTGAGCTCATCCAACTGGTGTGGATCAAGTGGGTATACAGTGCTTGAAAGGGTCTCCTTGAAGTGGAGGGGCATGAGGTACTTTTGGAATTGTATGAGGGAATGAGTGTATGTCTTAATGTAAACTAGTATGCGGTTCCACAGCCTGGGTGGGGTGGGGTGGGACGGAAGTAGTTTGGAAATTCCTATATTTTTCCCTGTGTCTCCCTCCCAACGCTCTTACATGAATGCACACCAGTAATATATGGTTCCTGTCATACATTACATTGTGGGAAATATCTAAATGTTTTATTATGCATTGTTTTATTTCATGTGATTTTTTTTTTTCTTCCCTAGTGAAGAGTTAACTAGGCTTTGGAATCTTTGCCCTGATAACATGGAGGCCTGCAAATTGGAGAATAGGTAAGCCAGAAATAAGACATTAATAAACGTCCAGTTTAAATCCATCTTCAAAAGGGTTGGGTGGCATATTTTTTTTATTGGTTTATGGTCTTTCCATCGAATCCCAACCTTCGAAAAGCAAATCCATCAACAAAAAATATAAAGAAAATAAATGCATCGAAATGCTGTCTTTTTCATTTAAAAGTATATTTCCATCGAAACTTGTCCATCGAATATAGGAATGTACATGTTTCGATGGATATGTACTTTTAAATGTAAAAGATATCATTTTGATTCATTTATTTTTAAAGTTAAAATGTTACATGGATGACACTGTCCAGTCCTGAATTCTTTAAAGTATTTTGGCACTGGGCAGCTTCATGCAACATTTTCTTTATTGGGGGGGGGGGGAGAGTTCCCCCAAATCGAAATCCAACGAAATATATTCAATTAAAGTGCATTTCGATGGAAATTACTTTCAATTAAAACATTTTGTTGGATTTCAATTCGATGAATCAATTTTCTATGGATAGTCCAGAAACCGTTTTTATTCTGTGATCTTTGAAAATACATTTCTGTCCAAGTCTTCCTGGTTCATTTGTTTGCTGAAAAGTGATGTTATGAGATATTTTTATTGTAAAACGTAACAATGCTTGAATTATCGACCTAAAAACAGGGAGAGGTCTGCACTGCCTGGATTTGTGTCGGACTGCATGAAACATGTTTCTCATGGATTCCTTCCTCCGACAGATTCCTTATCCTAGACATAGCCTCCAGGCACTATTCCAGCCCTGAAATGGGTTCACTGCTGCTCTGCTTATCTTTGATCTGCTCATCTTAACTGGTTCCCTTGACTCTGGATGTGTCTTCATGGATGATGTATAAATGGAGCCGGCGGCACTCCATACCCTCCACTCCATTTTTTCATGCGCTCAGACATTGCTTTGGAACTCCACTACTATCTAGAATGCTCACCTACCCCATTTCCTCCCTCCCCTCAAGACCTCAAGTTTCAAACCTGAAGGACATTGGGGTTAGTCTGTATCTGTATTGGACAAGTGCAGGTTTGCGCTTTGGATTAGATCATGATACCGTTGAATGTGGCTCCTGCAAATCTATGCATCCTAAGGCTATTAGGGAGTGGATTTCTATGGATCTTGCTGCTCTGTAGAAAAGCTGGAAAACTCCTAAATCCTCAGTGCCTTCAGCCTGTAAAGGAGAGAAGTCCTGGTCCTCAAAGGGGTGAAACGAACCAGAAGATTCACAGCCTTGTGAGGAAACAGAGAACAAATATAAAAGAGTAACGAACAGTGCAGGAGGTCCAGTGAGAGACTTCCTCCAGATACCACTCTTATTCTTCCAAGAAGTGACACTGTCCCTCCCCATTGCAGGGGGGGGGGTCTACCACCAACTCTGAAATATCACCTCCTACAATAGCGAAGGAAACCTTTCCCATTAGCACCTACTCTCTGGCATTGCGAGATCATCAGAAAATGTTGGATATCTAAGCCAAAGCTCAGAAGCTTCAACTCCAGTAGTGGAGCAAGGCTCCCTGTTCCTTCTAGAGCCGTTGGAGAATCCTCCTCCTTCAACCAGTGTTAGGTTGCTTTTTCAAAGTCGCTAACTGTGGCAGGACTTGGGAAAGCCACCAAAGGGTTAGCAAGGGAGTTCAATGACCATTTGAGCTAAGTCACTCTAAGCAGTGTTGACCAACTTAACGTTGAGGAGGAAGGGGGCAGTGCAGTAAACGCTTGGCAGAAATAGTTAGTAAAAATACCCACACTAGTAACACACAAATAATAACACTTTTCCAGTACTACACTAAGGCACACTTTGAAGGCAATCGAAAATCTTTAAGTACATTCAACAGTTAGGTAACCCACAATGGGTTACATTCTACTTTAGAATTACAATCAATTATTCACACAATAGGGGCATTTACCAAAGTAGGGAGAAAATATGTTACACACATCAAAACACAGGTGCTATACTTATAAGGCACTCTGCATCACACAGATGTCCAACCCTAGCATGTACCAACTCTCTGGTAGTCTTTTATGTGTCCCAAAAGGTTCCTAAAGAAAGAGCGGAGTGTTCTGGGAAGGCCCCTCATCTAGTGCAGATGAAGTACTGAAGTTGGTGCAGAGTAGATCCAACAAGCAAAAATGGGACTTGAGTTTTAATTCTGTTTGTAGTGAAAGGCGAACCAGCTACCACCCCATAGGTCCAAAGGGATGACCCAAACAAGTACTAATGCAGACACTACCCCCTGGGCCAACCCCATATAGTGCTAAGGTAAGTATGACTTTGCACCCAATGCAAACCTAAGGGTGGGGCGTTCAAGAGATATGTGATCTCGAGCTGCCGGACCCTTAGAAATTTAAGAACTGTTACAGGGAAATGTAAATCACTAGGGAAGACATCCCTTACCTTAACTGCCGTGCAGGGTCATCTGGTCGTGGGTTCAAGGGCAGTCACCACCAGTTGTCTCGACGTGGCTGTGGAGACCTTGGACCATTGGGGGGGCACCCACATGTTCTCCTACATAGAAGTAGAGACCTTCACTGATGACTTATGACGTATGTTAAGCCAGAATTTCTATTTTGGGGATTCTAGGGTCACTCTTTGGAGTGTGGGGGCTCAACATATTGCTTTTGCCCTGTCTTTTTTTGGTTTTGGTGCCAAAGGGACGTCTCCTGAAATCCCCCTGCTATTAGGTCCCTTATGGTATTTGGTCACCCCTTACGTGCCCCAGTGGGGCCTCTCAGGCACCACATTTCCTCCCTAGTATGATTATATCACTGTAAATTGGTTTTAGAGTGTGAGTTGGTGGCAACTATAATTTAGTTTTGGCTTCATCAAAGGTGCATTTACTGCATTGGTAGCCCAGTGCAACCTTTTAATAGCCATTGAGATGCAGTTGTCATGACTGAGTACAGGACTTCCATCACCCTCATTAGGACTCCTGCCACATGTGACATCTGTAAATTGCCCTGCACAGGGGGGAGGCTGTACTGCGCTAGTGCACTCTTAGCGTGCACAGCATTCTAATACAAGGTGCTTAACACCCTTCCAAGATGCCCGCACTAGTCAGACTCTGCCAGACTTCCAATATGGCTGTGGTTTCCCCACAACCAGTATCCACATGATGTGCTCCAGTTCCCAGGGAACTGATCCATGGCAATGAAAGCTGCACCCTGGGGCCCACGCCCTTTGCTTCATGTTACATCCGCCCCTGAGCGTACCATGCTCCTGCAACAGGACCAGACCTAATTTCAGCCATGACCCGCACATGCAGGGAAAGATGGAGAAAGGACAGTTAATCCTGGGCAGAAGGCTTCATACTTACTGGCTACCGCAAGCATTCACACTGGTTGGTCACATCTGCAATCCCAGCTGGTTTGTCTCAACCGCTTGCACCCGCCGCCACCTGCAAAGACAAAAAGGGGTATGTGATGTCGTCACATAACTCCCTAGTCACGTGGAGAGGAACACGGGGGCGGCAGGAAGGGGAGGGACAGGAGATGACGTGGGGCAGGCACTTCGGGGTAACGAGTAAGAAATAAAGGATGTGTTGAAGAAGACTCTGCGTCCGTGCTTTATTTGGGATGTGATATTCTTACACATCTCGACACTGGCGACGAGCGAATTCACGCAGCAGGATCACTTTCCCGGTGCTTTAGGCGCAACGGCAGTGTACGGCGGGTGGGAGTAAGTATACTCCCCGCCGACTGAAACTCCCCCAGGAGTCCGAGCGGGGTGTTCGCAAGTACCCGTCAACGGCGACAAGCACATCCGCGGGTGGAGCGCGTCGGCCCCCTGTAATTGTCACGCACGTTATCGCAGGTGGAGCGCATCGGCTCCTTACGATCACTCGCGTCCAGAGTGGTAAATTTGTCCGTGAGTGGAGCGCATCGGCTCCTCACGCAGAAGCGCGTGAGTGGAGCGTGTCGGCTCCTCACAGCGTTTCTCGTCAACGGTGTGCAAGGGATTCGCAGGTGGAGCGCATCGGCTCCCTGCGACGGCTCATTCTCTGGAAGGGGATTTGCCTGTGAGTGGAGCGCATCGGCTCCTCACGCAGAAGCGTGCGAGTGGAGCGTGTCGGCTCCTCACAGCGTTTCCCGCCAAAAGGCAGTGGCACCAGTGGGTGGAGCGCATCGGCTCCCCACGCTCATAAAGGTACGCTCGCGTCAAGCGGAACACACGCGAGTGGGGCACATCAGCTCCGCACAAAGACTTTCTCTTTTTTTTTTCTCCTGTTCTCTCTTTTCTCGCGCATCGCCTTATAAAAGACTGTGGAATTTTTTAAAAAAAAATAATTGTGGAAGCCACGTGGGTGGAGCACATCGGCTCCCTGCACAAACACCTTTCACGTCACACGGAACATCCACCATTTTCAAACCTCAAGAGAAAACGTAGCAGTTGTCATCCACTACACTCAGTAAGTGCACAATTTTATATCGCTTGTCATGCTTGATGACTCATCTGAGGAATCACTAACAGTTCAAGTAACTCCTGCTAGAGCAACACGCACAAGCATGACGGACGGCCTGATAACACAACTACCCCCCAATTTTGACCTAAGTGACACCAGCACACTGGGACCAAGGTGGAAAAAGTGGGTGAGGGACTTTGAAGTGTGTCTCAAGGCGGTAGGTCCTTTGGAGGATGAAAGGAAACACAGCTTACTCACCCATGCCATAGGATCAAATGTGAGAGACATTCTAGATGAAATTCCTGAAGATGACATAGACACCTACACCAAATTGAAGAAAGACACCCCTAACCAACTACTTCACGCCACACACAAACGTGGACTATGAGCGTCACATCTTTCACACCACTAAACAACTAAAGGGTGAAACAATGGATGCGTTTGTGATGAGATTAAGAATAAAGATGAAACACTGCGATTTTAACAACTACTCAAATGAAGAAGCACTTCGCTCACAGATAATTGTAGGGTGTGAAAGCGGTGATTTCAGAAAACGACTTCTACAAAAGGCTCGAAATCTGGAAGAGATTCTACGCCTGGCTCGATCCGAGGCGGCACTAACAGCACAGGTAGAAGGTCTTGATGGCATCACCATCATTCATGGGATCGTGCTTTAGGCGCAACGGCAGTGTACGGCGGGTGGGAGTAAGTATACTCCCCGCCGACTGAAACTCCCCCAGGAGTCCGAGCGGGGTGTTCGCAAGTACCCGTCAACGGCGACAAGCACATCCGCGGGTGGAGCGCGTCGGCCCCCTGTAATTGTCACGCACGTTATCGCAGGTGGAGCGCATCGGCTCCTTACGATCACTCGCGTCCAGAGTGGTAAATTTGTCCGTGAGTGGAGCGCATCGGCTCCTCACGCAGAAGCGCGTGAGTGGAGCGTGTCGGCTCCTCACAGCGTTTCTCGTCAACGGTGTGCAAGGGATTCGCAGGTGGAGCGCATCGGCTCCCTGCGACGGCTCATTCTCTGGAAGGGGATTTGCCTGTGAGTGGAGCGCATCGGCTCCTCACGCAGAAGCGTGCGAGTGGAGCGTGTCGGCTCCTCACAGCGTTTCTCCGCCAAAAGGCAGTGGCACCAGTGGGTGGAGCGCATCGGCTCCCCACGCTCATAAAGGTACGCTCGCGTCAAGCGGAACACACGCGAGTGGGGCACATCAGCTCCGCACAAAGACTTTCTCTTTTTTTTTTCTCCTGTTCTCTCTTTTCTCGCGCATCGCCTTATAAAAGACTGTGGAATTTTTTAAAAAAAAATAATTGTGGAAGCCACGTGGGTGGAGCACATCGGCTCCCTGCACAAACACCTTTCACGTCACACGGAACATCCACCATTTTCAAACCTCAAGAGAAAACGTAGCAGTTGTCATCCACTACACTCAGTAAGTGCACAATTTTATATCGCTTGTCATGCTTGATGACTCATCTGAGGAATCACTAACAGTTCAAGTAACTCCTGCTAGAGCAACACGCACAAGCATGACGGACGGCCTGATAACACAACTACCCCCCAATTTTGACCTAAGTGACACCAGCACACTGGGACCAAGGTGGAAAAAGTGGGTGAGGGACTTTGAAGTGTGTCTCAAGGCGGTAGGTCCTTTGGAGGATGAAAGGAAACACAGCTTACTCACCCATGCCATAGGATCAAATGTGAGAGACATTCTAGATGAAATTCCTGAAGATGACATAGACACCTACACCAAATTGAAGAAAGACACCCCTAACCAACTACTTCACGCCACACACAAACGTGGACTATGAGCATCACATCTTTCACACCACTAAACAACTAAAGGGTGAAACAATGGATGCGTTTGTGATGAGATTAAGAATAAAGATGAAACACTGCGATTTTAACAACTACTCAAATGAAGAAGCACTTCGCTCACAGATAATTGTAGGGTGTGAAAGCGGTGATTTCAGAAAACGACTTCTACAAAAGGCTCGAAATCTGGAAGAGATTCTACGCCTGGCTCGATCCGAGGCGGCACTAACAGCACAGGTAGAAGGTCTTGATGGCATCACCATCATTCATGGGAAGCATGAGAATCTACATAAACTTGAGAGCACTACCAAAGGAAACACAGATCCATTTTGTTATCGTTGCGGACATGAATATCCTCATGAAGGCACATGCCCTGCTATGGGTCAAGTCTGTTCTGCCTGTGGGGGAGAAAATCATTACAAGGCTGTATGTTTCATATATCGTAGCAAAATGCGAGGAAGTGGAAGAAATAGATGCTCCACACCAGAAAGAGAACCGAGGCGTCTGAGTCCCAATCGTGACTCACGCTACCAGAATGATGCGACACGCCGCTGACAACGAAAAGAACTGTCGGATCAAAAACAATCAAGGACCTCACAGGAATGGCGAGACAGCAAATGTACATCCTCCGGACGGAGAAGACGTCCCCGGAGATATGTCAGGTGTCTGGTAGAACAATCACATTCTGACAGCATCTCTAGCACCTCCTCAGAGGACAAACCCAAGAAGGAATTAAATCTACGAAGAGGAGAACCACGGATAAAAGGCTACTTATATGCACTTGGAAACCCCACTGCAAAAGAAAATAGCCCTACTCTCATCATCAATGTCAACCAAGTGGCTGCCGAATTTCTGGTGGATACCGGAGCCACGGTAAACGTGGTGAGTGAGGAAGTGTACAACAACATGCCAAACGCACCACGTTTGCAACCAGCTAGAGCACTCATTTTCCCATATGGCTCTAAGACGCCGCTACCATGTAAAGGCTTCTTCACGGCATCATGTCGATACAAAGATCACGTAAAGGAAATACCCATGCATGTTCTTGAAGCTGCCACCGACAGTGGATGCATTCTTAGTTACAAATCTGCGGTCGACATGGGTCTAATTCATGTCCTGTATAGACTCATGATGCATAAGCACCTGGACCCCACCGCCAACATTGACAAAATTTTCCCTGCATTGTTCAAAGGACTCGGAAAATTGAAGGACAGACAAATTGAACTACATATAGACAACAGCATTCCCCGTGTAGCGCAGCATTACCGCGGTATTCCCATCAATATACAAAAGCAAGTGGAAACCGAACTAATGAAACTCTTAGAGGCAGACATAATTGAACCTGCTGAAGGTCCCACTCCTTGGGTATCCCCCATAGTGCCAGTCCCAAAAAAAGACTCTGCTGATATTCGCATTTGTGTGGACATGCAAAGACCAAATGAAGCAATCCTGAGAGAACGTCATCAATCTCCTAGGATAACGGACATGGTGCATCTGCTCAATGGAGCCACAGTGTTTTCAAAACTGGACCTCAATAGAGGGTACCATCAATTAGAACTCCACAAAAGGTCCAGATACATCACCACTTTTGCTACTCACCTGGGCCTCTATAGATACAAGCGGCTCAGTTTTGGAGTTTCTTCAGCAGCAGAAATGTTTCAATCAGAAATTCATAACGTAATAAAACACGTGCCAAATTGTTTGAACTATAGTGACGACATCTTAGTATTTGGACAAGAGCAACACGATGACACCCTTATGCGTGTGTGCATGGCACTGGAGGAAGCACACCTCACCCTGAACAAGGACAAATGCGAATTTAGAAAACCAACCCTACGATTTTTCGGCCACATCTTCTCGAAAAATGGAATGACACAGGATCCTGAGAAGGTCAGTGCACTCACGAGCACACCACCACCAACCTCCGTCACTGATCTGCGATCGTTTCTAGGGCTTGCAAGTTATTGCACGAGATACATTAAGGATTTTGCATCGGTCAGTGCACCCTTGAGAGCCCTCACCAAACTTAACGCCGATTTCCGATGGACGGATGAATGCCAACAAGTGTTCCAAGTCATCAAAGATCGCATTGCAGATGCCAAAAACATGGCATATTTTGACCCACGGAAGCACACAGAATTAATAGTAGATGCTAGTCCAGTTGGCCTAGGGGCCATTCTAACTCAACTTGATCGCAAAGATGACCGGTCCATACACATAGTATCTTATGCCAGTCGCAGCCTCTCAAAAACTGAACAAGCATACTCACAAGCTGAGAGGGAAGGTCTGGCTGTTGTGTGGGCATGCGAGCACTTTCATCTTTTCCTGTACGGGAAACCTTTCACAATAGTCACAGACCACCAGGCATTGCTATTCATCTATGGCAATGCCCAAGCCAAAATGCCTCCCAGAATAGCTCGATGGGCTCTAAGGCTACAAGACTATCAATTTGACATCATTCATCGACCCGGAAAAGAACAAAATCCAGCAGACTTCCTTTCGCGTCATCCCAGTCAAAATTGCAACCCCGATCCATCCATTGCAGATCAGTACATCATGTATGTGGTCCAAGAAAGCACACCACAAGGTTTGGACATGGAACAAATAGCCAGATAAACCAACTCGGACCATGCGATGCAGGTCATCATGAGATGTCTTGAGACAGGTCACTGGAAACAGGCAAAGCAACTCAAAGAAGATGCAGAAGAGGAAACTAGACAAGACATCACCTGTCTACTCACAGTAAAGGTAGAGCTCGCTGAAACAGAAGGACTCTTACTGAAAGGGACAAAACTAGTGATTCCTCGTTCGTTGAGAAAAATGGTCCTTGAGCTTGCGCATGAAGGACACCGAGGAATAATGTCCACTAAAAGGATGCTGCGACAAAGAGTATGGTTCCCTCAAATGGACACACAAGTGGAGGAACTGCTCAAAAACTGTCCCACGTGTGTGGTTCTTAACCCTCAAACTAGACCTGAACCGCTCAAAATGACTGAATTGCCCAACGGAACCTGGGAAGAAATTGCAGTAGATCACTATGGTCCTTTGGAAGGGGGTGAATATATCCTTGTGGCCATTGATGAGTATTCAAGATTCCCAGATGTACAAATTGTACCGTCAACAGCAGCATATCACACCATCCCTGCATTGGATAGAATGTTTGCTACATACGGAATTCCAAAAGTAGTGAAGTCAGACAATGGACCCCCATTTACCGGACAAGACTTCAAAACCTTCGCAGAATATATGGGTTTCCAGCACAGAAAAGTAACACCGTTGTGGCCTCAAGCGAACCGTACAGTTGAACGATTCATGGGAAGTGTTAAACGCACCACGCAGATTGCTCGCCTGACGAGAGAACCGGTGGAGAAATTGCTGTGTAAGCTAATGAGACTATCGCAATACCCCACACAGTACCACTGGCAAATCACCATCAGAAGTCATGTTTGGTAGAAATGTGCGAACTAGACTACCCCACGTAGAACGAGAGGAAGAAAGGCACAAAGGTGACGCTGAAATGAGACAACAAGACTCATCCCAGAAGTTGAATATGAAAAACACAGCGGACAAGAAGAGGAGGGCCGAAGAGAATAATTTGGAGCCGGGAGACATCGTTGTTGCGAGACAGCCACAAAATCGCAAAAACATGGCAGCATTCAATGAAGAACCCCTCACCATCACACAGAGGAAAGGCTCTCTCATCACGGCTGAAGGAACTACGCACATGATGACAAGAAACAGCTCTTACTTCAAGAAAATGCCAGGGATCATACCCCTAGTCGAACATCACATGCCAAGAGACACTTTGGTGCGGGATGCACCTTATGAAGGAGACCAAGAAGATTCTGACACTGATGAGCCCCGTTGGCTACCTTAGGAATCGAGTGAAAGAAATAATTGGAGACCTCAGAGAACTCGAAGAAGACCACCGCGTCTCATTGAGGAGATGCCCTGATAACGAACTTAATGTTTAGTATCGGGGGGGGGTGTGATGTTGTCACATAACTCCCTAGTCACGTGGAGAGGAACACGGGGGCGGCAGGAAGGGGAGGGACAGGAGATGACGTGGGGCAGGCACTTCGGGGTAACGAGTAAGAAATAAAGGATGTGTTGAAGAAGACTCTGCGTCCGTGCTTTATTTGGGATGTGATATTCTTACACATCTCGACAGGGTATTATTAAACTCCGTACTATTGAGCAACATATAAGCACAAGCCATATAATCCGCGCTCCCAGCATGCGAAGGAGTTCTGTATTGTTCACACTGCAAAGGGGACATAACAGCCATTAGAGTAAGCACAGCCCCAGCAAAGTGCAGATAGCGAAAGGTAGAAACTCAAACGAACTGAACAGCACAAGGAAAGCGGAAAGTGCAAATAACAATAAGCACAGACACTCTTTGGGCATCAAAGGAGCTCTCTTCAAGCACCTAGCAGCCTCAGCAGGACTGGGAGAGCAACAACCAGTGAGGAACCTCGAACTGGTGCAAGTAGAAGAGCCTAGCACTTAAGCAAGCATAACCCAATGGTGAGTCCAGCCTTCCCATAGGGAATATAGGTCTTAGGAGTAGTACGAGTTTTAATGACATGGAAATAATTGTTCTTTGGTCCTAGGGGAGAAAACCAGCAGCCGTTGCTTACATCATCCATCCAAGGGGTCCAGTCCACTGCTGAGGCTACACAACCTGGGGTTCAGCCTACAGCCGTACTTCCAGCCCCTCCTACTCTAAACACGGCAAGTGTCACCTTACTGCATACACAGGCTTGTGGTGGAGAGAGGAGTGGAACACGCAATGAGAGACCCGGATGCTTACGCAGGGTATAAGGAAAGCGTCTCAGCAGTCTTTATTTTTATTTTAATTTTACCATGTGGGCGCTTTGTGTGCCCATCATGGCATCCTCCATATTGGTGCTAATTGGTTTAGTCTAGAATAGCTCCCTGGACTATCTCCTTCACTTCCTGTGGCGGTGGCTAAGGCTGAGTGGCAGTCCTATTGACCACCCAGTATGGTTAGTCATCTGACCTTTTAAGTGATTGGATGGCTGGCCTGGTGCCAGCCCCCTTTTTCTGATGTATTTAGAATGTTTGCTGCCACTCTCTCTTGGTTTTGTGACAAATCCAAGGATAACGTCTGAGTTATCCTGCAGACAAATACTATTCCAGTGGTTAAAACCCGACATGACCAAAAGGATTTCCCGATTTCCCCTACTTTAAACACTCATATGCCACATCAAGCACTGTTTTTAGATAAAATGACACTGGTAACAAGTATATGTAAAACTGGGACGAGGAGGCCCCATGAGGATGCACAGAACTATTGTCAACGTTCTCGTTGTTTGACCATCAGGGAGACCAGCCTGTGAATAAAAAGAAGCAAAGGCCAGGACAAACCCACAAAAGTAGCAGTTTAGGAGTAGTTGTGGTAGCAGATTCGGAAGCAGTCGTAGAAGGAGTCAGAAGAATCATGAAAGAAGCGAGACGAGAGGAAGGTGTGAGAAAAGGCAAATTGACAGCCAACAACCTAAAAGTTGGGCGATCGACCCGTGTGCGTTATGGGAGGTATAGAACTGAAAGGGGAGCGGGAATGTGTACCCAGGGATAATCTTGTGGGCAGAGTGAGACCAAACTTCCTAATCAACAGAACACAAGAGGTGGTGTCGGCAAACGCACGGAGGGACACCAGCATGCATAGAGAGAGCAGGAGTGGCTGGAGACGCCGCCACGCCACAGGATAGCCCTCACTTCCTATAACTTCAGAAACCGGCGGCAAGGAAGTACACCGCATAATGAAGTCAAGAGGGTGCTGGAGACGTGCCACATCAACCCTCTGCCAACGGACCTGGGCTGACTGGTGTCGCTGCCGCAAAACTACAAGGTTGAAGCCTGCAACCCCAGGGAGCATATTGAAGCCTGCAACCCCAGGGAGCATATATCTCTGCTTAGTATGCGGATGAAGTTGCTGAGACCTGAGAGGACACCACAGGCCCGGAGGGAATGTGATGGATCCTACTGATCCCTCACTAAAACCCTGCCTAAAGTCTCCTCCCAGGTGGCCAGGGAAAGGCAGAAATGCTTCCTGATCCTGTCCTTGTGGGTGGTGTACTGTGGGAGGATCACCTGGGAGAGACGAGGCCCGGGGTGGTGAGAAGATCCCGTGGGATGAGATATGGTAGTTGTCCTTGAAAGGGAAGAACCTTTCAAAAGTGCCAAAACATGTAATGGCCTATTGACGGCATAATGTATCTGAACCACATATTAAGCCTGTACATGTGAGCAAAGCTGGTGTAAAATCTTTAAAAATCCCAAAAACCATTTGAGTTCTCTAACAATAAAAATCCTCCTTACTCCTAGACGTACAGTGAAAGGGAATATGTAAAAGTTGACTTAACCTGCCTTTCTCTTTACAAGTGAATTCCTGTGATTTATCCTTAAATGCCTTTAAGAGAAATAAGGCTACCTTTAAAACTAGGAAGATGATAAAACCTTATTTTGTTGATTTGGACTACAGGTCTCATAATCCCAGAAATACTGGTACTCAATGTTGCAGTAGTGGTCAGCCTATTAAGCCTAATCACCCACACCTGAGGGAGGCAGAGAAGCTTAAAACGCCCTCCTCAGGTGCAGGCTATTAGATGTGGCGGGAGCTGTGGCGGGAGCTGTGGCTGGAGTGCTTGCAGCAGCAGTAGTAGCAAAAAGAAGAAAGCACAGTGTTGGCAATCCAGGCAGAAGTGGGAGAACTGAAGTGACGTTGCGACTTTGTTCAAGCAGATTTTAACTGCCTGTCCTGGGAGGGTCCTGTTTCCCCAAACACTGAAGTGTAGAGGTTGCGCAGCAAAAGGCGTGAATGAAGATTGCTTTTCCCCTTGTGAACCTAATTGCGAAGATTGCTCAGCAAGAAGCATGACTGAGACCGTGGCAAGAAGGTCTTGTGAAGCAGAGCGTCTCAGGAGTGAGAGCAGCTACTTAATTGCGTGTACGGACCAAAGACGCCTTCAACAAGGAATGGTGTGCGTCCATAAAGAAGCCAGAAGCCCTGCAGCCCGCAAAGGAATGAATACAGGAGTCTGTGTGTTAATGAGCATTCTGATCCCTTGCGTGAGACATTACAGGCAACAGTATCCACAAAGAATCACTTGCATATGAGTAAAAGCGATGTGAAACTGACAGCTGATTGTCAAACAATGAAGAACTTTAAAAGTAGCATATTATTTCTTTCACTCGCTTAACAAAGGCACTGTGAAACCTTCTAATTGACTATTAAACTTGCTGAAAGCACATGAAGGAATTGTTGCATGTGCTTAAAACCTGATTCTGAGATGAAGGGTAATCTCTGAATCAAATATAAAGCAGTGGACACCAATATAACAATAAAGTTAAGTGACTTAACATTGACATTACAAGCTATAGAGAGCAAGCATTGCCTAGGCCAAAAGGGAAACCAGTGTTACTCAGGTCAGGAGCGAAAACAAGCCTTTCCCAAAGCCAAACTGTGGTGCAGGCATTCCCATAGGCCCAAAAGACTACCAGTATTTCCCAAGCCAAGAGTGTGCAAGCATGACCTATAGCCAACAGAGAACTACAAGGTTTGAGTAAACTACCTGTGCTGGCGGCAGGCTGAGAGGCCAAAGGCAAGGTTGGGTAAAGAGAAGTTGGATCATTCTGAATGTTCTCTCAGAGCTGATGCAACTTACATTGCCAAAAACAATAGGAGAAAGGGAAATTTCTCCAGCATGGGGTCTGGCATGGATTCACATGCTTATGAATATTCCCAGTCAGGCTGGGAATCCTCAGTAAAAGAAAAAACAGTTTGTTTCGTTTCTAAACTGTCTTTCTCCGATATACCAATCACTGAGCTCTGGGTCATACTGCACCCAGCCGATGACTGCCCTCTACCTAAGCCCCTCTTCTGGCAGCCATCTTCAGATTTTTACCGCACGTTCAAGTGTTGGGAGTCCGCGTGCGTAGCTCCGAGACCTTTTTTTGCATTTTTTTTTCTTTTTGGATAGGGAATTCTATTTTTTGGTCAACAGATCCCTTGTGCTCCATCGTTTACCCTTCCGATTAACGGAGGTCTGTTTTTCGGCAACTTCCATGCCCTTCAAGGGCAGAAATCGTCAAGTGTTCTTCTTGGAAGCTTCCAGAAGTTTGTCAGGCCTACACTGAGCGGATCATGTCGGAGGTGAAGGACGGAGCTTCCCTCTTCAAGCTGTGCTCCACCTGCGGTTTGCTGAATGTCTTCTCGGACGACAAGCATTCCCAGTGCCTGTATTTCCTACACCCGACTCATAAAGAAGAAGATTGTGAGATCTGCCGTGGCTTCACAAAGTGCACGCTGAAGGTTCGACACACCTGGTTGGCAACGTGGCTGAAGGCCAATACCTCTACCCTGGGTGATTCACAGGGGTATGCCTCATCCGGATCCAGCCAACCTGAGTGGGCTTCTAAGTCCTTTGAGGGCGCTCCATCCGTGGGGGCCCAACACAAGGACAAGCACTGTGAGTCCTCTGCTGTCTGGGTCGCCGCTCCTGCGGGTCCCGCGATGGTCAGGGTGCATTAATCGTTTCCATCAGCATCGTTCTCCAACCACCGCTCCATCTCTTCGTCCAAGAGGAAGTCAGCTACCCCAGGGAAGCTGCGGGAGACACCGGAGAAGACCAGGCAGGACAAGGTGTCCGACCTTCCTGTGAAAGAGAAGGTGTTAGGCAGAATTACATGCAGTACCCTTTGGGAAGACTACACACAATTAAGACTACAAGTGTAAGCAAAATTTCACCTTTGGTACAAGCCTGTACTACACAGTTATGTGGTAGCAGTGGCTGAGCCGCCAGACTTATCTCAAGAGAAATGTGAGCAGTACAAGAGGTTACACAAATGGCTTGCAATCACAGTAATTCAAACAAACACTATTAAAGGTTTCTTGGTAAAAGAATATACATTTATTTACACAGTTTGTTTGTTTTATTGTTTGTATTGCGCACCAGATCAGTGGGTATCAGGGCGCATAACATAAGATAATTCACAGCTTAGTTACACATCATGGTCAAACAATACATCTGAGATATACAGATCAAAGACAATGTACAAGCAGAGAGCTCATGTGGAAACAACGGCATGGCAAAGTCTGACATGAGGACATATACAAAGGACAGTCAATAGTATAGCTAATAAGTAAAATTATTTACATGGAAGCAGAGCAGGTTAGTTGTGGGTGTCGGGGGCATGTCTAGTTGTCAGTCTTTGAACCATTTTATTATGTTCTGGCGGATGTTTTGGTAAAATGTATCTGCCCTTAGTGGGGCGGGGGGTGTAAGGAGTTCCACAATTGGGCTGCCTTGTATTAGAATGCCGTGCACGCCAGCAGTGCACTAGCGCAGTACAGCCTCCCCCCTGTGCAGGGCAATTTACAGATGTCACAAGCTGCTACCCCCGACTCTAGGTAGCTTGAATCTAGGGACAGAGAGGTAGTTGGTATTAGATTATCTGGTAGTCCTTGTGGAGGATTTCTTGGTGAGTCTTTCTGTCAAATAACAAGGTGCCGCGTTGTTCAGGCACTTATATGTAAGTGAAGCGACTTTCAGTTTGATTTTGTCGTGTGTTGAGAGCCAGTTATTGGATCTTCTAATCTCGGAGATATGTTCTCTCCTGGCAATTCAAAGTGCTGCTCTGAGGGCATTATTTTGCAGGAATTGGATTTTCTTAATGGTTTGTTTATTAGCACCTATGTACAGCGCGTTACAGCAGTCTAACTTTGACAGAATGAGCGCCCGGGCCAGAGTAATACAGCTATTATTCGACAGGAAGGGTTTACCTGCTCTAATCAATTTACACGTATATGCCATGGCCGAGGCCATGGCATTGACCTGCTTGTTGAAGGATAGGCTAAGAGTACAGGTAGAAACCCAAGGTTTTCACCTCCTTGGCGACGGTGATGATATTGTTGTCAATATTGAAGGCAGAGTATTTGGGGCTCAATGGATTGAGAGTTGAGGTAGTGCCCAGGGTAATGATCTCAGTCTTATCATTCAGGCATAGACCATGAGTGGCCATCCATGCCTGGATGATGAGAGATTTCCTATTCACCAAGGCCAAATCCTTGTCATAATCCCCAGTAAGTGGTAGGAGGATCTGAGTATCATCTGCATAGTTAGTGTAGGTAGTTAGTGTAGGTGATACCAAGATGATCCAGATCATCGAAAAGGGGCTTAGTGAAGATATTATATAGGGTGGGTGAGACGCAGGATCCCTGAGGCACTCCACAAGTGATGGGGATGGGGTCTGCAGCTGCAATGGGAGAGAAGACTCTCATAGTCCGGTTACTTAGAAAGGATTGTATCCAAACTATGGCTTCTGCTGAAAAGTGAGCGGCAGAGTCCAGATGATTACATAAGACCCCGTGGTCTACAAGGTCAAATGCAGTCGATAAGTCCAGGAGAAGAAGGGCTGAATTCCCTTTATCCCCAAGTTCGTCAATCTGGGCCTTCAGATCTATTAAAGCTGTTTCAGTCCCATGCTGAGGCCGAAAACCAGACTGACGTGATCCTAGTAAAAGGTTTGGATTCCAGGTGTTTTTGTATTTGTGAATAGGCCATTTTGTCTACGATTTTCAGAAGAAATGGCACTGTAGTAATTGGTAGGTATCGATGGGTCTAAAGTCTGATTTTTCAGTAATGGGAGCACCCACGATTCCTTAAGGTTGGCTGGGAAATTGCCTAATGAGAATGAGGCATTAATGAGTTTTGTGATGAAAGGGGCCATGTCTCTGGCTGCATCCTTTGAGTTGTGCAGGGCATTGATCACCCTGACAGTTAGAGGGTTTAAGCGATAATTATTTTTTCAGTTTCAATTATGGTGACTTTAGAGAACATAAAGCGGGGGTGGGGGAAATTTTTGTTTGTATGTTTGTAAGGTCGTAACTTTACTGGCTAGTGCTTGCTGTATGTTTTAGCACCATGGTTTATCTTTTATGCAGTTGTCCGATACTGGGATGGGGGCTTCTAGCTCTTTCAGGATAACAAAGAGTTCCTTTGTGTTTGATTTGGCCTGTGATATTCTGGAGTTACAAGCTTCGCGTTTCGCTAGAAGTATTTTGCTTTTATAGAGAGCAGTTATGGAGCCGAGGTTAGTCTTATTTTCCTCGGATGGTATTGGTCTAGAGGATGTCTCACATTGTCTTTTTTTTAAAAACTCTTTCTTATTGAATTTACAACAAGAAAACCCAAAAAACTAATCCCGACCCACCCCCCCCCACCCCTCCAATGAGGCACATCCGCTCAGCTTCCCGCCCAACACTTACTTGTACCAGTCACCAAAGATCATTGCAAATCCAACAGTTTTAAACGTTGCGGGCACCAAACCACCCGGAAATCGTCCTTGAGGAAAGCCAAGATTTCTCCCCAGTCGTGAGAAAAGCTGTGAATATTGTCATTCATGGCGTATGTCGCCCATTCGAGTGCGATGAACTCCCATATCTTACGGAGCCAGTCCTGCGACCTGCAATCTCTGCGCTTTTCCATCACTGCGCAATCAACAGCATGGCAGCCAATGTTGGGGAAAACCCTCGCTTTCTCACGAGCCCTAGATTCCCCTCCTGCCAAGCCTTCCCTCAACCCCAACAAAGTCTGCTCCGGCGGTCGAGTCTCCCTAGGACCAAAGGCCTGCTCTTGCGCCCTCTGAATTTCTTGCCAGAAGGGCCCGAGTTTCAGGCATCCCCACCATATGTGACCTGCAGTGCCATCCTACATCCTCTCCAACAGTCCCCGGAAACACCCGGGTATAGCCTGTGCAGACGAGCCGTCGTGTAATGCCAACCTAATAGGATTTTATACCAAGCTTCTTGCAGCTGGGAAGCTCTAGCCAACTTGGGAATCTTTCTCCACAACCTTTCCCACTCCTCCCTGCTCATCTCTCTCCCCAGTACCTCCTCCCATCTCCTCATGTAGGGCCATTGCTGCCTGACGGTTGCATTATCCAATATCTTATATAGATTTGACATTAACCCCTTGGACCCATCATTTGTCAGGAGGAATTTTTCAAAGGACGTTGCCTCCCTATTCGCCGCTCCCTTAATCTCAGGTTTTGAAACCCAATGTCTTAGTTGCGCATACCGGAGCCTTTCTCCCTCCTTCACCCCAAATTCCCTTTTACACTCCACAAAGGATAGTATTTCCCCCCCTCTGAACATGTCGGCCAGCCTCCTACATCCCCCGTTCTGCCATTGTGTAAATGCCCCCTTCTCCATCCCTGGTTTGAAGTCCCCATTGTTAAAAAGGGGCGTGAAGGGGGACGGGAATGTTGTTATCCCCCTGGTTCTCACCAGCTTGTCCCAGTTGTCCGCTACCAATTTGGTCACTGCGCTCGTATATAAATGTGTTGGTCTACCATGTTTTGGCAACCACAGAACCTCCGCCAGACCACGATGCGCCACAATCCATTTTAACCCACAGCTTATTTTGACCCATTTCCCCTTCCTGGAGCCACTCCCTAATCACCATCAGCTGCGCAGCTTCATAGTACTGTTGAAAGTTCGGTGCCGCCAGCCCCCCATCCCGTTTGGGTGCATCCAACAAATACCTACTAATCCTAGTTCTTTTCCCTTCCCAAATTAATTAATTAGTGAGGGTCCTCAACTCCCTAAAAAAGCTTGCTGGCGCCTCCTGGGGTATTGCTTGAAACAGGTATAACAATCTTGGAAGAGTAACCATTTTCACTGCTGCTAGCCGACCCAACCAGGAGATCCTACGGGTCCTCCACCTGTGAAAATCCTGCTTGATATCTTTCAACAATTGTGGATAATTGGCCCCATACCAACCCCTGAGTTTCGCCGTAATCTTCACCCCCAGGTATCTGATTCCCCCTGTACTCCATACAAAGAGGGTACATCCCTTAGAGCTTCCCGCTCCCCTTCCTTCACGGTGAGGTTTAGTAATTCTGATTTATTGATGTTCACCCTTAGGCCAGAGGCTTCTCCAAACTTGTTCAATATGATGTTACACGCCCTAATGTATTTGATGGGTGTCGTCAGAGTTAGGAGCATGTCATCCGCGAAGGCCGCTACTTTGTGCTGTTCCCCTCCGAAAGGGATGTTCCTCACCCCTTACGCCTCCCTTATCGCCTGTAACAGGGGCTCTAGGTACAATGCGTACAGCATCGCGGAGAGCGGGGAGAGCGGGCATCCCTGCTTGTCCCTCTGCTCAACCTAAAGGGCCTAGATAATGTGCTGTTCACCGCCACTCTCGCCAATGGTGTCTGATAGTTTGCCCGCACCAATGTCAGGAATTACCCCCCCCTCTCCCCCCAGCCCATCTGCCGCAGTACCTGGAAGAGAAAGGACCACTCCACGCAGTCAAACGCCTTTTCGCGTCCAATGCCAATAAGACCGCAGGAGTGTCTGTTTTGTGAGCTTTTTCCACCAGGTGTGCCACTCGCTGAATATTGTCCGCCGTCTGCCTGCCCCGGATAAAACCTGTCTGATCTGGATGGATCAGATCGGGGAGACACGCTTCTAACCTGTTTTCTAGGATCTTTGTGTAAATCTTAGCGTCGACATTTATCAGTACTATTAGACGATATGATGACCTCAACTCTGGGTCCTTGTTGGGCTTAAGAATTAGGGTTAGCCTAGACTCCGCCATGGATCGGGCTTCCCTACCTGTTAATCTAAAGGTGTTGAAGAGAGACGTCATGTGCGGGATGAGTGTGCTTGCAAATGTCTTATAGAAGGCAGCGGAGTAGCCGTCCGGGCCTGGGTCCTTATTTAGCGACAGGTTCCCTATTACCTTTCTTACTTCATTCTCCGAGATTTCCTGATTGAGAACCCTGTGTTCCTTCCTCCCTCCCTATCCTACGAAGCTGCACCCCCTTTAGAAAATCCACTTGTCTGTCTGACTGTGGGTTTTGGGATGTGTAAAGGGATCCGTAGAACTCCACTATAGCTTCCTGGATGTCCCCGGAGCGCGTGATCCGCTCCCCCGTTGTCGTTTTTAAAGCTGTAATTGCATTCTTCAAGGCCGCACTCGGCAACAATCGTGCCAGTAGCCCGTCTGCCCTATTAGCTTTAGCGTAAATCTTTGACGCACTGAGAGTAACGCTCTCTCAGCCTTTTTAGTACAAAGGACCTCCAATTGCCCTATCGCCCTCCTATATTCCCTCATAGCCTTCCCAGAAGCGGTGGAACCCGCCTTTTGCCTAGCCTCCTCAACCTCTTCAAGTTGCCTTTCCAACACTCATTTGTTTTAACACCTGTGCTGACGCCGCTATGAGCTCCCCCCGAAGCGTAGCTTTAAAGGCATCCCACCTTATGTCTTCCCCCGTGGTCCCTTTATCATTATCTAAGAAGAAGTTTTGTATTTTCCCTTTCATTTCCTCTCTGATAACTGGGTCTCTAAGTAAGGATTTCGGATATTTCCAACCCCTCTGTCCTTGCATCCCATTTCAATGTGGATGGGTACTGTCTTATGGTCCGATATCCCTATAGGGCCCGTTTGTTCATCGCAATTTTGACCCACCAGGGCCGCCGATACCCATATATAGTCTATCCTCGACTGGGACCCATGCACTCCTGACAGGAAAGTGAAGCCTTCCTCCTCCCCCTTCAGCTCCCGCCAGACATCCCGCAGACCCACTCTCCCTATTCTATCTCTTAAATCTGCAGACATCACCGCTCCTCCTCCCCCCCTCTGGCCGAGCTCCCAGACCTATCTCGCCCCCTATCCCAAGTTATATTAAGGTCCTCCATCAGGATGATGTGCCCTAAGGCTTTCTCTTCCAGTAACGACAAGAGTCGCCTAAGGAACTGCTCCTGCTCCGTATTTGGGGCATACATCACAGCTATGGTGTAAGGAATATCCAGATATGTACCTTTTAGCTATCAAATACCTGCCTTCCTTATCCCTTAATGTCTCTGTGACCCTATAATCGAACGTGTTTTTGATGGCCAGGGCTACCCCCCCGCAGTTTGTCTGCCCTGATGCGTGCAATATTAGATCAAAACCCCCCAAGCGGAGCCTACCTTGGTCTTTACACAATAGATGCGTTTCCTGCAACCCCAGAACATCAGGCGCTTCCTTCCTAGTAAACTGTTCCAATATCTTCCTCTTGAGAGGGGAGTTTAGCCCCCTAACATCATGAGTCAGGCACTTGAGTGGCAAAGAGAACTGAAAGCTGCCATCCTATCCCCCACCT